>NC_090759.1:58063534-58416034 GCF_036898095.1 Palaemon carinicauda
GCACGTTGAAAATTTATATGGTAAAAAGGAATGAATGATTCTCGTTCGAACTAAATTCTAGTGGGCCACTCCCCCTTCATATTTTCCTTCCTGCGCTCTAGTTCTCGAAATTTCCTCGTTTCATCATATTAACATATGCATTTGTTTCCTTCATTCTAATCCCACCTAACTGTCCAACACCTGTAATTTTACCCAGGTCAAATTTTCACGCATTACTTTTGAGACCCAGTTTACGATTTGCAATCGATCAAGCAATGGTCAGAATGATCCATAGCGCATCTTTCTACACTGAAGTAAGTGAATAGAAAGTGAAAGAGCCGTTGGAGTCATGGACAGCATATCTTGCGTGCATACCAGGGCTGTTATTCGATCATTGTCGGAAATACTCTCGAGATTTGCTAGTGGGAAACAGTTGAGGGATCCGAATTTTGAGGTGACAATTACGTCATGGATTAGCGATAAGAAGCGTGTTAATTCCTAGCTGACGGAACCATAAATCTTATCGTAGAAGAAGGATGAAAGAACAATATGGTACCATGTGGTTTTCTGGGCCTCTCAAATCGTAACGCAACATGTTCAGTTCAAGGAATCGGTTGGCTACTGCCGTTAATCACTGATAATTTCAGACCAGGGTACGTTCAAATAGATCATAAAACTAGATAAGACTACAAATTTAATAGCAAAAAATAGGGCACTTATTGAAAAATAAAAGAAAAAGATCCAGATTTTTTTTCACAATGAACTAGTTTTTTTTTTTTTCACTTTGAACTGAATCATAGAATTAATTTATAAATGGAAATCAAAGTCTTGACAAGTAACAAAAAAAAGATGGAAAAATATAGCATGAACGGTGAATAATGAACAGGAAGGATCCTCAAAATGGTTTACCGTTATTAGTGAATTCTAGCCATTAAGTTTTTATTCGCAATCCGAACATCCTTGGATCACAAGAGAATACTCCTGATCCCTGAAATGCAATTAGGATAAAATCATGGATAATCCTAACATAAGACATGTACAAAACCTAAAATTATTTATTGGATTATTCAATAGGTATAGCAAGGTTTTCTGAGGACGTCTGCTTAATTTTCTTGTATGAAGGGAAAACCTTATCTATTCATCTACAGGAAAACAAAAGATAAGCCTAGTCAGTTTTTAGTTAATTTTCAAAAACTTCGTAATTAATCTTCCGTTATAGGTAGTAGGTTGGCCAGGGCACCAGCCACCCGTTGAGATACAACCGCTAGAGAGTTATGGGGTCTTTTGACTGGCCAAACAGTACTACATTGGATCATTCTCTCTGGTTACGGTTCATTTCCCCTTTGCTTACACACACACCCCGAATAGTCTGGCCTATTCTTTACATATTCTCTTCTATCCTCATACTCCTGACAACACTAAGATTAACAAACAATTTTTCACCCAAGGGGTTACTGCACTGTAATTATTCAGTGGTCACTTTCCTCTTGGTAAGGGTAGAGGAGACTGTTCAGCTATGGTAAGCAGCTCTTCTAGGAGAAGGACACTCCAAAATCAAACCATTGTTCTCTAGTCTTGGGTAGTGCCATAGCCTCTGTACCATGGTCTTCCACTACCTCGGGTTAGAGTTCCCTTGCTTGAGGGTACACTCGGGCACACTATTCTATCAAATTTCTCTTCCTCTCGTTTGTTAAAATTTTTATAGTTTATATAGGAGATATTTATTTCAATGTTGTTTCTCTTCTTAAAATACTTTATTTTTCACTGTTTTCTTTCCTCACTAGGCTATTTTCCCTGTTGGAGCCCCTGGGCTTATAGCATTCTGCTTTTCCAACTAGGGTTGTAGCTTAGCAAATAATAATAATAATAATAATAATAATAATAATAATAATACTGATGGAAGAGCCCAATCTTCTCCCATGGCTTCCAATACTTCTAATCTTCTTTTTTGTAAGTCTACCTAATCCCATGACATCCCAAAAAACTAGGTCCGAATTGTCGTTCCACATGCAATTCTTAGTGCGGCATCAACAAATAATGCCGCTTGGAAATGGGTTGATGATATTATTATTATTATTATTATTATTATTATTATTATTACTTGCTAAGCTACAAATCCAGTTGGAAAAGCAGGATGCTATAAGCCCAGGGGGGCTTCAACAGGGAAAATAGCCCAGTGAGGAAAGGAAAAAAGGAAAAATAAAAGTTCAAGAACAGTAACAACATTAAAATCATTATTTCGTATATAAACTATAAAAACTAATTAGATAGAATAGTGTACCAGAGCGTAGCTCGAACAAGAGAACTCTACCCCAAGACAGTGGAAAACCATGGTGCAGAGGCCATGGAACTAAACAAGACTAGAAAACAATGGTTTGCTTTTGGAGTGTCCTCTTAGAAGAGCTGCTTACCTCTTCCGGTATAATCCTTCAGCCTGGAACGTTGCTGTGGTTCAGTAATCATTCCGAATACTGTCCAGCTTTCCTGTTCCATTGAAGTTTGATCGTTAACTTCTCAGCAGTATTGAAAAAAATCCACTATTGTTGCTCCTAATAATTCCATAACAATTGACATTCTAGCTAAAACGCATGACCAGACAAGATTCCTGCTTTTAACTCAATTCATTAGCTTTTTTTTTTTTTTTTTTTTTAAAGTTATTAATTTAAATACCTTTCATGAGGTATCAAAATTATCGCATCTGTTTCCATCAAAACCCTTGCGGGGATACTCTTACTCCAGGTTAAGTTTAATCCATGAATTTATTTACACACACACACACACAAAAAATTATATACAGTCGAATAACAGTTTCGGTGCCTTTCAAGAGATAAATATCCTTTGTGCAATAAAGTATAAACCTATTATTATTATTATAATTATAATTATTATTATTATCTTTATTACTAGCTAAGCAACAACCCTAGTTGGATAAGCAGGATGCTATAAGCCCATGGGCTCCAAGGAAAAAATAGCCTACGTAATGAAAGGAAACAAAGAACTAAATAAACTACAAGAGAAGTAATAAACATTTAAAATAAAATATTCTAAGAACGCTAACAACATTAAAATAGATCTTTCATATATAAACTTAAAAAACTTCTAATACCTGATTCACTTTTATTTCAAACGATGCATAAACATAAGCTCATTACAAACCTCAATTCATGCGACCCATAAAATCAGAGTATTTCTTATCTGTAGATATCAAGTATTTAACTGCGTGTTTACGCCACTTCCGCTTATCTTAATCTTCTAGCCAACCCTTGTAAAACACCATTTTACCTCAAATCAAACTAATATGGTAAATTCTTATAAGAGCCGTGAAAATCTTAATTTTTTTTTTTATTTTAAAATTGGGAAAATTGTAAATAAGAAGACATTTGTCAAATATCGCGATTGCCGTCAATTATTTTAAATAATTAAATGGGAATAAATTAATTCTCACTTTCATAATTACTTTAAATAATTGGGGATTATCTAGTTCTCGATAACTCCCTTAAATATATAAGGGATTTCTATTTATTTCCAATCATATTTTTGTACCATTTCCTTTAAATAAGAAAAAAATCCTTTAGTTATTACTTTTAGCCACTAAACAAAATTATGTTCTAATCAACTCTTTTAAATATCGGGGAAATATTACTGAATTAACCTCGAATCATCTATAATTAATGAGAAAATTGTTACAAAAATCTATCCAAACGAGTACCAAGTTCCCGACAAAAGATGTTTTCAACCACATAAAAAAGTTCCTGCAATATATTTATTACCCGTTTATTGCTTTACAGTTAACTATTGTTGTTCATTGTCGGTCCTTATCAGTGACTTCCTTTTGATCAAAGGCTGATTGTGACGGAGTTTACGATGCCAAGTTTACGATTCTCTTAAAAAAAAAAAAGAAGAAAGACACGTGTATGTAAAACGGCTTGAAATTTTTTAAGTCTAGTCTAAGGTATAGATGCAAATAATGCTAATATATGCACTTACTAATGCAAGTGATTTTTTTATATATAGTAGGCTAACTGCTTTATAACTTGCCTAAGAGAGGGTTTGACTTGCTAAATATCCAAACAATTCAAACGCAGTATGAAGCAAAAGTTCACCTTCGTTTATAAATCTTCTAATGTAAATTCACTGTGAACATCATAAGCCTTGTGAAAAAGCACAATCTTAGCAAATAAATAGGGATTTCATTAATCCAAAGCATTGGCGACATTATTACTCTGACATTGACAGTATTACAGTGAAATAGATTCTTCGCCAGTTTGGTTGAATTTGAAATTCGACAACCCTTTCCTTGATAAAGCCAACTTTGGAGTGGAACCAATCTTGGCTATGATTCCCTTTGGTAGGAAAGGGTAAGTAATCTTGATATTAGCCTACATTTTCGAGCTTGATACCTTTTTTTTTATTAAAACTCAAAACTATCTCCCTTTTTTTCACTTTAACTTTTTGTTCCAGATTTGGCAAGAACTAATCTGTTCTGGCAAGAGTTACATGTTGAGCTATGTGCGTTAGCGGCATGGGTGAGTATTAGTTCAATAGTCTAAGCAAAAAAAACACACGTATATTGCTGTACTTAAATTCTTGTTGCAACACCTTTCCAAAGACAATTTCTACATTATTTTGAGGCGGACGTGATGGCCTGCTATTTGGTGATAAAAAAAGTTAATAGAAGGTTGAGATGGACGAAGGAAAGGTGAAAATAATTTGGCGGCGAGGCATAGGGAGGCTGTCTCTGGGGTGGTTGAAGAAGTTTTGAGTGGGCAAGCATGATTGATTAATTAAATGAAGGCCTCCAATCAACACTCTGTACACTGGATATCACTGCCAAACACAATACATCAAGAAATAGCTGTTGTAACACTGGTTTTGAGTACCGTTACGAGATGATTTCCTGTTGAAAGCATGCCACACATCACACCTATTATACACTCTGTGCAAAGGCCTGAGAATCCAAGTTGTCCTTTCTTGTATAAATCAGGTTTATCAATATTTCCGGGCTGCCCACAGGCAAGAGCCAGGGTCTTACACAAGGTAAGGCAATCTATACAGACAGACAGACAGGTTTATCAAGTTATCAAATGAATAACTCGTGTTAAATTGATGAACTAGGTCATTCTCGGAGGTATATGTTACCATCTTCGTGCCTGCTTTGCTAAGAACGAGCAATGCCGAACTATGCTTGATGATTCCATCACCCAGCTTGAATTTTGAGTTATTGATTTTTTATTGAATAAATAACAATGCCCTTCGGCAATGGCCCAGGCAATTGGGGTCCCATGGGTAAATTTCAAATTACATGTGGCCGCAGATTAGTTCGGCATGCTGCCGCTGAAATGATCAAAACGACAACTAAAGCGAATTCTAAAAAGTATGTGAGCAAGAAGTGTCAAGGGAATGTCCTTGTCTAACTTATAAAATTTTAGGGTAATTTTGGCGATTTTCAAAAAATTCTTAACTACCGTTAAGAATATAACATACTAAACAATTATTACTCTACACATGAACACAATAGGGTTGAAAAAAGGGATTTATACGAGTTTGTATATTTACAAACACCCCGCTTAGTCAATTACATTGTGTGTGTTTGTCCAACAATTCCTACTTTTGTAACAGCTTACATCACTGTAAGAACATCAGCATCATTTAAGGGAAAAACATACATAAAGTACTTATTAAACTCTTATTGCAATTGAGAGAACAAAGCTGCACCTTCACCTGGTAAGCTTTTCTTATATCTTATACTAATCACACTAGAAAAAAAAAAAGTCTTATAATGCTCGTGATGTCATGCCACACTTGCTTAAGCCATGCAGATTCAACTTCTACATTTATGGCATGAACGATAATATTGCAGAAGGATTTGGAGAAAGCCGGTGGCCATTTCCCATGGATAATGCCACACTTGGTTCAACCATGTAGATTCAAATTCTACATTGCTGGTATGAACGATAATATTATACAAGGATTTTGAAAACATAGCATCTCTCCTTTATATAAATAATTTCTACAGGATCACAATACAATGAAATAAAACGATCATTATCAGAAATTTAAGTCACAGAAAATATGCAACTGTGAACGTAACAGATTTCTTCTCTTAAATATTACAGAAAAGTAGTTTATATAAGTTGATATGGGGACCCATTAATAATACTAGAATTATCAGTCCAAAATAAATTTCAAAATATGAGTTTCATCAACAGAATTAAGATATACACTTTAATAGGTCAAACTAAAATCAATCAATCATTCACAATGATAACGGTATTGGTTTCTACAATTAAAAGTTTTTGTAATATTTCACAAAAAAACTTCTTTAACTACAATACATCAGAGGAGATTAGCATTAGTTTTATTATTGGCTTTACTCCTCTTATGTTCTGCTTATAAAAACAAGTGCCCATGCTGGCACAAAACAACGTCATCCCATAATAAATCAGCTGCAAACCTTCTAGGAACATATCCTCAGATTTACCCAGACTAGGATATTATAAATCATTTACTAATGACTTGCATCACTTTGATGAGGACCAGATATTTTGCCTGCGAGCAGCTAGTTAGCGCTCATCACTGAATGAAACATTGCCGGGTGATTTTCAGTGGCTCGGAGTGGCCTTTTGTATCAAGGAGCATTTCCCTTATTAACCCTCTCAGTCCACTAACACTATGAAGCACAATGCTTTTGCCCCATTAGAAAAGTGACCCTCTCGCGAAAGTTTTAAGCGCTTTGGCATGTCAAAGCTGTAACAGATATGAACTTCTGATTTGATCCTCAAGGTCGAGGAATGATTGAACTTTTTCGCAATGCAATCATAATATCTTTGCGATGCTTAGAACTATTAGAAATAGCATGATTAACGTGTGTTTTTTAGAGAAAACCATATATAAAAAAATAATCAAGAAAAATATAAAACGCATGTTTGAGGAATTTATTTCATATGAATATTTTGTAGAAATTGTTGATCTTTAATGGCGAGGCAGTTATTTTGATACAAAGAGCTCCCAGCCAGCGCTTACCCGGCACAGGGAACAATTTAAGATTATCTTCTTCACTGCAGTCGTTCATAGACTTGGCTAGCTGTTTTTATTCAGCTAGTCGAGAATTAGGCTTGGAGTCCAGGCCTCTGCTTTGCTGAAATTTTCAGCTCGGCTGTTGTCTGTTGACTTTCAGAAGAGCTCTTATAGTAGAACCTTCATTTGTTGGTTCTGCTATGACAGAAGACAGCAGCACTGGGAGGACCTGTGTCACCCAGTCTGGGAAAAATGCAAGGAATGTCAGTCCTAATATTACCACTGAGACTTACTTCATCTCTGCTTGGGCTGTTGCCCAATTGATGGATAATGAGCACCTCTTTTCCATGGATGCAGTCCACCATGAGATACTTTGTAGATGTGACCACTGTAACATCTACCACGACCTCCTGTTCTGAATCGTCACTGATAGAAACAGGGATCCGCAAATGTACAAAAAAACCCTACCGAAGTACAACCTCCCAATTGACAAACCACTGCCATTCCATTCTCCAGGCACTCTGGAGAAGCTACTAAAAAACCTAAAAAACCCTGTCACCTCCTCACAACCTCTACCAGTTGTCCCTGTTCCTGCACCTTCCAACCCTGCCCTTGCTTCCAAAAAGAAGAAGATCAAGCACAAGACCCCACCTGCCACCAGTAAAGTCCTGTTTCCCTAGGACCCACCTACAACTGTTCCTGCCATCGTTCCTGGTACTGTTCCTGCCACCGTTCCTTCCATTGTTCCTGCCACTGTTCCTGAGACTACTCCAGCTCCTGCTACTGCTTCTGTTCTTACTCCCGAGATTGTTCCTGTTCCTGCCACTGATCCTGTTTCTGCTCCACACAGTCATTCACCTGACTGTAAATGTACCGAGTGTTTCACTCAGCTCGTTGCTGAGGCCTTTGTGACACTTCACCAGCCTGCAGTGATCAGTCCCGCTCTACACGTCACCCAGTGGATCCAAGTCACCCGTCCAAGTTCAAGCTTCCTGCCACGGGAGAAGCCCCCTCATATGCAGGAGTAGCAGCCATTACTGCTGCCAACCCAGCTCTGAAGGTCACTGCAAAACCCAACCTCAAAGAGGATATCCTCATCACTCCAAAGGAACATGCAAGCACCAGTCTCCTGCAAAGGGAAACCTCCCTGACTTTCCTTGATCCTGCAAAGAAGCCGAGGAAGGCTGTAGTCTGCAGGTATCCAGTGAGGATGCCACTCGACTTCTTAACAAAAGGCAAGAACATCTCCGCAGCGGAACGCCAAAAGGGCAGCAGGAACTTGTCCACTGAGAACGTCATCTGCACGTTCATTAGACCTATTCGAACTGCCGTGGACCTTGGAATATGGTTGACCTTCCCCATAAAGGACTTCACGCCAGATCCAGTAAGGTGCTACAATTGTCAGGGCTTTGTTCACCACAAGGAAGACTGCAGGAGCCCAGCCATCGGCACCCCACATAGATGTGCATTGATGCGCACGAGGGAGAGAGAGAAACCTTTCCAAAGTGCCCCAGTTGATCCTGCCCTTATCATGCTTGGAACAAGAAATGTCCTGAGTTCCTGAAGAGGATTGGGGCACCACCGACAGCCCCTTCAGCTTCAGCTAAGTCCACTGTACCACTGCCAAAGCCGCAGAGAAACCCCCGTACAAGGAGCCATCCCCTGTCCACCACTAATCCTGTTCCTGCTCCCTCTCCAAATCCTACCACTCCTACTCCTGTTTCTCCTCCAGATCCTCTTACCTCCACCACCCCTCTACATCTCCCTCATCCATTCAGAGTCCTTCTCCAGTTCCTCTCATTGATAGTCCTTCTCCTTCCTCCAGTTCAGTTGCTCTTCAAGCAGAATCCCTCCCCTTGGGTAAACTCATTCCCCTAGTTATCAGCCTTGTCTCTAAAATTTGCACCCTTTTAACCTTTTAAATATTCCCTCCTTTGGCCTCAAGTCTCCCCCCCCCCAGCTGCCCTTCCCCAAGAGCAGGGATAAGCTTTTTGCTTAGAACTGCTTCTGTTCTCTCCTACTAAAAATCCTTCTCTCCTCTCCCAGTTTCTTTTACTTTACTGGGACTTGCTGCCATAAAACTTTTACCTACTCCTTAAACTTTTCCTTTCAGTTCCAGTTGGTTCTGGGTTTATTTTGACCTGGCAGCTACGCTCTTGGGGCTGAGCAGCTGTGTCCACTTTCCCGGTCTTGGACAGCTATGTCTATACAGTTTGGTTGACATGACAAATGATTCGATCCTCTACAGATATTCTTATAAGAAAAATTTTGACTCCTACAGCTACGCTCCTGGTGCGGAGCAGCTGCTTGTTCCAGAGGCACACACTGTGTTTCTTAGGGGCTAGTGCCGTGTGCCAAGAGCCCCTGCCCGGATGTAAAAGCTGGGCAATCTGAACGAACAAACGTAACATTCTTAATTTTTCAACCTACCTACGGTTGTTTTCTATCGTACCTAACTAAGGAATAAAGAAAGAAACTAAATTTAGAATTAGAAAGCTGAATGGATTTCCTATATAGAATATAAATAAAACATATATGTATTATCAGAAAAAAATAATGAACAATTGTCATTAGATTATGGAAAAGTTTTTTCTTAGCCTAAGAAAATATATGATATAGATTTTTAGGTAGAAATGTTCATAAAGTTATATAATTCCGTATACCACGTTAAAGTAAAAAATAATGACTTTTCAAATGATGTATGAAACACAAAGCAGGTGTAAAGGAAATCATCTATATATATGCATAAACTCGAGCCGAACCATGGGGCTCAACGTATAGATACTCGTATATACGTTTTCCTTTTTTCTAGTCACTCTATAATAAATAACGCTATAGAAACGTAAAAACGGCCATGGAAAACTGAACAAATGTCATATATATATATATATATATATATATATATATATATATATACATATATATATATATATATATATATATATATATATATTATATATATATATATATATATATATATATATATAAATAATAACATAGATAAAATTAATAGGTGTTCACACAAAAAAAATGAGCAATTGTAACCGAGAGATGGATTTTTTTTTTTCAAGGTAGCGTACATGTATGGTAAAGTTTCATAAAAATACCCATTCATATATTTACTTTCTGCCATATACTATGCGAAAATATAAAGCATCCCCTTTCACACGGTATATGAAACATCAACACTGCAATCATAGGTGCAAACAATTATTCATGCATTTCCTTATGTACGGCCAAACTAACATATACAGTATATACTTCTTGTTTATTGCATTATGTCGAAGAATGATTGAACAATTTCATGATGCACGCAGAATATCTTTGTAATGAAACGTTAAAACATGAGAAAACGTAAATTAGATTATTTCAATTTCATAAAAAATGTAATAATTATGTTAAGGATTTTATTTCATATGGAAATTGTGTAGAAATCCCCTCTTATGCATATAAAGTGCAATAGTGTGTTATCGCTGCCAGCGTTACAGGTATCACCGCAAAGATTACAGAGGCCCCAACATTTGTGGTGTCTGCAGCCAATATCACCCAACTCACATATGCATCAATGCACACAAGAAGAGTAAAGAAACCCTTCCAAAGTGTCCCACTTGCACCCTGTCTCATCACGCCTGGAATCTGAGTTGCCTAGAGCGTCGGAGAGGAATTGCAGCGCTGATAGACACCTTGCAGTCTAGCCCACCTAGAGCACCATCACGGCCGCAGAAGCTGCCCAAACACGAGCACAGCACCAGAGGTTTCAATGCCAACCCACCACTTCTGATCCCGTAATCCCCAACCTTTCAGTGCCACCACCTTCCCTTAATCCTACTCAACCTACCCAATTCCTCACTAAACAAATAGAGTCCATGTCTATAGCGAACCTTATTCCTATTGACCTTCATATTTTCTTGAAGTCAAATTTTCCTACCCCCCCCCCCCAAGTCTCTCCTCCCCTAGAACAGGGATGAGTTTTTACACTTATAAATACTCCTTTTTCTCCTACTCATAATTCTTCTAACTCCTCTCCCATTCTCTTCTACTTATTGGGACTTGCAGCTATAAAACATTTTCTACCACTACAACTCTTCCCTTAGGTTTCATGAGGAACTTGTTTTTTTGTTTTTTTGAGTCCAGCAGCTTACTTGGAGAGGGAAATTGACATCACTGGAGTCACACTCTTGGGGTTGAGTAACTGCGCCTGCCTTGTCACATCCTTGATATAAAAAAATGAATGAATGAATGAATGATTTGAAGTTCTCTGGCATCCTGACATCGAAGGCCATTGACGCCAATATCGTTTATCATAAATAAAGATTGAAAGAATATTCAATTAAAACCAGAAAAACAAATGTTATAGAAGTTAAATAGCATTTAGAAGACCTGCTTCTGATATAAATTTTAAAATGCCACTAGCATTATACGACACATTATGTCCAAGGATCTTGGCAAGGATGAACCTGCCATCCTCACCACGAGCCTTAAACAGATATCTATTTCTTTCTGTGCTATAAGTGAGGCATTCAGTTAACAAATGCCTCACTGTCAAGGGTATCAAATAGGTCGCAATATGGTTGGCATTGGCCAGCCAACAGAAACTCGTGTGTCATCCGAGTGTGACCAATGTAGAGACGACAAAAAGTAGTCTCTCATTTTCGGGGCATCCAATTATACGTCCAAGGGGATATAACAATTGCAATTTCTCTCATCTTATTTTCGGTTAAACTATCCCAATGCTGTTGCCACTTGTTATAAATAGAATTCTTAATTGCTGGTAAAAAAATTCTTACAGATAATGGGATACCTTCTTGGTAGCAACTCGGCTGCAGCAATCTTTGCCAGCGAGTCTGCCTCTTCATTTCCAGACACACCTACGTGTGCCGGAACCCAGCAAAATCTAACTGTTATACCTTTTAGGCCAATAATTAAAAGCCACTCGAAAGTCTTTAAAAGTAAAGGGTTACTACAATTAAAACCTTCTAAAGCTTGAAGGACACTTCTTGAATCACTATGAATGGTAAAATTGCCCTCCTCTTTTTATTCAGCAGTAAATATGGAAGATATTGGAGGAAGTGAACATCTACAGTTAAAAGAACTACTATATACTCCAAATCCAATGCAGCATCAAATTTGGACCCATCGGTATATATAAAAGTTGATTCCCTATGTTCTTCAACATGTTCCATAAAAAGAGGCCTAGCTTCTAATTCAGTAATTTTTTTTTCTAACCAATAAAATATTTCCAAAAAGATATCTCTGGTAATTTTCACGGAGGGGTTGATGATATCTTAAATGGCAGCACCTTCTAATAATATCGAGACTGTTTAATAATTGTTTTACCCGTAAGCCATAAGGTTGAAGAAATTTTGGGTGCAACTCAAAGTATGTTGAGTGCCTTACAAGGCTTGCAGTTTGAAAGACTAAAGAGTTAAGGAGTCTTTGTAACCTAAACCAATACCAAATAATGGAAGACATTCGGTAATGGTCTAGAGGTAACACTCTAGCATCAACAAGGAGACTTGGGATAGGTGAGATTTTAAACGCTCCTGTGGACAATCTAATACCAGCATGATGTATTGAATCTAACATCTTTAATCTGCTTGGGTGGATGAGGAGTATATTTCACACTCATAACTAATTTTGGAAAAAATTAGGGCCTTGTATAATTTTAAAATAGTTTTACGGTCTGCCCCTCATGATGTATGGGACAATACTTTTAAAAGATTCAGAGCCTCAAGAAATTTAGCTTCCAATGCCTTTAAGTAAGGAACCCATGTAAGCCTAGAATCTAAAATCAATCCTAAAAATTTAGCTTCACCTACACATGGGATCCGTTGACCTTTCATTTATATATCTGGATCTGGATATAATCCCCGGATACATCAGAAATGGACAATAGTAGTTTTGGTTGGTGAAAACTTTAACCCATTCATATCAGCCCAGTGAATAATATTTTCAATTGCGAGTTGTAGTTTTCTCTCAACCATTGCCATTCTAGCTCCAGCAAATGATATGGAGAGATCATCTACAAATAATGATAGAGAGAACATCCCGGGGAATGACAGAGGATATCCCATTAATTGCTAAAGCAAACATGGTTATACTCAGCACACTACCCTGAGGAACTCCTTCTTCCTGACATTTACTCTCTGATAGAGTTTCGCCCACTCTCACTTGAAAAACTCTATGTGAAAAAAATGACTGAATAAATAGTGATAGCTAACCTCTTAATCCCAATTCATGAATGGTTTTAAGTATACCATATCTCCATGAAGTATCATATGCCTTTTCAAGGTCAAAAAAGACTGTCACATGGTGCTTTTTGGAAGCAAAGGCTTCACAAAATGGAGGACTCAAGACGTATCAACACATCAGTCGTTGAGTGTATTTTTCTGAATCCACACTAAATCGGTGATGAAATACACGTCTTTTCTAGGTACCACATCAGTCTTGCATTAACCATCTTCACCATGATTTTACATAAACAAGATGTCAATGCAATTGGTCAATAGTTTGCTGCTAAGAACTTGTCCTTACCGGTTTTTAAAAAGGCTTAAATAATAACTAATTCCCAAACACTTGGATAACTATGATCATGCCATATTCTATTAATAATGCTTAGAATAAATAACTTTGCATTATAAGGTGCATTTTTAATCATTGCATATGGAATTTCATCGGGTCCAGGGGCTGTATCGTTACAATTAGCAAGTGCAGAATCAAATTCTTTTTCAGTATAAGGAGAATTATATGACTCTTTCCTTACTGTTGTAAAATTCTAAATTTTCTTTTCTTCAATGCTCCTATACTGGTGACCAGGAGCTCCTTCACAATTACATGATAAATTTGAAAAAATGATCAGCCAGGGCATTGCTAACATCATTTGCTTCAGTCACTGGTGGTGGGTTTGGGGTAAATTTGCTGGCAATCTTTTTTCATTTTCCTCCATACAGAAGATGGTGGTGTTCTACTGTTGACTGAGGAAACAAAAGATACCCAAGAATGGCGCCTAGCTTCTTTCATGGCATGACGGAACTGTGCTCTACATTTTTTGTATGTTATGAAATTTTCCTCAGTATGGCATCTAAGCAATCTAGTCTGAGATTTTCTGGTGGCTCTGTGCAAGACAGTTAATTCTGAAGACCACCATGGGACTGGTTGTCGTTTCAGTAATCCTGATGTTTTGGGAAATGAATTGACTCCTGCTGTATGGAGAGTTCCCTTCAGTAGGTCTATGGCATCATCAATACTATCAAACTGTTCTGCACTCCCCTCGATTTCACTTAGCTCACGAAATTTAAGCCAGTCCGCCTTGTCAAGATTCCATCGTCGTGATCTTTGTAAAGGTGGACCATTGTTGGTGTTTATAATGATTGGTGCATGACCACTAGTATGCAAATCATCTAATGTCCTCCAATCAAAATCAAGAAGGCAGTTAGAGCTTGCAATTGAAAGGTCAATGCATGACAAAGTACCTGTCTGAACATGGAAGTGTGTAGCTCTCCTGTATTAAGGAGTCCGACATCCTTGTTTTCCACAATTGATGATATAATATTGCCCCTGGTGTTTTCTAAAACATCACCCCACAAAGGATGACTAACATTCAAATCTCCAAGTAAAAGAAAAGGTTGAGGGAGCTGTTGAATCACCTCTACTAAGTTATCATACGATATGTTATCATTTGGAGGCAAGTACAGAGAGCAGATTATATATTTTTTCCCTATATCAACCTGTACAACCACTGCCTGCAGAGGTGCACGAATAGATACGGGTATTTGGGGAACGTCTCGACGAACATATATGAGGCTTCCGCCATGGCTCCCTACTCAGTGATCATATAGTGTCCTATAGCTAACATATTCACGAGGACAAGGAGTATTAGCATCAAGCTTGCTCTCTTGTAGACATACAATTGTGGGGGAATTCTCGTGAATTAAGAGCTTAAGTTCTTCATATTTGGCCCTAAACCCTAACAATTCCATTGCAAAATGGAGGAGAAAACTATGTATTATTTTCTGGAAGACATCTTGGATGAGGTCTTCCTCTTGAAAGTTTTTGATTTGATAATATTTTCTGTATGCTTCTTAAGTGTGTGGGTTTTGATAAGTTAGGTCTTATATCAGCCTTTTCAGTGTTCTTTTTACCTAATTCTTGTAGGGGATGGTGAACCTCAACTTGAATTTTTGATTGATTCAAGAAGCATCAATAGGCAGAACATCATGCGTATTTGATGTCATAACTTTGGTGTTTTTAATGGATGGGGGTGAGAAAGATGGTGCTCTCTCTCTTTTCCTGTTGACAGGTGGTGATTTATCAGGTTTTGGTGTTTTCCCCACTACAGGTGCACCTGATAACTCCGTTTTATGTGAAACCTCCACCAAATCAGGCAAAGATATAGCCTGAGAGAGGTTAGTATTATCCTTTGCAGTGGGGGACAAAGGTTTAATAGAGGTGAGCAAAGCCTTAGGTGATATTCGTGCTCTATCCTGCAGAATTTTATCAGAAGATGGCAAATTTCTTTTTTGGGGAATACAGGCAGTAATAGGTGGGTTGGATGTCTCTGCCTCATTTTTCCTCCTGATTTCAATACCTTTGCACAACTTGGTGACTTACTCAATAGTCTCTTGGCATGCCCCACAATTATGTGTTCGATACTGCATTTATTGAGAGCAGCCTCTACCAACTTATATTGCTGGCAGCCCTTATCAGTAGATTTATGATTCAAATTACAGTTTATACAATTGACCTCTAGTGTACATTCTCCATGGTAAACATTGGAGCAAGTACTACACATTTTATCATTCTTGCAAACTTTAGATGGATGACCATATCTAAAGTAATTAAAATTTTTAAGTGGGTTCTGCTTAAAAGTTCGAACTTTAATCCGTTCATTTTTTATGTAAATGTGGAAATCAACATCAGCATCCTGGAAAGTCAGGATAATCATTGACGTTCCAGGGACTTTATACACTTTCCACTCAGTTAAAGGACACATGGGCAATATCACCTCTTCTGTAAACTCATATAAGTCTCTATTAAAAACTACTGCCCTTCCATAACTGAAGTTTAGATGGGGTTTCACATCCAGCTTTATGTCATCATTTTCTGTATTTAAATTGCAAAGTATAACATATTGTGTTTCTGATTTGGCACTTATGAGGAAACTGTTCTTTCCAAACCGAGATATATCTCCTGGTGCGATGGTATCTACTTTCTTTTGAAAAAATTTACATACCTTAAAATAATTTCCTGTACTCACTTTTGACTGAGCAATAAGCCACTTTGGTGGTTTTGGCTTTTTCTGAGAGGGCACAACTACCTCTATACCTTTATCAATCCAATCTGCAGGTTTGTATATATCTAGATCCTTAGGTACCCCATGGCAAACAGCACCCTTGATGTTCAAATTATTGATTTTAATATTCATAATATTACTGATTGCATTGAATGCTTCATCATGATTATCAAATGATATACATGAATCCTATTTGTCACCTTCAAGCCCCATTCTAATTTCTTTAATGTTACCATAACATTGAAATGTTTTATACAAGACATCATAATTTGTTTCTATTGGAATTTGGGTGACATGAAGGATTTGCAGTTTCCCTATGTTACCCAAATTACACCGTTTTTTGAGCATATGTAGAATGTCCCTTTAGAGTTTCCAAGTCGACAACAGAGGGGGGTTGGTTTTTATGGAAAAAACAAGCCAGGTTATCAACCTCTTATCAGAGGATGTCAGTCCTCTTATTGCATGTGGCCCAACACGAGAAGAGGCTTGAGCGGGGACCAGTCGTCTATTGGAGAGGAGCTACTTCTCTTTAGGTGGGCGTACACTGGTCAGTGGGGGTAGTTAGCCGCTCCCACCGACGACTCCAATGTCTGCCGTCACCCATTACCTGCAATTATGGGCGACTCAAAACAGGATCATTGGAGCCCGATTCTTAACAGATTAAGTTTGCACCCAATGGGGTCTGCCAAAGGGTGCTGGCATCTAAATTTGTACAGGGTGAGATGGTATGCCATCCATCCCACCCTGTCCCAAATCCAAAGAAGCAGCCAAGACCAAAGTTATACAAGCTAAAGTCGTCAACAAGTTCATGCCCAAAAGTAAGAGATGGGAGAATAAAAGAAGTAATCAAAAGAAAGGAGAGAAAGTGCTGATTAATTTAGTTGGATCAACAATTGGGCACCAAGGTCCAGTGGGAAAGCAGTTTCCACCATTCATTAGAGCCCAGCTGCTAATCCCTAAGCCCCCCATCCTCGTCAAGGCTTCAGCATCTGGGGGGCCAGACGCTTTTTAAATCCATCCTTAATTCCACGCTCTCACCCCTTCCTTGAGCAGAGATAAATTGTTATAACTTATAAGTCCTCCTTTTTCTCCTACTAAAATTCCTTCTCTCCTCTCCCAGTCTCTTCTACTTTACTGGGACTTGCTGCTATAAAACTTTTACCTACTCCTTAAGCTTTTCCTTTTAGTTTCAGGTGGATCCGAGTTTTTCTTTTTTTGGCCTGGCAGCTTTGCTCGTTTTTCCAAGAGGCTGAGCCTACTTTCCAGGTCTTGGATGGCTATGTCGATGGAGTCTGGTTGCCCTGAAAAAGAATTCAGTTCCCCTGATAAGAAAAACTTTGACTCCTGCAGGTACGTTCCTGGTGCGGAGCAGCTGCTTGTACTAAGAGCACACCCTGTGTGCACTCTTAGGGGCTAGTGCTTTGTGCCAAGAGTCCCTGTTTTATATATATATATATATATATATATATATATATATATATATATATGTATGTATATATATATATATATATATATATATATATATATATATATGTATATATATAGCATATACATATATATGTATATGTGTATGTATATACATATACATATGTATATATATAGCCTATACATATATATGTTTGTATATATATATATATATATATATATATATATATATATATCATATATGTATATGTATGTGCATATATATATATATATATATATATATACACATATACTTTATATATGTGTGTATATATATATACACACATATACATATATATGTATATGTATATATATAGTGTGTATATATATATATATATATATATATATATATATATATAGTGTATATATATATATAGTGTATATATATATGTGTATATGTATATATACTTTTATGTAAATATCAACCCACAGATGGCATTTAATACCATATTACATCTTGGGAATATAATTGACTTGGAATTCATTTTATGGTAACAGCTTCTGGCGGGGTAGAGATTCGAACCCCTACCTATTTGGCCTCTCTCGATGGCTCAGTTGGTAGAGTCCTCGCAGGCATGGTTTCCGGCCGAATAGGAGGGGTTTGAATCTCTACCCGGCCAGAAGCTGTTACCATAAAATGAATTCCAAGTGGATATATATTCCCAAGATAGAATTCGGTATCAAATGCCATTCGTGGGTGATATTTACATTGATTGAAAGCATGAGTGTTAGTGATACATATTCAACATATACTTACATATATGTATATAATATATATGTGTGTATATATATATACATACATACATACATATATATATATATATATATATATATATATATATATATATATATAATGTGTGTGAATATGTAGTTATAATTTGAATTAATGAATGTTTATGGTCAGCAAAGAGACCCACTCCCAGAAAGTCTTACAATTGTAAAATATTATACTATGCTAGTATAGAAGGAAAATCGTACATTTTCACGAATAGTTAGAGAAAAAATTAATTTTGTGCGGTAAGTTTGAAATATTTTATCTTCCCCCCCACAAAGCTGCTCATCATTCACCACCTGTTTGTGAAGCTTAAGTTACCTACTAGGTCTTAGTACAGAAAATTTTCACTACCATTGTAAATATGAGGGATACAATCAAGAAAAATTCTCACTAAACTCAGAAATTCAGAATAACTGGCAGTACGACATAAAAACCTATCCCAGCGCTAAAGTTAATTGGCCGTCGGATCAGGGTCTATTTCAGAATACTTGGTGGAGGATTCCTCTTCTTTCGATCACTTTCCTTTACAACTCTTGAAAAAAGCACACCTGAAATTAAGCAGGATTAAGCACTGGGTGGGGAGAGATTAGTTTTGCTTTTAAGACCTTGGGGGTCGCGGTTAAAGGATAGGTTCTTATTAAGTCTAGGAGGATTAATATTTTCCCTCCAAGGTCTGAATAGAACCGACTCTAAGTTCTAGTACACTATCGGAGGATTAACTTGGTAATCGAGAACTGTCCGTTTGACAGTCTGACTAGTAAAGCCTGGCTTCACCTAATCCGGGTCAGGGCATCTCCAGTTATATTTCCTTCAAGGTTTCAAGCTACCCCCGGTAACTTAAAACCGGTTTCAGATTACCGGGGAGGTACTTTGAAACCGGTTTCAAGATAACCTCCCCCCTGTTTTAAAGTTACCCCCTCATCGAAATAGAAAATAATCTATATAACAGTGCACATATGCCATTTATATACATCCCAAACTACCGCGTACAAAATAATCAGATAACAAAAAAAGGGGGTTTGATTTGCGGCCCAAGGACGAGACATGGTCATTTATTGCCGACTTCGCAGGAGTAAATAAAAAAAAGGTTATTTTCGTATTAAAGAAAGAGAATTAGTTTTCTTTTGTCGTCTCAAATAGATTCCATTCATGTGCTTCAGGTGCATGAGCTTCACACGGCAATATGCCTGGAGAAATTGACACAAAAATCCAAGAGATGTGTACTTTGTTGCCGTACTCTTTCAAATTTACGAAGAAGTTTGAGATGTACCTAAAGACAAAAACACACATGCCATATTTCCGACATTGTGTTTCAGAAATAGAGAGAAAATGATGCCATTTGATGGTTATAGTGAATGCAATTATTTAACCTTAGTTAAACTTTAATTTTATAAAAACTCAAATTTAAATTGTTATAGTTCATAACATTATTCAGTCGTACTATAAAGAAATGAGACACAAAATTGCCACTTTTTGGACATAGTTTCTCAGGTCAGCGATGGACATTCATTAATCGGCTTTCGTCAGAAAGTATCCCTTATAAAACCTCCTTGCCTTGCGAGCAGGTAATTCAGGAACCACCTACGACGAAAGTAGTTTGCTGCTTGTGCTGCACACCTAGATGTAGGAGAGAGAGAGAGAGAGAGAGAGAGAGAGAGAGAGAGAGAGAGAGAGAGAGAGAGAGAGAGAGAGAATTACAAGCGCTGTAACAGAGATACCTCAAAGATTATAGCGAATCAAAGGGAGACACAAAAAGCATCATAAACTTTTGATCAGCCAGAATGGAAGGTCATCCATCCCCATACAGAGCAACAGTTGGGATACAGTACTTACTGGTCAAGCACGAGAGATTGTTTCTAACAATGTTTCGAAATATTTTGCTTTATAAAAACAGAAAGGAGGTCCTATTACTGATGTTTGTAAAGCATTTTTTTCGCATAGCAGAAGCAACCAATTTAAGCAAAACTACTATCACAGTCAAATTAATAGTCACGTAATTTTGAACAATGGTTCCCTAGGCAGTTGCTACTGAATATATCCCCATCTTCCATAATTGTAATGGTAACACATCTTATCATAAAGAAAAATAAGATAAACCTCCAACAGCATCAAACAATAAGGCACAAATAAGATAATGGCTCATCAAAAAAACGTATCACCAAGAAACAATATGTTAAAATGTTAACTTTTGGAAATGGTCAAGGAATACTCCCGAAATATAGAAAATGCATAGGTGACTGGTAAAATTGCAGTTGACATGGTCACAGGGTCATTCGTCTTCCTCCAAACTATTGCCAATACAATCCGATTGAACATATTTGGGCACAAGTGAAGACCTATGTAGCGAAAAAAGAAAAAAAAATCACTGCATTCGGTGACTAAAGAAAATTGAGCGAATGGCGTAAAACACGCCGAAAAAATACAGGAGGACGATGCGAAGCAAGATGCGGTAATCGATAATTATATTGATTCTTTAGTAAGATGTCATGAGTCCTCTAATGAGGAATCTTCTTTAAAATGTTATGTTGTCATCCATATGAACACAGAAGTTCTGGTGTATATCGAAAGACTAATTTTAAAATAAAAGTTAGGTGTATGAAATTCTTTGCATTCCCCTGTATTATTATTATTATTATTATTATTATTATAACTAGCCAAGGTGCAACCCTACTGAGAAGGGAAACAAATAAGGAGAAAGAAATAAAGGAAAGATATAAAGTTAGAATACAAAAATAACAAGAAGGCAAATGGGTATTGTATCATTAAAGAAATGTTAAAAAAAAAACTGATAACAAGAAAATATAGTGAGCATGTTGATCTGCCAACAAAAATAATAAAATGTCTATTGTAAGAGACCATATGATAAAAGAAAACAAAGAAACACTTCAGCTGTGGCCTTCAGAAGAATTTTTTTTGATAGGTGTTCGATTCCCAAAGGAGATTACTACAAGAATATAGTGAGGTGAGAAGAAATACTACGAAGTCGACAATATGGCAGCACCATGTTCTCTTTAGATACACCTTCGACCTTCGTAAATCTAGCAGAGTATAGACTTCTAAAATTGGCATTTTCGTTTTCCGAAGCCCCTTTTTGGTAGGCTACTTGGCGTTCACTATATCACTGATATCGAGATTGTCCGATTTCCATTCAGCAGCCATACTAACGAGTTTTTGGACAAGTGTTGCTGTGATCGGGTTAACCTGGATTTATAAACATTCTAAAACACCTGAGACCAATGGCTTACTACCGCGTACAAAATAATCAGATAACAAAAAAGGGGGTTTGATTTGCGACCCAAGGACGAAACATGGTCATCGCAACTATCGTTCTTTGTGGTCATCCCGATGAATTAAGGAACGCTAGACTTATGCGCACTAGTATTATACATCATGCAAATTTACTCACTGAATGTGTGTCAAGTTCGTTTTTTAAAAAAAAAAAAGAAAAAAAAAACACATACATGATGGCCATATCGACCGTGGTTTTCTCACTCTACGAGTATAATAACCGCAAAGAAGAACCAAGACGATAAACGGATAAATACATGACATCAATAAAATTTATATCAATAGGGGAAACCGTACATGCACAGTATATACATGTAATCTAAACGTTTTGTGTTGACCCTGAACAAAAGCAATTGATTAATATTTAGAAAGGGTGAGATACTACACAAAAACGAGGGGGCAGTTTGAAACCAGGGGGGTAGCTTGAAACAAACTTCCAATTACCCCAGAGGGTAACTTGAAACCGGTTTCAAGTTATCCCTCCGGTGGCCTGAAACCAGTTTCAAACTACCGGGGGTTAAGATTTCGAGGGGGTA
The DNA here is from genome assembly GCF_036898095.1 of Palaemon carinicauda. Classification (NCBI taxonomy): domain Eukaryota; kingdom Metazoa; phylum Arthropoda; class Malacostraca; order Decapoda; family Palaemonidae; genus Palaemon; species Palaemon carinicauda. The sequence continues at coordinate 58,085,886 of NC_090759.1, forward strand.
AATTGAAAACGGTATACCGGGGCTAAAAAAAAAAAAAAAAAAAAAAAAAAAAAAAAAAAAAAAAAAAAAAAAAAAAATGCCTTCTCTACATTTTCAGTTATGAAATACATGTTTTAGATATTAATAGAAATAATAAGATATCCTTTGAAAGCTAAATACATATTTTAATAGACTCCTTAACGCTATATTGGTACCAAGGACAGCCAATCCCTGATATATGTCCATCTGTTAGTTGACACATGGTCTTTCAATCTTCAGCTGATAACTCTCATGGGAAAAATCAAGAGCCATGCGTATCAAAAATCAGTCGGCTAAGAGAAAATACATAGACAAAAATAAAATAAGTGATAAGAGTTACATATAAAACTTTCTCACGGTGGTAGCCAAATTTCAAACTACACTTCCATACCAAAAATATTTATTTTTTTTTTTTTAAAATAAGGCACACACACTATTAACGTGACACAATTGTTTCTTTTTTAGTTTATCATTGTTAATATGAAGTCGTTCATCATCAACTCTCTTGCTTGAGGTTATGGTCTCTTTCTTAAAAAAGTACAATACTATGGTTAGTTTCTGGCATTTAAGAGCTTAATCAGCTTTTGGGGATACGCCGATTAGTTACCTCCCTCAGAGGATAAGATGTCCACAGTATTTTGAGTTTGACACGAAGTATTCTGAAAATGACCCTGGTCCACCGGCCAGATAACTCTTGCACGGGTATAGAAGCATAACCGTCTGGGATTTTATTAGAACGCTACTAAGCGTTCTAGTTCCAAATCAAAGGGATCAGATGGGTTTTGCCTGCAAGTTGTCGTAACTTGGTGGTACAGGCTTCACACATTAACGCATGAAAACCATCTCATCATCTCCCTTTAAACCTATAAGAAGGATCAACACTACGTTTGTCAAGTGGCCGACTCTTTCCCTGTATTTGTTTTAATCAAAATATATCAGAATGTTATGCTAGTAATGAAAAATAATATTATTATATCATATCTTTTACAAATAATTAAGTTAGAATTATAAAATAATTTCATGGTTTAGTATTCTTTATCGTCAAAATTCAGTGATAATAAAGAACATGAATTATGATGCCAAAGTATTTGAAACTACCTGGAGCCTTTGTATATCAGAGGACAGTTCCTCCTGTGTGGATTAAAAATGGACATCAACTAACTGAAACTTTCCCCCATAACCTAACCTACAAACTATGTCCTTACCTACTTAACTAACACGGGGCTAACGCCACCCTGCGACCCCCCTTACACTACCGTATTCTAAGTAAGCCGTAATCATATATACAGGTGGCCGCTATCGTACATACACCCCTAATTGCTGTAAGATCTCTAAACATAACTCGACTCTATACTTATGTCTTCTCTGATATCCTCTATCAGTGGTAAATATGGGGGGGGGGGGGAGTGCGGGAAGGTTCAAATTCATCAAAATCTCACCAAACACTACTTTACATTGAATATTATAAAATAATATGATTCATGACAACAGATAGGTTCGTTCATTCGTTCAGATTGCCCGGCTTTTACATCTGGGCAGGGGCTCTTGGCACAAGGCACTAGCCCCTAAGAGCACACAGTGTGCGCCTTTGGTACAAGCAGCTGCTCCGCACCAAGAGCATACCTGCAGGAGTCAATATTTTTCTTATAAGAATATCTGTAGAAAATAAAAACTTTTCTCATGGCAACCAGACTGTAGAGACATAGCCTCCCAAGACTGGGAAAGTAGACACAGCTGCTCAGCTCAAAGAGCGTAGCTGCCCGGGAAAAAAAAAAAAACCTGGAACCAACTGGAACTGAAAGTATACTTACTTACTTGATATGCTTGGTCGAATTTAGAGGGTCTTCCTCACAGCTGTGGTGGTCCACCGCTGACGCCAGTCCGTAAGTCCTTTTTCATGAGGGTGATCTGGTCTGGCACAGAGTTTGTGGCTGCCCTGCAGCACGCTGTGTAGCCTGGCACAGGAGGCTCATCTGGCAGTGCCTGCAGGAAGGTGTCCAGTGCTTTCTTGAATTTGGCGACCGAGCAGCCTGTGGTGTCTATGACATTTCTCGGCAGTGTATTGAACACTCCTGGGCCGTTGTGGGTGAGGCTGGAGGCAAGGAGGGTTTTTATCCTCTCTGGTGTCCTGGAGGAGAGGCTTTGTCTTACACATGAGCGCCCCGAACGCTCACTTTCACGTGCCCTCAGTAAGTCAGGGGTAGGGTCAGGCACCTGCCTCTCCAAGATTTTCCAGGTGTATATTATTCTATATCTCTCTCTTCTTCTCTGTTGAGAGTAGAGTCCCAGCTTTTGCAGGCGCTGCCAATATTTGAGCTCCCTCATTCCTTTAATTGATCTTGTGAAACTCCTCTGGACTGACTCTAGCTCCTGTATGTCCCCCTGTTTATGGGGAGACCACAGCTGGCTGCAGTAGTCAAGGATTGGCTGTATGAGGGTCTTCCACAGTGTCAGCATGACCTCCTGCTCCCTTTAATGGAAGGTACGCAGAACCCAGCCAACCATGCGCCTGGCCCTAGTGGCGGTGTCCTTGATGTGCTGCTGGAAGGTGGCATCATTGTCCATGAGGACGCCAAGGCACTTGACTGCATTGCTTGGTGGGATTGGCTGCTGTTTTTTTGTCAATAACTCGGTGGAGTGGATGAGTTCAGTATTGGGCCCCAGTCTCATTATTTCAAATTTATCCTCATTGAATTGCATGTTGTTTGTGTCAGCCCAGTGGAAGGCCTTCTGGATGTTTGCCTGCAGCTGGACAACATCCTTAGACGCACTGATCCTGTGGCTTAGGGTAGTGTCGTCAGCAAAGGAGGACAGGAAGGAGCCCGTGACTGTCTCTTCAATGTCGGCCATCAGGACCAGGAAGAGTAGGGGGCCAAGAACAGAGCCTTGGGGGACTCCGCTGCTGACTTTCTCAGGCTGTGACTTGTGGCCGTCAACAGCTACTGCCTGAGTCCTGTTGGTAAGGAAGCTGTGCAGCCACACACCCAGCTTTCCTGCTATCCCCATGGCCCTCAGCTTGTGGAGAAGGATGCCGTGGTCCACTCGGTCGAAGGCCTTAGCAAAGTCTAAGTAGACCATGTCTACATTTTTGTCTTCAGCAAGGCCCTGGAGCAGCCACTCATAGTGGGCCAAGAGGTTGGAGAGACAAGACCTTCCTTTACGAAAGCCATGCTGAGAGTTACTCATCAAGCTGTTTTCTTCAAGGTGGCTAATGATCTTGTTTCTTAATATTTTCTCAAATACTTTGATGAGGTGGGGGGTGAGGGCCACTGGCCTGTAGTTTTTGGCCTGGCTTCTATCTCCCCCTTTGTGGATTGGGGAGATGATGGCCTCTTTTAATATTGATGGTATAATGCCAGTGTCCAGGGAGCAGCACCAGAAATTGTAGAGAGGGAGCGCCAGAGCTTCCTTGCATCTTAGTAAAAGGATGGATGGCACACCATCTGGTCCAGCAGCAGAGTTGATTTTTAGTTCACTGATCGCTTCCTGTACATCAGTTATGGTGAAAGGGATGTTCACAAGAGTCAAGTGTGTTGGGTATGCACCTTAAAGAACTAAGCAGGTGCGAGAACAATCTTGGCAGGTGTAGGTTGCGAGAAGACTCTGGTATACTGCTGGGAGAGAATCTGGCATGTTTCCTCAGGGGTGTTTGACATCATCCCATTTCCTGCCTCAAGTGGTCCAACCTTGACTTGCGTTTTCGAGAAATTCTTGCAGTACTTAAAGAAAAATTTAGGGTTGGCCTTGATGTTGCACACTGCCTGCGTTTCTTCCCAGTCACGTTGCTTCTCGTGTGAATCCTTGAGTTCATTTTCTATATGTGAGATCTTAGCTTGCAGCGAGTTTTTCCGGGTGTCACGAATGGTTGTTTGCATTCGTCTATTTAAGTTTGCCCGTCGCCTCATAAGCACTTTTCTGTCCCTTGGTATGTGGCTTCTTCTGGTGGCTGGCAGTTTTCTTGTTGGCACATTACCTTCACAGGCACTGAGGATGGTTTTCAGAAAGTCATTCAGCATTACCTCAGGGTTGCCATGAGTTCTGACTCCTAGTCAGTGCACTGTAGTTGGGTATTTAGGAGATCCCAATTCACTTGGCTGCTGAAGAAGTTTAGTTTGGAGAAAGGGTTCTTCTCTGTTGGTGTAGCCATTTCTGGGGAATGTGATTTGTTGTAAGTAGTGTGTATCTTGAGGAGATTATGGTCAGAGAAGATGGTCCTTTCAGCCGAGACTTAGTTAATTGCATCACTGTTATTGGTGAAAAACAGGTCAAGTATATTGTTTCCTCTGGTTGGTATGGACACCATCTGAATGAGAAAGGAGGAGTTCGTAATGGACAGGAGCAGTTCGGCTTGAGACTTATCAGCGAGGGTGCTCCCAGTTTGGGTTCCTTCGGGCCACTTCAGGAAGGGAAAGTTGAAGTCTCCAGTGAGGATGATGTCAGGTGTAGGAACTGGCAGGGAGTCTAGTAGGCGACTGAGAGCTTCCATGGCATTACTGAAGTTTCTAGAACAGCTGCCAGGTGGACGGTAGCAGTTTATAATCATCATATTATGTTGCTGGATTTGTATGGCTTGTAGTTCAATTTGGCCGTCTGAGTATGACAAGAGGGATATTGAGTTTGGAGCAATGTCATCCCTCAAGTAAATAATTGTGCCGCCATGTGTTCTTCCTTTCCTATCTGTCCGGAAGGAGGTGTAATTTCTGATGTGTATTTCAGGTTCCTTTATTCCTTCAGATAGGTGGGCTTTTGTGAGGGCAATAAACATAAAGTCCTCCTCCCAGGCCAGCTCTCTTATGAATGATATCTTGCTTTGAGCTGCCTTGGGGTATAGACCCCGAATATTGCCCACTTGGAATTTTTCTGATGTAGTGCACCGACTCTGGGCCAAGCCCAGGTTGGGGTCATGGGCGACACTACTGCTGGGAGTACTTATGGTAGTCGATTTTGCTGGGGTGTTTGCCTCATGTAGTTCTGCAATACAAGTCCCTGAGCCTCTACAACTTTGTTCATGTTTGCCATGTGTGCTTTCATCTCCATGAACATTTCTAAAAAATTGCTTTTGTGGGGCTCTTGTGGTGGAAGAGAAGGTGTCGATGTGCTTGCTGACCTGGAGGGTTGTTCAATTTCGGCAGGGCTCTGGATCCTTGAGTTCTGCCTTTTTGTTCCCTTTATATGGGTAAGCTTGCACCCCTCCTTAAAACATTCTCTTTTCTGCACTGAATTTCTACAGACGACAGGATGATAGCTGGGGCATCCCCTCTCATCTCTAAAACCATGACTCACATATTTTTGGCATGGTTTAAGGTGGCCATAGCTGCAGCCCTTCCCACTTGCACCATATTTGCAGTATCCTCGTCTGTAGTACCTACATACACGTGGGGGAGGGGGCTGTGATAGATGGACGGGGTACAGTCATGCTGGGTGGGTGTGATTGTACATTTTCTAGGTTGGCTACAGCAGTACTTACAGGTGTATTGGTGTCCCTAGAATGTGTGGGGCCAGGCTGCTCCTGTGACCGTTGAGTTAGACTGAGGTCCAGGTTCTCTGGGGTGTCACCCAGGGTCATGGCTCCAGGTTGCCGGGGTGGTGGGATCTGGTAGCACATGTCATCAGCTGTAACCTCATGGTTCTCTTGCAGGTTTGATTGTAATAACGTTCCCCTGGAGCTTGCCTGCTCATCTATTGCCTTTTGTGCTTCCTGTGCTACCTTTTCCCAATCTTCATCTAGATACTTGGACACATAACACTTCTCACAGGTATATTTCCTGGTGGTTTTCAGGAGACATATTAGGTTGTATAAGGGCAATTTTGAACAGTAGTAGTGAATCCATTCCATACACTCACCACTCTGGATGGAGTGTGTCATGTCATCACCCAAGCTACAGGCAGCACAGGTAATCACATGGCCTGTGTTGGAATCCTGGATTTTGTTTACACTGGCAGCCATCATAGATTACAAGTACACAAACGCAAGTACACAATTTTTTAGATTGGTCCTGATTGTAAACTTATTTAATATCTTCAACCTATGGCAATTACTTATCACAGCACATTCTCCAATCGGGAGTCACGAAGGTTTAAGTAATAAGTACACACCTCCGCTGTTCCACATCTTTGACACGTAAATATAAGAAAGATAATAAACTTCTAATGGTGACAGTAGAAGAGACTGGGAGAGGAGAAAAGGATTTTTAGGAGAGAACAGAAGTAGTTCAAAGCAAAATTCTTATTCCTGCTCTCGGGGAAGGACAACTCGGGGGGAAGGGGGGAGGCAAGACTGAAGGTCAGTGGAGGAACTGGAGGAAGGAGAAGGGGGTTATGAAGGGGAGGAACTGGAGAAGGACTCTGAATGGCCAGGATACGTCAGCCATCATGTCCGTGGCCGTTGGGTGGCTGAAAGGATTTACATGGGATCTATATCAAAGTTGGATCCACAACTTCAAGAATTTATATAACACTAACACTTCAAATTGCAGTTGTATTGACTGCCAGAGGTATTGCAGCTACAGAGAGGACCTGATCCATAATGTTGGCTTTGTCCCAGTGCATGACCCAGGGATGCCCCACCACAACATCAGACGCAATTGCAAAGACTGCTTTATCTTCACTCTTTCATGTATCCCAGACTTCAAGCAGCTTGAAACCAGACCTAGCAGATGGACAATCCAAATCACCACAGGATGGAGCACCTTACACTAGTATTTTCACCCTTGATACTCAAGTGCTCCCCCCCCCCTACAAGCCACCTGAAGAAGGGCACCATAAAGCCTGCCTCTGTGCTCAATGTTTAATCGAGATTCTAGCTCAGGCATCAGCCATTGTCTGTATCCCTGAGCCGACTCCTGCACCACGAGACACAAAGTCCTTCGAGCCACTACCCACGAAAGGTGTTCCCACAGAGACAGAAGCTGTGCCTAAGGAACTAACATCTACCTCACTGAAACCATCTATCTCCAGCCCTACCCAGGGCCCCCTTTAGCCCAAAAGAAGAAGGCTGAACACCCACCTGGCCCTGCAAGTCCACTGGCCTCTCCAGGACCACAAACCTGCGCCCCAGGAACAGCCACAGCTGCTGCCACCCCTGCAGCAGAAACAGACATATCTGCCATGGATCTCGATCCTCCCACCTGCTCTACTACCCAGCCAGTAACAATGCACCACCCGGGCTGCAACTGCACCACATGCCTGACCCAGCTCCTTCCTGAGGCCTCCACCATCAACGGCACACAAATGTCTTTAGAAGCTCCACAGCCCACCTCAACTGAACTACGCAAGTTCAAGCTGCCTGCCACCGGAGAGAACCCGTCATATGCCGCAGCAGCAGCCATCACACCCGCTAACCCTGGACGACTCCAGATCACGGCTAGGCCCAACCTAAAGGGAGACATTATCATCACAGCCAAGGATCAGGATAGTGTCAGACTCCTTTAAAACGAAGCCTCCCTGTCCTATCTTGATTCTACCAAGAAACTAAGGAAAGTAGTGGTATATAACTATCTGGTTAACATGCCGCTCACCCTCATCACCGACTGCAGGAACAATGCCCAAGACAAATGGAAATTGGGCAGTCACAAGGCACTGACTAAAGAAGTCATCACTACCTTCGTAGGACACATCTTACTTTCCCTGGACCTCGGACTGTGGGGAACTTTCCCCATAAGAGACCTCGATAAGGATCTACTCCCCGGCTTCAATTGCCAGCATTTTGGCCACCACAAGTTTGATTATAGAAGCCAGCCGATCTGTGGGGTCTGCAGTGGCAAGCATTCAACACAAGACAACATTGATGCGCACAATGCAGGGGATACCCAGCCTAAGTGCCCCAACTGCGCCCGGCTTTGCCATGCCTGGAACAAGAAATTTCAGGAGCATCTCAAAAGGTTGGAAGCATTGGAGACTGCAACTCCTACCACTGCAAACAAGGCACCGTCACACTAACCTAAACCATAAAAAATACCTCGTACAAGACCATCTCGGAAACCATCCACTCCTCCTGAACCGGTCACAGCTTCTGCGCCTACCACTGCCACCAGCCCAGCCACTGCACCGGCACCAAACACCTCTGGTCCAGCACTGACACCTTGCCCTAATCCTTCTTCCACCATTTCGACGCCACATCCTTGCAAGACCTGATCCCCGTTACCATTCACCTTGTTACCCGAGTTTTATCCCTCCTCATCTCGCCTTTCCTCAGTCAAACCCTAACCCAAATCCTCACCCTCCACCCCTCAAGCAGAGATAAGTCCTTCTACTTAAATCTGCTTGTTTTCTCTTTTACTAAAATATTCTCCTTTCCTCTCTCAGTCTCTCCTACTTACTGGGACTTGCTATTATACCACTGTTCCCTACTATTAAAACTCTTCCTTCCAGCTCCTGAAAGGGACTGATTTGAGGGCTCAGGGGTGAACCACTTACTCAACTCGGTCTTCGACCTAAGAAGAATATCAATGCTCTAGGTGTGGAGCAATAGTTAAAGCTCTAGGGGCAGACCAATAGACAAAGCTCTAACATATTTTTATTTTCCCTTGTTTCCTTTCCTCATTGGGCTATTTTCCCTGTTGGGACCCCTGGGCTTATAGAATTCTGCTTTTTCAACTAGGGCTGTAGCTTAGCAAGTAATAATAATAATAATAATAATAATAATAATAATAATAATAATAATATAATAAGGGTGCCCCATAAAAGGTTACTGTGACGGTGCCGAGAGAGGGTGTGAACTCAAAGGCAGATTGGAAACGACTGAGTTATATTATTGTGGAACACTCTCCTTATATACAAAACCTCAAGGCAACAGGACATAACAAGTTCACAAGACACACAATATTCAGAGCAAAACAGCAGACATGAATTTTCATGTTCATTTGAGTGCGAGGGAAGAGCGAAGATACAAGCATATTATATACAAAAGGAATTATGTACAATTGTGTGACACACGGTTGGTACATTACTTTGACACAAGCGCTCTATGAGCAGAGCTACATAAATGACCTTGAAGCTAGGACACATTGTCCAAAGAGCCCCTGTCCGTATAAAATTCTGGGCAATCTACAACAAATAAGCAAGAAAGCACGAGCTGCAGTGAATAGCATTTCAGTAATCTCACAATTATCAATTTTCATTTTGTAAATCTCACAAAATGCTTTGAAAGATTCCTGATTACGGAAGGAGATCCGTGCTTCCAATTTCTCATATTTTCTTCAAAATTCATCCACATTTCATGAATTTTACCATAAGTTTTAAAAGTCATCAACATTGCTTCATAATGACTATTTATTGGTATATCGAATATGTGTGGATGACCTTTAATTTTCTTACATTCCCATCTAGTTTCTGAGTATTTGAAGAGCGGTCCCTATTAGTTCCTTGGTCGTCAACACAATTTTCCTTAATTAGACTAGCCGGGGTCGTCAACAGTGCCAGGGGCGAGTCAGTATAACAAGGGGGGGGGGGTCTGTTGTCAGCAGAATTCATAGGAAGGAAAAGGGTCATGTTTGGTTTCTATTTGTTTGTTCACCTGCTCGAGAATATTCAGGCCTCATATGTTGGAAAGGAAATTTGCACTTCCACTATCAGCAAAATGAGAGCATACTTCTTAGATGGTCCAACACATACCCTGCCCAAAGGATAGCATCAAAACAGATCAAGAGGCACAGGTGTAAGCTGAACCCGCCTGTTAGGACTGAGACCAAGAAACTATGGAATCATCCACCCCATATATGTTATGATGGGCTTCCAGCCAGAAGCTGAGAGTCCTACCCCAAGCATTGGAACCCCCTGGATTCCGAAGACCCAACCCTTGAGAATAGTTCCGCCTAAAAGGTCCAAACCATCTTCGGGATGGCTGAGATCATCCAATACTCTCACATATAGCTTTGAATACAAATACCTCCCAACCATGATACCTAATCTCATTCATCGAAGCAGGACGGATGTAGAAGCATCCATGCCATTAGAAAAAAAAATGGATAAATTTATATAAATATCTACATATATAAAATCAGGGAAACTTTACTCATAGAGTTGGGACAACAACACGAAAGTTTATAAAATTAGGAGGTCGAAGCAATATTCAGAGGAAGAAAAAGAGGAGAGAAATTCAGATTCAAACTAGGGGAGCAATTTCCCCAAGTTTGAGAGCCCTCTTACCTGTCACAATGCTTCAACATGAAAACAATATTTCCTGTTGAAGCAGAATGACTTCAACAAGGCATTCTCTCGTTAAGAGGGTGACGAACTGCAATACTGCAGCATAAGTTTCTGATATGTTGACACTTCACTCACCCAGTCTAGGATCATGCATATCGGTTATGGGGAGGTTTTCTTGGACATCGGTTCCCACGCTAATTTCTTACAATATATATATATATATATATATATATATATATATATATATATATATATATACCTAATGGTGATCATAAATATTGTAAAGTTTCCAAATGTCATTTAGATAATTTTGAAAAGCAAATCATCATTAATGTAAATATTCTTTTTTGAAAGATTGTCATTCATAATGGGGATAATTTTTCCTATGAATACTGAATTTGCTTTATATAATTTTCTTGCTCAAATAGAAATTGAAAATAATGGAGAACTTATTTATATAGCAAGGTAGGGTAAATTCCTCGTCTTATGCTACCTATAGCCTACACATTAGTATGAATATCTTCATTGCTAATTAATTTTTGATGACCAACTACCAATAAAGTATAACTATGTAATGCAATGGATCATGGTTATTTTGAACAAAACGAAAAGGGATCCAATAATATAATAAGCGAGTAATACTTATACCAATTCAAGTTATCTCGTGTAATTCTTTCATTGGATGATTATAAGAATGCAATTTAATGCATTCTAGTTCCAAATCAAAGGGATCAGATGGGTTTTGCCTGCAAGTTGTCGTAACTTGGTGGTACAGGCTTCACACATTAGCGCATGAAAACCATCTCATCATCTCCCTTTAAACCTATAAGAAGGATCAACATTACATTTGTCAAGTGGCCGACTCTTTCCCTGTATTTGTTTTAATCAAAATATGTCAGAATGTTATGCTAGTAATGAAAAACAATATTATTATATCATATCTCTTACAAATAATTAAGTTAGGATTATAAAACAATTTCATGGTTTAGTATTCTTTATCATCAAAATTCAGTGATAAAAAAAGTACATGAATTATGATGCCAAAGTATTTGAATGTTGTTGTTGTTGGTGTATTAAAGCCAACATATCTTGTTGGCACGGGCCTTTGTATTGTTCGGCCCGTAGGTGATCAAACACAAAAAATAGGTAGTAAGTTAAAATTGCCCAGCCTTACTGCTGGACACGGGCTTTTGTGTAGCAGCCCGTAGTATTTATTGCCCTAAGTAGGCAATAGTGTCACAGCAGTACCAGTCTCTCAAGTCTGGATTTGCAGCCGCTCAGCTCCTTGAGCGTAGCTGCAGGTGCGACCGCTCAGCCCCTTGAGCATAGTCGCTAGGTTGGCAAGGATAGGTCTTGCAACTGCTCAGCCCCTTGAGCGTGGTTGCCAGTGTGGTCGCTCAGCACCAAGAGCATGACCTTGCGGACCAAAAAATCAGGACCATTTGGAACCGAAATGAAAGGTTTTAGTAGTAGGTAAAAGTGCTGATAGTAGTAAGTCCCAGTAAGTAGGAGAGACTGGGAGAGGAGAGAAGAATTCGAGTAGTAGGAAAAAGTGGCAGATTTAAGCATAGATGCCTATCTCTGCACCGGGGAGGGTGAAACTAAGGGACTGAGGAGGGAATGAATTACAGAGGAGGGAGTCTTAGCAAGGGAGCAGACTTTAACTAGTAGTTGCAGTACTAGGGGGATCAATGTGTCCACTGGCAGGGCCTCTGCCAGGGATAAGATGGCAGATATTGCTGGGGGTTGGGGAGGAGATTTCACAGCGCTGGAGGTTGGCTCTTCAACTGGGCTAACAACAGTGCTGGGTTCTTGGTCCGTGGCTGCAGTAGGGGCTCCTGGAGGAGGAGTCTCGGATTGTCGTCTGGGAGGCCTGGTTCGCTGAATCCTCTGGGGTTTCGGTGCCTGCCTTGGTGCAGCCTCAGGTTTGTTAAGTGTCTGCCTTGGTGCAGCCTCAGGTTTGGTCGGTGGGGCTGCCAGTGGGGTTGGTAGCCTCTTCAAGAATTCAGGGCACTTCTTGTTCCATGCATGGTGACGTCCCGCACAATTGGGACATTTTGCCTGGGTTTTTGTCCCATTCCGGTGTGCGTCAATGCAGTCCTGTGTGGGATGGCGGTGGCTGCAGACTCCGCATATTGTAGGGTTCCTGCACTCTTCTTTCTGGTGTCCATAGCGCTGGCAGTTGTAACAGCGTAGTGGTTCTCGCTGTGGACTTCTGATGGGAAACTTCCCCCAGAGGCCCAAATCCAGTGCTTTAGGGACTTGCCCTATAAAGGTGACTGATACTTCCTTGGTGGGAAGTTTGCGGTGGTCCAGCTTCCTCTCGGCTTTTGCAACATTGCTGCAGTCGGTGACGAATGACAGTGGCATGTTGACAGGAAACCGATAGATCACTGCCTGTCTGAGTCTCTTCTCGGGGTCCAGGAGGGTCAGGGAGGTTTCCTGTTGGAGGATGTTGACGCTGGCAAGGTCTTTCGGGGATATAATTAAATCCCCTTTCAGGTTGGCCCTGGCTGTGATCTTGATGCCAGGGTTGGCGGTGGCAATAGCAGCAACTGCTGCATATGACGGTGAACCTTCTACAGCTGCCATCTTGAATTTGACAAGCTGTTTGGGTTGGCTGACAGGTGGTTGTGGTCCCTCAGCAGCGGCCAAGTTTAGGTCCAAGCTTGGGTCATTTTCGGTGATTGCCTGAGCCTCCATTAGGAGCTGTGAGAGGCATGGAGTGCAGTTGCAATCCTCAGGGTGCAGTTCTGCTAGTTGCGGTGCAGTCAGGTCTAGATCCATGGTTGAAACGTTGGTCTCAGGTTCCGGAGTTGCGGTGAGTGGAGCGTCCTCTGCTTCCATCTTTTCAGGTGTCTTCTGGACAGCTGGTGCTGGAGATGGAGTGGGTGGCTCCGGGATAGGTGAGTCTTCAGAGTCCTTGGCTGGTTTGGCACGAGTGGGGGAGCTGTGGCCTACAGTGTTGCTCCAAATAGCATACACACATGACTGGCAGTCACAGTCCCGTTCAAAGGGGAGAGAGTTGCTGCAACTGGGTGCAGACACTGTCTCTTTATACCGTGCTTGCACTCGGTATTTCCTCTGGAAAATGTCTGGATAAGGAGGCTGTGGAGGGTAGGATGGTATATCCATATATCCTGGCCTGTGCTTCCTTTGCAGGAGGTGGTAGATGCTCTCAAGCACCAGGGTATAGCACTGAAAACAATTGCATGTTTTCCTGTGAGAGAGCACCGTTGGGTCCCTTATTTTGAACCCTATGTGGTCTGCTAGCTGCTGCCTGTAGTTCTGGTACCTCAGGCAGCGATTGCACTTGCACTGCTGAGCCACCTTCTTGCAGGGATTTATCCAGGTGGGGTACAAACTCCTTCTGTAAGTGCGGAGACTGTCGTGCCCATCATCAGCCATACTGGATGGAATTGGGCTAGTCACTAAGGTCAACAACAGTTATTTATTTAGCAAAAAAGCCAAAGTAAATAACTGGATTCTTTCTTATATGCGGCCTCTTCAACCAAAGTTGAGAGGTCCTAGTGACAGAGTGGATAAAAGTCCACCCATCCAGGTGTTGCCAAGTCCGGTGCTGCTGAACTTAGAAGGCTGGAGAGCTCTTGTCGGCGCGAGAGCTGGGCCGAGACTGAGTATTTGAAACTAACTGGAGCCTTTGTATATCAGAGGACAGTTCCTCCTGTGTGGAATAAAAATGGACATCAACTAACAAATTTTCTCTCCTAACCTAACCTACAAGCCATGTCCTTACCTACTTACCTAACACGGGGCTAGCGCCCCCCTGTAACCCCCCTTACATTACCGTATTCCAAGTAAGCCGTAATCATATATACAGGTGGCCGCTATCCTACATACAACCCTAATTCCTGTAAGATCTCTAAACATAACTTGACTCTATACTTATGTTTTCTCTGGGATCCTCTATCAGTGGTAGATATGGGGGGGGGGGGGGAGTGCGGGAAGGTTTAAATTCATCAAAATCTCACCAAACACTACTTTACATTGAATATTATAAAATAAGAAGCTTCATGACAACAGATAGGTTCGTTCATTCGTTCAGATTGCACGGCTTTTACATCTGGGCAGGGGCTCTTGGCACAAGGCACTAGCCCCTAAGAGCACACAGTGTGCGCTTTTGGTACAAGCAGTTGCTCCACACCAAGAGCATGCCTGCAGGAGTCAATGTTTTTCTTATAAGAATATCTGTAAAAAATCAAAACTTTTCTCATGGCAACCAGATTGTAGAGACATGGCCTCCCAAGACCGGGAAAGTAGACACTGCTGCTCAGATCAAAGAGCGTAGCTGCTCGGGGGAAAAAAAAAACCTGGAACCAACAGGAAAAATTTTAGGAGTAAGTAAAAGTTTTATAGCAGCAAGTCTCTGTAAAGTAGAAGAGACTGGGAGAGGAGAAAAGGATTTTTAGTAGGAGAGAACAGAAGTAGTTCAAAGCAAAATGCTTAGGGAAGGACAGCTCGGGGGGAAGGGGGGATGCAAGACTGAAGGTCAGGGGAGGAACTGGAGGAAGGAGAAGGGGGTTATGAAAGGGAGGAACTGGAGAAGGACTCTGAATGGCCAGGATACGTCAGCCATCATGTCCGTGGCCGTTGGGTGGCTGAAAGGATTTACATGGGATCTATATCAAAGTTGGATCCACAACTTCAAGAATTTATATAACACTAACACTTCAAATTGCAGTTGTATTGACTGCCAGAGGTATCGCAGCTACAGAGAGGACCTGATCCATTATGTCGGCTTTGTCCCTGTGCATGACCCAGGGATGCCCCACCACGTCAGATGCAATTGCAAAGACTGCTTTATCTTCACTTTTTCATGTATCCCAGACTTCAAGCAGCTTGAAACCAGACCTAGCAGATGGACAATTCAAATCACCACAGGATGGAGCATCTTACACTAGTATTTTCGCACTTGATACTCAAGTGCTCCCATCCCCCCCCCTACAAGCCACCTGAAGGAGGGCACCATAAAGCCTGCCTCTGTGCTCAATGTTTAATTGAGATTCTAGCTCAGGCATCAGCCACTGTCTGTATCCCTGAGCCGAATCCTGCACCACGAGCCACAACCCACAAAAGCTGTTCCCACGGAGACAGAAGCTGTGCCTAAGGAACTAACATCTACCTCACTGAAACCATCTACCTCCAGCCCTACCCGGGGACCCCATTTAGCCCAAAAGAAAAAGGCTGAACACCCACCTGGCCCTGCAAGCCCACTGGCCTCTCCAGGACCATCAACCTGCGCCCCAGGAACAACCACAGCTGCTGCCACCCCTCCAGCAGAGGCAGACATATCTGCCATGGATCTCGATCCTCCCACCTGCTCTACTATCCAGCCAGTAACAACGCACCACCCGGGCTGCAACTGCACCACATGCCAGACCCAGCTCCTTCCCGAGGCCTCCACCATCAACGGCACACAAGTGTCTTTAGAAGCTCCACAGCCCACCTCAACTGAACAACACAAGTCAAGCTGCCTGCCACCGGAGAGAACCCGTCATATGCAGCAGCAGCAGCCATCGCAGCCGCTAACCCTGGACGACTCCAGATCACGGCCAGACCCAACCTAAAGGGAGACATTATCATCACGGCCAAGAATTAGGATAGTGTCAGACTCCTTTGCAACGGAGCCTCCCTGTCCTATCTTGATACTACCAAGAAACTAAGGAAAGTAGTGGTATATAACTATCTGGTTAACATGCCGCTCACCCTCATCACCGACTGCAGGAACAATGCCCAAGCCAAATGGAAATTGGGCAGTCACAAGGCACTGACTAAAGAAGTCATCACCACCTTCGTAGGACACATCTTACCTTCCCTGGACCTTGGACTGTGGGGAACTTTCCCCATAAGAGACCTCGATAAGGATCTACTCCCCGGCTTCAATTGCCAGCATTTTGCCCACCACAAGTCTGATTATAGAAGCCAGCCGATCTGTGGGGTCTGCAGCGGCAAGCATTCAACACAAGACTGCATTGATCGCACAATGCAGGGAGGGATACCCAGCCAAAGTGCCCCAACTGCGCCCGGCTTTGCCATGCCTGGAACAAGAAATTTCCGGAGCATCTCAAAAGGTTGGAGGCATTGGAGACTGCCACTCCTACCACTGCAAACAAGGCACCGTCATAGTAACCTAAACCATAAAAAATACCTCGTACAAGACCATCTCGGAAACCATCCACTCCTCCTGAACCGGTCACAGCCCCTGCGCCTACCACTGCCACCAGTCCATCCACTGTCCCTGCACCAAACACCACTGGTCCAGCACTGACCCCTTGCCCTAATCCTTCTCCCACCATTTCGATGCCACGTCCTTGCAAGACCTGATACCCGTTACAATTCACCTTGTTACCCGAGTTTTATCCCTCCTCATCTTCCTTTTCCTCAGTCAAACCTTTGCCAAATCCTCCACCCCACCCCTCAAGCAGAGATAAGTCCTACTTAAATCTGCTCGTTTTCTCTTTTACTAAAACATTCTCTTCTCCTCTCTCAGTCTCTCCTACTTACTGGGACTTGCTACTATACCACTGTTCCCTACTACTAAATCTCTTCCTTCCGGCTCCTGAAAGGGACTGATTTGAGGGCTCAGGGGCGAGCCACATACTCAACTCGGCCTTCGACCTAAGAAGAATATCAATGCTCTAGGTGCAGAGCAATGGTTAAAGCTCTAGGGGCAGAGCAATAGACAAAGCTCTAAAATATTTTATTTTCCCTTGTTTCCTTTCCTCATTGGGCTATTTTCCCTGTTGGGATCCCTGGGATTATAGAATTCTGCTTTTCCAACTAGGGTTGTAGCTTAACAAGTAATAATAATAATAATAATAATAATAATAATAACAATAATAATAATAATAATAATAATAATAATAGTGCCCTTAAAAAGTTACTTTGACACAAGCGCTCTATGAGCAGAGCTACATAAATGACCTTGGGGCTAGGACACATTCTCGAAAGAGCCATTGTCCAAACAAAATTATGGGCAATCTACAGCAAATAAGCAAGCAAGCACGAGCTGCAGTGAATAGCACTTCAGTAATCTCACAATTATCAATTTTCATTTTGGAAATCTAACAAAATGCTTTGAAAGATTCCTCCTGATTACGGAATGAGATCCGTGCTTCCAATTTCTCATATTTTCTTCAAAATTCATCCTCATTTCATGAATTTTACCATAAGTTTTAAAAGTCATCAACAATGCTTCATAATGGCAATTTATTGGTATATCACAAATGTGTGGAAGACCTTTAATTTTCTTACATTCCCATCTAGTTTCTGAGTATTTGAAGAGCGGTCCCTATTAGTTCCTTGGTCGTCAACACAATTTTCCTTAATTAGACTAGCAGGGGTCGTCAACAGTGCCAGGGGCGAGTCAGTATATCAAGGGGGGGGGGGGTCTGTTGTCAGCAGAATTCATAGGAAGGAAAAGGGCCATGTTTGGTTTCTATTTGTTTGTTCACCTGCTCGAGAATATTCAGGCCTCATACATTGGAAAGGAAATTTGCACTCACCACTATCAGCAAAATGAGAGCATACTTCTCAGATGGTCCACCACATGCCCTACCCAAAGGATAGCATCAAAACAGATCTAGAGAAACAGGTGTAAGCTGAACCCGCCTGTTAGGACTGAGACCAAGAAACTATGGAATCATCCACCCCATATATGTTATGATGGGCTTCCAGCCAGAAGCTGAGAGTCCTACCCCAAGCATTGGAACCCCCTGGATTCCGAAGACCCAACCCTTGAGAATAGTTCCGTCTAAAAGGTCCAAACCATCTTCGGAATGGCTGAGATTATCCAATACTCTCACATATAGCTTTGAATGCAAGCACCTCTCAACCGTGATACCTCATCTCATTCATCGAAGCAGGACGGATGTAGAAACATCCATGCCATTAGAAAAAAAAATGGATAAATTTATATAAATATCTACATATATAAAATCAGGGAAACTTTACTCAGAGTTGGGACAACAACACGAAAGTTTATAAAATTAGGAGGTCAAAGCAATATTCAGAGGAAGAAAAAGATGAGAGAGAGAAATTCAGATTCAAACTAGGGGAGCAATTTCCTCAAGTTTGAGAGCCCTCTTACCTGTCACAATGCTTCAACATGAAAACAATATTTACTGTTGAAGCAGAATGACTTCGACAAGGCATTCTCTCGTTAAGAGGGAGACGAACTGCAATACTGCAGCAGTGTTGGCACTTCACTCACCCAGTCTAGGATCATGCATATCTGTTATGGGGAGGTTTTCTTGGACATCGGTTCCCACGCTAATTTCTTACAAAATAAATAAATATATATATATATATATATATATATACTGTATATATATATATATATATATATATATATATATATATATATATATATATATATATATGTATACACACACATGTATATATATATATATATATATATATATATATATATATATATATACCTAATGGTGATCATAAATATTGTAAAGTTTCCAAATGTCATGTAGATAATTTTGAAAAGCATATCATCATTAATGTAAATATTCTTTTTTGAAAGATTGTCATTCATAATGGGGATAATTTTTCCTATGAATACTGAATTTGCTTTATATAATTTTCTTGCTCAAATAGAAATTGAAAATAATGGAGAACATATTTACATAGGAAGGTGGGGTAAATTCATCGTCTTCTGCCACGTATAGCCTACATATTTGTATGAATATTGCTAATTATTTTTTGATGACTAACTACCAATAAAGTTTAAATAACTATGTAATGCCAATGGATCATGGTTATTCTGAGCAAAACGAAAAGGAATCCAATAATATAATAAGCAAGTAATACTTCCAATTCAAGTTATCTCATGTAATTCTTTCATTGAATGATTATAAGAATGCAATTTAATGCATTCTAGTTCCAAACCAAAGGGATCAGATGGGTTTTGCCTGCAAGTTGTCGTAACTTGGTGGTACAGGCTTCACACTTTAATGCATGAAAACCATCTCATCATCTCCCTTTAAACCTATAAGAAGGATCGATAATATCAATGTCAGGTGGCTGACTCATTCCTTAGATTTTGTGTACTCAAAATATATCAAAATTCTATGCAATTTATGAATAATATTATAAAAATATGATGTTTTTCATCAATCACTATTTCATAACCATAAACCTATTTCAAAGTTTAATATTTCCACCATGAAAACTTTAGTGTTAGAAAATAAAACGTGGAAAATAATACCAAGTTATTAGACAAGCTACATAACTTGGCTGACTACAACACATCAACAGTACCGAGTCTCACTCAACTCAGCTCCCAGACTGAGAAGATCGCTCCGCCAGCTTAAGAATCTGCTTAGCCGGCACAGGGGACACCAGCTCGTAGTCCAGCTTTCTGTTGGGCAGAAATTTTCGGCCCTACAGCTAGCTGTTGACCTACAGATGAGCACCTACAGCAAGTCCTTCATCTGCAGTTTCTGCTACGACTGTGAGCACTTCCACTGTCCACCCCTTTGCAACGACTGCAAGAAATACACAGCATACCACAGACACCAAGTAGCCACTGCTGTTCATGCTTTCTTCTTGGCCGATGAGCTGGGATTAGCTAAGCAGTAGGCCTACAGTTATGACTTTGTTGAACACAAGCTACTGCGCATATGTGACCTGTGCAATCTGTACCATGACCTCATGTACTCCCTCGTGACTGGAAGAAACAGGGAGCCTCCAATTTATAAAGAAGCCCTTCTACAGAAGAGCACTACCACTGTCATCTTTGACTTCCATCCTCCTGGCAAACTTGATAGATTGTTAGAAGACCTGGACAACTCAGCCACCATGAGTAATCTTCCCTACAACTCTCCTCGTCTTTGCAAGGTCACTTCCAGACCTTCTGCCACCATTCCTGTCTCCTCTCCCTCTCCAGTGGAGCCTCCTGCTGTGAAGAAGAAGAAGAAAGGAAGAACCAGCACATCACCTGACAACATCCCAGCCCAGGATTCTGCTCCAGCAGCCTCGCATTGTTCCAGCACCCCAACTAAAGACATGGATATGGATCCGTCCACTGACACTCTTGCCTCTGCTCTTGCAGAGTCACATCTGCCAGATTGCAACTGCACCAGATGCCTGACTCAACTCATTGAGGAAGCCACTTCTATTCTCACTCCAGCTGTTGATCCTGACCCAGAGCCACGTCCCATCATAATGGATCCGAAGCAGCTTCCTAAATTCAAGCTACCAGCTGTGGAAGGTGCACCCTCCTATGCAGCGGTGATAGATTGATTGATTGATAGATTTGAAGTTCTCTGGTATCCTGACATCGAAGGTCATCGACGCCGATATCGTTTATTATAAATAAAAATTAAAAGAATATTCAATTAAAACCAGAGAATTAATTATGTTATAAAAGTTAAATATCATTAAGAAGACCTGCCTCTGATATAAATTTTAAAATGCCACTAGAAGTAATTATGTTATAAAAGTTAAATAGCATTAAGAAGACCTGCTTCTGATATCAATTTAAAAATAGCACTAGCATTGTACGACACATCATGTCCAAGGATCTTGGCAAGGATGAACCTGCCATCCTCACCTCGAGCCTCAAACAATTACAGTACAGTAGTTAACCCCTTAGGTGAAGAAGAATTGTTTGGTAATCTCAGTGTTGTCAGGTGTATGAGAACAGAGGAGAATCTGTAAAGAATAGGCCAGACTATTCGGTGTATGTGTAGGCAAAGGGAAATAACCGTAACCAGAGAGAAGGATCCAATGTAGTACTGTCTGGCCAGTCAAAGGACCCCATACCTCTCCAGCGGTAGTATCTCGACGGGCGGCTGGTGGCCTGGACAACCTATTACCTATAGGGTTGGTTGAAAACAATGGCTGCCTCATTGACATTAATTTTAGATTCTATCTTCTCTATAGCTCTGATGATCTTTTCAGGATTACTGCATTCAGCAGTAATTGAGCAAAATTAATTCTTCATGGTTGGGAACTCAAATTCAGGATAAGTCACAGTCAAGTATTTAATACAAGGTTTACTCTTTAGGTAAAAAAGGATTCCCCAATAATAACACCATCGCTTCTCTAGATATGGAAGCAGTCTTCACAATCATTCCTGTTGGGGAGACGATTGACCTGATTTTGGAGTCTAGAGGGACCCTTCTACCCCAACTTGAACATCCCCGAGGAGGACCTTCGCACCCTTCTTGAAATATATACCAGGAAATCCCCTTTCACCTCCCACAGGGGCCACACATACAGAAGGATGGTGTGGTGATGGGCTCCCCCCCTCCGCCCCCCCGTGTGCTCTTCACCAACTTCTACTGTACATGGGGTTGTCGAAGAGAGGGTCTTCTCACACATACACTGTCCTGTTGTGTATGTGAGGTATATCGACGACACCTTCGTCATGGCTCCTTCTGTTCAGGACATTGAGACTCTTCACAGGATGTTTGAGGAGTGCAGTTCCCTTAGGTTTACTGTAGAACATAGCAACATGAGACGACTACTCTTCCTAGATTTCTTCATCTCACCCGATTCTTCAGGATTCAACACTCGTCTCTACACCAAGCCTACCAACCTTGGATTATGCCTTAATGGAGACAATGAATGCCCTACCAGGTATAAGGCCTCTACCATCAAGGCCTAGATCTGCAGGGCCCTCGCTCATTGCTCCTCCTGGGCCGGCATTCATGAACTTAACCACATTACCCAGGTCCTTGTGAACAATGGTTATTCAAACAGGCAAGTAAATTGCGAGATCAAGGTAGTCACAGACACATAGTACTAGGGTGATCAACGAACAGTGGACACTCCGACCACCATCAACCTATACTGCAAAGGATACATGCACAAAGAATACCAGAAGGACGAGAAGGCTGTGAGAGAGATCATCAGGAACCATGTCTCCCCTATAGAAGAACAAGTTCACAATCTACTACCAGACAGCTAAGACGAAGTCCCTCATCATGAGAAACAATCCAGCCCTGCCGATACAGGACTTCCTTAGGCAGTCCAATGTGGTTTATTACTACCAATGTCCTATTCTAGGATGCCCTGGACGTTACATAGGAATGACCATTATTCGACTCTCTGAGCGACTGTCCTGTCATGTTCAGCAAGGGACAATAAGAGCACATGCCCTTCAGATGCACAATCCCAACATTAAGTGGGAAATCATCAAGAGTACCAAGATCATTGGCCGTGCTCCTGACAGCAGAAGAGTTAAGATCCTTGAAACCCTCCTCATACAGCGGGGAAAACCATCGCTTAATATGAAAAAAAGAAATGTTACTGCTCCACTCCTGATGTAGGAACAACATCCTAAGAATGACCACTTATTGAGACATCCCAAACCAAGACCACTCTGATCAGAGCCCAAGCAGCTTGCCTAACATTGATACCATCTCAGTAAGCACTTCCAACAATCGGAGCATAGTCGTCACAGAGCAAGATAGTGACTCATCACCTATGAGTGAGTGGAAATACAGCCTGATTGAGACTCAGCCACTCCCGGCGAGTGTCTCACCCAATGAAAATTCACTGCCCCGCTGATGTCACTACTTGCACTACTTGCTACACCCATGGCGCCGGAGGCGAGCAATGTAAATTTACTGCCTCTGTCCATGAGCCAATATCACTATATAAAAGGACGTTGCCAGCATCGTTTGTCCATTCTACTCCAGCCTGGGGAAGAGAGGTGATCCTCTTGAAATGCATTGCTGTAAACTGTTTCTTTTTACCTAAATTGTAAACTTTATATTAAATACGCGACTGTGACTTATCCTGGATTTGACTTTCCAAACATTAAGTCAGTCTCAGTCTTAGCTCCGCTCCCAGACTGAGAGGATCACTCTCCCCGCTCAAGAACCTGCTTACCCGGCACAGTGGACACCGCACGGGGGACTCACAGATCCCCTCCCAGTTACTTGGCTGAAAATTTTGGCTGTAATTCCGATCAGGAACTGGCTGAAATTTTCGGCTGTAAACCAGAATTGTAAACCAGAATTCTCTGGTCTCTGACCAGGGTTTCAGGGATACAATGTCTTTGGCTGATCCAGGGCTTAAAGACTTTGCAAAGGACCTGTAAACACTATGGATTACCCACTGCAGAAGCCTGTACAGCTCTTCCACTGCAAATTGCACATGCACAAAATGCAGGTATCATCGCAGCTTCAGAGAAGAACTTTTCAGCCATGTGGGTTTTGTGCCTAAGAATAGCCCATTATTGGCCCAGAACCACGAGAAATGCCTATTCTCGGACTGCATCTCATTTACAATAGCATGTATTCCCTTTTTCAAGGACAGAAAGAACCGACCAAGAAATCAGGATATACCAACTCAAAATATTTAAGGACCTTACATGAAAATCCTAAAAATATGACGCCAGGTGCAAAGGGGTGTTGTTAACTACTGCAACTGGCTACCTAGTGAGACTGAAGCCCACAGAAAGGGCTGTGATTGTCCACTGTATCTAAACGAAATTCGACTCTCCAGCCAACCTACAAGACGACACCTACAACCAACTCAACCCACATTTCTGCACCAGCTGCTACTCCACTGACCTCAACTGCAGAACCTATGGCCAGCATATCAGCCATCGACCTTGATTCCTCTAAGGAGACACTAGCATCTGAACAGGCAGCATCGCACCTGGACGATTGCAACTACACCCAAAGCTTGTCTCAGCTTCTAAGGGAAGCCATGCAAACAAACTATCAACCCTGCTCCAGACCCAAATCAAAATGCTGCTGTGGAGCCAGTCCCAGATCCTCTGTCATCTGTCACTGATCCTAAGCAGCTCCCAAAGTCTAAACTGGCAGCAGTGGAAGGTGCACCTTCATACGCAGCAGTAATTGCCATAGCAACTGCCAATCCTGACATCAAGTTAACAGCCAGAGCCAACCTCAAGGGGGATCTAATATTCTCCCAAAGGACCAGAACAGTGCCAGCCTTCTTCAGCAGGAATCCTCCCAGGTCTTTCTGGACCCAGAGAAGAAATTAAGGAAGGCAGTTGTCTGCCACTTCTCAATAAAAATGCCACTGTCCTTCATAACCGACTGCAGCAATGTCTCCAAGGCTAAAAGGAGACTGGGCCACTGCAAACAGGCCACCAAGGAAGTGACTGTCACCTTTGGGCCAATTCCCAAATCACAGGACCTTGGACAGTGGGGAAACTTCCCCATAAAGGACTTCAAAAGCAACCCGTTGCGTTGTTTAAACTGCCAACGTTTTGAACACCATAAGGAGGACTGCAGGAGCCCTACGGTCAGTAGATTCTGCAGCCGCCGTCATCCAACTCAAACCTGTATAGATGCACACCAAGGAGGGTTAGAAACCCATGCCAAGTGTTCCAACTGTGCTGGACTCCACCACACCTGAAACAGAAGGTGTCCAGAGTTCCAGAATAGGATACCAGCACCACAGACCGGCCCACCTACCACTACAACAGCAGCACCGCAGCAGCTGCCAAAGCCCCAACGAGCTCTACGTTCCAGACCTCCTCCTCGTCCTCCAGTGGTTTCTCATCCAGTTGCTCCTACCACAGCCACTGGCCAAACACCTACCACTGCTCCTATCCCAATCATCAACCCTGCTCCCACTCCTACCCAGATTCCTCCCCCTTCCCCTTCAATCTCCTCCATCATTTCCCAAGCCGAGTCCTTGCCAGTTGAAATGCTGATCCCCTTGATACTACAGCTAGTACTTAAAGTCTGTACCCTTGCCAAGACTCCCTCCAATACAGTTCAATCCCTCCTCTCTGCCCTAGCAACTCCCCCCACTGAGCAGGGATAAGCAACTATGCTTTAAACTGCTCCTTTTCTCTACTACTAAAGTTTCTTCCCTCCTCTCCCAGTCTCTTCTACTCACTGGGACTTGCTACTGTCGCTACTTTTACCAACTACTTAAAACTTTCACTTCGGTTCCAGTATGGACCTGGTTTCCTGGTCCCCCTGGCGGTTATGCTCTTGGTGCTGAGCGGCCGCACCTCCCTACTTGCAGTTATGCTCAAGGAGCTGAGCGACTGTAAGTCTAGGCATGTGAGCCTGCTGTGTTGAAGCTTACTGTTTGAGCAAACTGATCACCAATTATTGAGTGGAACAGCTCTGCAAAGAGCTACTGATTAGAAGAAATAAGTCTCGAGAGCCGAGAACTTGAAATTGCTGAACCGACTGTAAGGTCGGGACTGCAACTGTTTGGGGCTATGACTTCCAGTCTAAGAGCCCCAGTTTGGGCTTAATGCCCGGGCAATCTAGACCAACCAACCAAACATGAGGCTCAATGCTACACAGTATTCTAGAAGTTTTATTCCAGCTGTGACCAAGTTGTGGAATCTTCCTAATCAGGTGGTTGAATTGGTAGAACTTCAAAAGTTCAAACTTGCGCTTGATGTTTTTCTGTTGAACATGCTGATATGTTTTTTTATAATTTATTTATAAAATATCTGTTGTGATGTTATTACTCTTTTTAAAATATTCCATTTTAATTGTTCATTATTTCTAATTTTGTTTATTTGTTTCCTTTCCTCACTGGCTATTTTTCCCTTTTGGAGCCCATTTATAATTGTGTTCGTTACTTCTCTTTATCCTTTGCAAATTGGACTAATTTTCCTGTTGAAATATTTATGGGGTGATTAAAAAAAAGGAATTTAGGGTGGTAAGAATGGTGGGGGGTTTGTCTGGGAGGAGAGGCGGATCCGTATAAGGGATTGGAGCGATTTGGGAACTTTAAAAAGGGAAATGAGCCTGGAGAAAAGTTGGAGGAATGTGGGGATCAGGTCTTCAAGGGACAAAGATTCTATTGGTCGGGTAAGGACCGGGGGGGGGGGGGGCGGGGAAGAATTGGGACAGATGATGTGGGGAAGGTGTAGGTGCTGATGAATTAGGTATGACAGGATCAGAAACAATGGAATGTTGGCAGTGAATTCTCTGGCGAGGAGGCTTCTGAGCTTTTGGCGGCTGCTGTGGTTGAGGAGGGTTTGTCTGCAAGGTCTCCTTCAAGGCTGAAAAGAAGGAGCGGCCTTCCTAACAAGTATCCTTATATAATTCCACTTGTGTTAAGACACCCATTAATTGAAGCTTTATTAATGATCACCATAATCTTCCATGACTTATACTTTATGTTCATTTACATATTGTTCTTATCTTACATCAAATGTGTGTATTATATTTTGTTGAAGCTTGATCTTTGCAAACTTCCATTAAACAGTGGTCTTTTTCTTAATCTAAATAAGAATGATAATCAAATTATAGAAATGCTAAAAATAATACTTAGGTCGACTTCTCAGTAGACACAGCATATAAAATTTCAATTAAGGTATGGAGAAAGAGAATCTATTATTCACTTGCGTTACTAATGTGTATAGATAATTGCTAAGTATAAAATGAATATGGGTAACTTGGCAATGTGATTGGAAGAAAGCATCTCAGTATGGAAAAGATGACAATAGGAAAATAATATAAAAAAGAAAAATTATACCCCCTAAAAATAGGATGTTACAGCATTAAAAATGAAGAATAATTAAACTTGATGAAAACAATGAATTATTAAATAGACTGAAAATTGATGGAGTTTTTATAAATCTTCAATTAAAATCTGATTAAAGCCTATTTTATTTGTTGATAATAGCTACTGACATCTGGATGAATAATTGGGTTTTCAATAAAAACCATTACCTACCATGAAAATATTTATTGCTAAATATTGAGTGAGCATTTGACAGATAATCTTAAGAGAAATTAGAATGAGGGAGACTCGTTTATGGAGCTTAGTTTAGTAGAATGATGGTTTTTATTTCTCCCTGAGGGGAGTGGACCGATCCCGGAGGTACTGCAATACCGGGCCGATCCGCGGCAAAGGTGGAGCAAGCCCCTAGCACTTCGCCAAGACCCAAAAATCAGTTTAATATCGTAGATCCCACATGGGGATCGTATCAGATATTAAGCTGATAAGAACAGATACTACACTTTGATCTTAGCCAAAAGGCCGAGAAGCGATACTAACCTGTTTAAATTTTGGAAGTCTCTTGACACCTTCTGCAAACACCTGATTTAAAAGAATGAGGATAAAAAGGGCATACGTGCTCAAAATAATTATTCAATAACGATGGTTTTAAACAAAAATATCAATACAATTATCTATGCATAATAACGTGAAAGATATGATTTGTAAAGTATATAAATCTCGAAATAATAATTCTGATTAAATCAAATATTCCTCATTTTCTCTAGGTATGAAGCAACAAGCACTTCAAATCAAGCCACACATTGTGCTCCCTGCTTTTATATCTTTCTAAATATGTCTCTTAGGTCATGTAGTGAAGAAATACTATGAATTAAAACCAATGCAAGTTCTGAAGAATGGTACATATGATATACAATATATTTTCTTGATGTAAAAATAAAGGATCAGTGGATGATGAGATATAGTATGTGCACTGTCAGAAATTCAACCCTCATCAGAATTTGAAATTTCAGTTTCACATAGTCAGCCAGTAATTCGGTTTTCAGGACATTTGCATAATTTTCTAGCCTCAAAAATCATCTGAGTAATTAGGGGGTTATGACATTCTGTCAAAAGGCCCCTTCTGGAGAAAAGCTCTGGGAAATCTAAGGAACAGAAAGGATCTGAGTGAAGTAGAAAACTAATACAAGTTAACTAATACCCTGTTTTCATTGATCTCAAGTTTGCATCAGAAAAAGTACGAAAACGCTATTATCTTTGGGTCCTCAGAGCTCTCACTGGCAAAGTGCATACCTCGACCAAAGGCCAGAACTCCTCCTTCCAAGGGTACCACACTGAAGTCCACCACTGCATCTCCTGTTGCAATTAGAGCTTCTGCTCAGACCTCCTTCCCTGCTCCTGGAGGACCACCTGCAACCAAGAAAATGAAAGCTGAGGACCCACCTACAGCAGCTGAACTTGCCCAGGAATTTTCCTCTGTTACCACACCACTGTCCAGCACTCCGTACAAGAGGCAGAAACTTCAGCCATGGCCTTTCAGGCTCCTGATCTGGCAAAGTCACATCTGCCAGATTGTAATTGCACCAGGTGCCTGACTGAACTGCTTGCTGACGCCACTGTCACTCTCATCCCGGCTGTGGAACCTGCTCCAGAGCCATGTCCCACTCCATAGACCCAAAGTATCTTCCAAGATTCCGGTTGCCAGCAGTAGAAGGTGCACCTTCCTATGGAGCAGTAGCTACTATTGCAACTGCTAATCCAGGAATCAAGATTACTGCCAGAGCAATTCTCAAAGGTGACATGATTATCACCCAAAAAAACCAGGATAGCGCCAGCCTTCTTCTGAGGGAAGCCTCGCTGACCTCTCTTGATCCAGCCAAGAAATTAAGGAAGGCAGTTGTCTGTAACTTCCCCACCAACATACCAATCATTTATCACTGACTGCAGCAATGTTGCCCCCTGGGGAGACACAAGCAGCCCACCAGAAGAATCACAGTCCCCTTCATTGTGCTTATCCCATCGTCCCTGGACCTTGGACTATGGGGGTACTTTCTCCATAAAGGACTACGAAATTGAACCATTATGCTGTTACAACTACCAAAGCTTTGGCCACCACAAGCAGGACTGCAGAAACCCTACGGTCTGGGGAGTCTGCAGCCCAGGTACCCTACTCAAATCTGCATTAATGCACACAAGAATGGGTTGGAGACCCAGCTAAAGACTGAAAGGGAGTATATATTGAGGTTACAATTTAATGAAAGAAGTTGCAAGTTGTTGAGTGAGAAGGAGGATTGTCCAAGTAACTTGAATCTGAGTGGTATGAGCATGGAAGATAACGAAGATGAACATAGGTGTGACAAGAATTACCCTATTGATAGGAGAGTAAATATTTGTATGCATGGTGTAAAAGGAAGAATGATGACTCATGTGTGTATAAATGAGAATGAATACTGTAGTTTAATTGATACAGGCGCGATAGTGTCATTAGTGAATATGTCTTATCAAGGAAATAGAGCGGTACAATTGGGAAGTGAAAAGGCAATGTAAGAGTGTGAGAATTCATGGGATAGGTAAAGGAAGTTTGCTAGTTTGGGAAGAAGTGCGATTGAAAGTAAAACTGGGAAGTATAGAGGTGGAACATAATTTCATTGTAATGGGAGAGAATGAGATGCCTAGTTGTTTTTTGATAGGAATTGATTTTTTAAGATTGCATGATCTATCAGTTGATATTGGTAGTGGTTTGCTTCTGAAGAATGGATGTGAAGTAGTTGTGATAGAAGATAATAGTGTATTTATGGCGAATTTTGTTGGCATTGTTGATATTACGAGGAGTGAGGATGATCTATTGACTAAAGAGGAGGTGGAAGAAATGCAAGATGAATGTGTGGAAATTAAAAGGTTACGTGAATGTATGTTGAATAGTATTGAGGTAAAAGAATGGCCGTCTGATTTAGAGGTGTATGAGAAAGTTAGTAAGAGACTTATTGTGTGTAAGAATATTGTTTATTTTCTACATAAAGGAATGGATGACGATATATATGTTCCTGTGTTTCCGATGCATGCAGCTGTAAGTATGTGTATATTAGTGCATGACAGATATGGGCATATGGGTAAGAATAAATTGTGGGAATGCATGCATGAGAGAGTTTACACCTGGGTTGAGTCAGATATGTAAGGATGTAGCGACTACATGTGAAGATTGCCAGAAAGGGAAGTATCAGAGAGTGCATGCTAATCCGCCTATTTTGAGATTACGTGTGAAAGAACCATTTGAGATGTTTGAGATTGATTGCGTTTCATTGCCTGTGACTGCGAGGGGACACGTGGGAATGATCATTATGGTAGATCACATGAGTAAGTTTACGTATGCAGTGCCTATAAAGAATAAAAGGAGTGAGACTGTTGAAAGAATGGTTGGTCAAGTGATGTTGCCGATGTGTGTGTGTAAGCCTGCGAGAATGTTAAGTGATAATGGCCCTGAGTTTGTTGGATGTGAGTTTGAGCAGATGTTAAGAGAATGGGGTATTGAACATGTGTATTCGACTCCTTATATGCCAAGTGCGAATGGGTTGGCAGAAAGGACTGTAAGAACATTAATTGAAATTTTGCGAATGATGAGTATATGTGATAATGATTGGGATTTGTATGTTGGTAGAGCGTTGTGGGCTTACAATGCAACAGTGCATAAGAGTACGGGTATGTCTCCATGTAAGTTTGTGTTAAATTTTGAAAAGATAGTAAGACCGAGGTTGGGTGTGTCAGAGGATGATAGAGATGTGTGGAGGAAAGCAAATGAGAGGTTTGAAAGCTTCAAAGTTGGTAGGAGTGATGAAAGAAGTAATTGAAAAGGGTAGAATGAATGTACATAAGGTGCGTGATAAGTTTGAAGGTCCATATGCGGTGTTAGAAGTTGGTTCGAGTGGATTAAGTTATGTGTTGGGTAAGTTGTGTGTGGATGCTAGTGTGGAAAGTTAGGGCACACCACAACCAGTTGCCTAAATGGAAGGAGGTACCCGAGTTTATCCAAGAGAATGGGATGAGTGAACCTAGTATGTATGAGGAATTAGGTCAAGAAGGTAAACAGTTGGTGTTAGTAGAATATATGAACAGAAAGAATACGAGAGCTTCAAGTAAGGATGAAAGAAGGGGAAATTTTATAAGTAAAAGTGAGAATAGAAATAAGTATGACAAGGGTGTAAATGTGCAAGTGTGTATGGAAGATAAATGTGTTATTACAGATGAATCATGGCTGACTATGAATGATACCTATAGTGTGTGTGTGGCTTTTCCTTAGATGATGTAAAAGAAAGGATGATGAATGCGAGAATGAGAGAGGAGAATGATGAGTAGCATGAATGAATCTTTTGCTAAAGTTGAGAATGTTTTTGATGAAATGGATGAACTGTTTACAGAAATGAGTGTAATTTTAGGGCCAGGTGAGAACGAGGTAGATAGGATTGTATATGATACATTAGATGATAGGGATTTAAATAGGAATAGTGTTAATGTAGCGATTGATTGTAATAAGGAAGAAGTGAATAAGAGAGTGTATGAAGGCCCAGTTACTTGGAGTAGAGGTCCCGTTACCGACTGTGACTGGGTAATGAGAAAAATAATGTAAGTGGTTGTTTGAAAATGAAGGATTTGGCAAAGTAAGGGGGGAGGAATGTGGAGGATTAATTTTTGTTTTATTTTTATTTATTTTTGTTTGCCAAATCCTGAGAGAGAGAGAGAGAGAGAGAGAGAGAGAGAGAGAGAGAGAGAGAGAGAGAGTTGTTAGTGTATCGATTGTTTGCTGTGAGAAAGACTGTAGGTATAAATGAGGTTGTTTGTTTACCTTTAGCTAGGTTAGGCCAGTAGAAAATGTTTCGGAGCGAATGCTTTTTTTGATTGACTGCAACTTGAGGCAATTGTGTGTGTGTGCACGCTGGATTTAGATATTTGATTGATTTGACCAGCGTTGGAAGTGATCATTTATTTTTTGAGTGAGTACAGTTTTGTTTATATTTGCTTGTCGTGATTGTGAATAATAGAAAGTTTATTATTTATCTTTTAATATAGTGTGATAGTTTAGTTAGCTAGGAGTGTTTGTAAGCGTTTTGTTTTTTATTTCAGGCCGTGATTCCTCCTAGGAATTCCTTACTTCTTTGGAAAGCAAAATTTTGTTTGATTGAAGATAGTGTTGACGGCCTGGATTGTTCTAAAGGATTTCCATTTGACTGCTATTTGAAACGAAAGACATATTGATCACCGGACTTTGAATTTGTTTTGGATCTGTTCATTACGTATGATGATGATAACGCTCACGACCTAAATTAATTGATACATTTTTGTATTCACTGAGAGTCAATCTGAAGTTGTGACGTTGGGCTTTAAAGGACTGTTAGCCCTTGTGTGGACAAAGGTATCCACACACCTATATTATATGTTAAAGTGTTTTTGTTTTTTGGTTTTTTTTTTTTTTTTTTTGTTAGCTTCAAGGTTTTGTGATTTATTTTGAGATTTTATTGAATGCAGTTTATTTTAGTATTAAGTGATTCCTATAGTTTTAAGGTTATAGTTGTAAGTGTGGTTGCTGGTATTTTTTTTTTTTTTTAAATATTCTAGACTATAAGGAAATATAGTTTTAAGGGAATGTTTAGTTTTTTACCTTTTGTTAGAGAGTCTGGTATAAATAACGTAAGGGGAAAGTTTGTTTTGTTAAGACAATTGTCAGTAGGTGTGATTCAGGGTGTGGGGCTTCTTTTTGAAACATCCCGCCACATTGTTAACTACTGAGACTGAAGCCCACCGAAAAGGCTGATTGTCCACTGTGACTAAACGAAATTTGACTCTCCAGCCAACCTACAAGACGACACCTACAACCAACTCAAACCACATTTCTGCACCAGCTACTACTCCACTGACCTCAACTCCAGAACCTATGGCCAGCATATCAGCCATTGACCTTGATTCCTCTAAAGAGACACTAGCATCTGAACAGGCAGCATCGCACCTGGACGATTGCAACTGCAACCAATGTTTGTCTCAGCCTCTAAGGGAAGCCATGCAAACTTAAACTATCAACCCTGCTCCAGGCCCAAATCAAACTGCTGCTGTGGAGCCAGTCCCAGATCCTCTGTCAGCTGTCACTGATCCTAAGCAGCTCCCAAAGTTTAAATTGGCAGCAGTGAAAGATGCACCTTCATATGCAGCAGTAATTGCCATAGAAACTGCCAATCCTGGCATCAAGTTAACAGCCAGAGCCAACCTCAAGGGGGATCTAATAATCTCCCAAAGGACCAGACCAGAGCCAGCCTTCGTCAGCGGGAATCCTCCCTGGTCTTTCTGGACCCAGAGAAGAAATTAAGGAAGGCAGTTGTCTGCCACTTCTCAATAAAAAAGCCACTGTCCCTCATAACCAACTGCAGCAATGTCTCCAAGGCTAAAAGGAGACTGGACCACCGCAAACAGGCCACCAAGGAAGTGACTGTCACCTTCTTTGGGCCAATTCCCAAATCACAGGAACTTGGACTGTGGGGAAACTTCCCCATAAAGGACTTCAAAAGCATCCCCATTGCATTGTTTTAACTACCAACATTTTGAACACAATAAGGAGGACTGCAGGAGCCCTATGGTCAGTGGATTCTGCAGCTGCCGTCATCCAACTCAAACCTGTATAGATGCACACCAAGGAGGGTTAGAGACCCATGCCAAGTGTCCCAACTGTGCTGGACTCCACCATGCCTGAAACAGGAGGTGTTCAGAGTTCCTGAATAGGCTACCAGCACCACAGACCGGCCCACCTACCACTACAACAGCAGCACCGCAGCAGCTGCCAAAGCCGCAACGAGCTCCACGTTTCAGACCTCCTCCTCGTCTTCCGGTGGTTTCTCATCCAGTTGCTCCTACCACAGCCACTGGCCAAACACCTACCACTGCTCCTATCCCAATCATCGACCCTGCTCCCACTCCTACCCAGATTCCTCCCCCTTCCCCTTCCATCTCTTCCATCATTTCCCAAGCCGAGTCCTTGCCAGTTGAAATGCTGATCCCCTTGATACTACAGCTAGTACTTAAAGTCTGTACCCTTGCCAAGACTCCCTCCAATACAGTTTAATCCATCCTCTCTGCCCTAGCAACTCCCCCCACTGAGCAGGGATTAGCAACTATGCTTTAAACTGCTCCTTTTCTCTACTACTAAAGTTTCTTCCCTCCTCTCCCAGTCTCTTCTACTCACTGGGACTTGCTACTGTCGCTACTTTTACCAACTACTTAAAACTTTCACTTCGGTTCCAGTATAGACCTGGTTTCCTGGTCCCCCTGACGGTTTTGCTCTTCGTGCTGAGCGGCCGCACTTCCCTACTTGCAGTTATGCTCAAGGAGCTGAGCGACTGTAAGTCTAGGCATGTGAGCTTGTTGTGTTGAAGCTTACTGTTTGAGCAAACTGATCACCAATTATTGAGTGGAACAGCTCTGCAAAGAGCTACTGATTAGAAAGAATAAGTCTCTCGAGACCTGAGAACTTGAAATTTCGGAACCGACTCTAAGGTCGCGACTGCAACTGTTTGGGGCTATGACTTCCAGTCTAAGAGCCCCAGTTCGGGCTTAATGCCCGGGCAATCTTGACCAACCAACCAATCATGAGGCTCAATACTACACAGTATTCTAGAAGTTTTATTCCAGCTATGACCAAGTTGTGGAACCTTCCTAATCAGGTGGTTGAATTGGTAGAGCTTCAAAAGTTCAAACTTGCACTTGATGTTTTTCTGTTGAACGTGCTGACATGTTGTTTTATAATTTATTTATAAAATATCTGTTTTGATGTTATTACTCTTTTCAAAATATTCCATTTTAATTGTTCATTATTTCTAATTTTGTTTATTGGTTTCCTTTCCTCACTGGCTATTTTTCCCTTTTGGAGCCCATTTATAATTTTGTTCGTTACTTCTCTTTATCCTTTGCAAATTGGACTAATTTTCCTGTTGAAATATTTATGGGGTGATTAAAAAAAAAGGAATTTAGGGTGGTAAGGATGGTGGGGGGGTTTGTCTGGGAGGAGAGGTGGATCTGGATAAGGGATTGGAGCGATCTGGGAACTTTAAAAAGGGAAATGAGCCTGGAGAAAAGTTGGAGGAATGCGGGGATAAGGTCTTCAAGGGACAAAGATTTTATTGGTCTGGTAATGATGGGGGGGGGGGGGGGATGGGGACAGAGAAGATTTGGGGAAGGTGTAGGTGCTGATGAATTAGGGATGACAGGATCAGAAATAATGGAATGTTGGCAGTGAATTCTCTGGCGAGGAGGCTTCTCAGCTTTTGTCGGCTGCTGTGGTTGAGAGGGTTTGTCTGCAAAGTCTCCTTCAAGGCTAAAAAGTAGGAACAGTCTTCCTAACAGGTAACCTAATATAATTCCACTTGTGTTAAGACACCCATTAATTGAAAATTTATTCATGATCACCATATTTTTCCATGACTTATACTTTATGTTGATTTACATCTTGTTCTTATCTTACATCAAATGTGTGTATTATATTTTGTTGAAGCTTGATCTTTGCAAACTTCCATTAAACAGTGGTCTTTTTCTTAATCTAAATAAGAATGATAATAAAATTATAGAAATGCTAAAAACAATACTTAAGTCGACTTCTCAGTAAACACAGCATATAAAATTTCAATTAAGGTATGGAGAAAGAGAATCTATTATTCACTTGCGTTACTAATGTGTATAGATAATTGCTAAGTAAAAAATGAATATGGGTAACTTGGCAATGTGATTGGAAGAAAGCATCTCAGTATGGAAAAGATAATGACAATAGGAAAATGATATAAAAAAGAAAAATTATACCCCCTATAAATAGGATGTTACAGCATTAAAAATGAAGATTAATTAAACTTGATGAAAACAATGAATTATTAGCCTGAAAATTGATGGAGTTTTTATAAATCTTCAATTAAAATCTGATTAAAGCCTATTTTATTTGTTGATAATAGCTACTGACATCTGGATGAATAGTTGGGTTTTCAATAAAAACCATTACCTACCATGAAAATATTTATTGCTAAATATTGAGTGACCATTTGATAGATAATCTTTAGAGAAATTAGAATGAGGGAGACTCGTTTATGGAGCTTAGTTTAGTAGAATGATGGTTTTTATTTCTCCCCGAGGGGAGTGGACCGATCCCGGAGGTACTGCAATACCGGGCCGATCCGCGGCAAAGGTGGAGCAAGCCCCTAGCACTTCGCCAAGACCCAAAAATCAGTTTAATATCGTAGATCCCACATGGGGATCGTATCAGATATTAAGCTGATAAGAACAGATACTACACTTTGATCTTAGCCAAAAGGCCGAGAAGCGATACCAATCTATTCAAATTTTGGAAATCTTCTGACACCTTCTGCAAACACCTGTATTATAAGAATGAGGATAAAAAGGGCATACGTGCTCAAAATAATTATTCAATAACGATGATTTTACATAAAAATATCAATACAATTATCTATGCATAATAACGTGAAAGATATATGATTTGTAAAGTATATGAATCTCGAAATAATAATTCTGATTAAATCCAATATTCCCCATTTTCTCTAGGTATGAAGCAACAAGCACTTCAAATCAAGCCACACATTGTGCTCCCTCCTTTTATATCTTTCTAAATATATCTCTTAAGTCATGTAGTGAAGAAATACTATGAATTAAAACCAATGCAAGTTCTGAAGAATGGTACATATGATATACAATATATTTTCTTGATGTAAAAATAAAGGATCAGTGGATGATGTGATATAGTATGTACACTGTCAGAAATTCAACCCTCATCAGAATTTGAAATTTCAGTTTCACATACAGTCAGCCAGTAATTCGGTTTTCGGGACATTTGCATAATTTTCTAGCCTCAAAAATCATGTTTGTAATTAGGGGTTATGACATTTTGCCGCCAAAGGCCCCTTCTGGAGAAAAGCTCTGGGCAATCTAAGGAACAGAAAGGATCTGAGTGAAGTAGAAAACTAATACAAGTTAACTAATACCCAGTTTTCATTGATCTCAAGTTTGCATCAGATAAAGTATGAAAACACTATTATCTTTGGGTCCTCAGACCTCTCACTGGCAAAGTGCATACCTCGACCAAAGGCCAGAACTCCTCCTTCCAAGGGTACCACACCGAAGTCCACCACTGCATCTCCTGTTGCAATTAGAGCTTCTGCTCAGACCTCCTTCCCTGCTCCTGGAGGACCACCTGCAACCAAGAAAATGAAAGCTGAGGACCCACCTACAGCAGCTGAACTTGCCCAGGAATTTTCCTCTGTTACCACACCACTGTCCAGCACTCCGTACAAGAGGCAGATACTTCAGCCATGGCCTTTCAGGCTCCTGATCTGGCAAAGTCACATCTGCCAGATTGTAACTGCACCAGGTGCCTGACTGAACTGCTTGCTGAGGCCACTACCACTCTCGTCCCGGCTGTGGAACCTGCTCCAGAGCCTTGTCCCACTGCATAGACCCAAAGTATCTTCCAAGCCAAGATTCCGGTTGCAAGCAGTAGAAGGTGCACCTTCCTATGCAGCAGTAGCTGCTATTGCAACTGCTAATCCAGGAACAAGATTACTGCCAGAACAATTCTCAAGGGCAAAATGATTATAACCCAAAAGAACCAGGATAGCGCCAGCCTCCTTCTGAGGGAAGCCTCACTGACCTCTCTTGATCCAGCTAAGAAATTGAGGAAGGCAGTTGTCTGAAACTTACCCACCGACATGCCAATCATTTATCACTGACTGCAGCAATGTTGCTCATGCTGAACGCCGCCTGGGAAGACACCAGCAGCCCACCAGAAGAATCACAAAGCCTTCATTGGGCTAATCCCATCGTCCCTGGACCTCGGACTATGGGGGTACTTTCCCCATAAAGGACTGCGAAATTGAACCATTACGCTGTTACAACTACCAAAGCTTTGGCCACCACAAGCAGGACTGCAGAAACCCTACGGTCTGGGGAGTCTGCAGGCCCCGGCACCCAACTCAAATCTGCATTAATGCACACAAGAATGGGTTGGAGACCCAGCCAAAGTGCCCCAACTGTGCTCGATCTCACCACGCCTGGAACAGGTGTTCACAGCGACTTAGGAGATTAGAAGCATTACAGACCATCTCACCTACCAAAGCAGCACCACCACTGCCACAGCCACCAAAGCCCCAAAGGGCTCCACGTTCTAGGCCTCCACATCATCTGCCTACTGATCCTGATCCAGCCACCGCTCCCACTCCTGTCACCACTCCTACCCCAGTCACCAATCCTGTCCCTAACCCTAGCCAGATTCCTCCTCCTTCCCCCCCACCCTTATCACCCAAGTTGAATCCTTGCCCCTTGAAAAGCTGATTCCCTTGATTTTCAAGTTTGTTCAGACTCCCTCCAACATAATTCAATTCCTCCTTTCTCCCCCTAGTATCACCCCCCCCCCCCCCCCCCCGAGCAAAAATAAGCCTTTATGCTTAAAACTGCTCCTTCTTTCTTATACTTAAGATTCTTACTTCCTCTCCCAGTCTCTCCTACTTACTGGGACTTACTGCTATTACTACTTTCTCCACCACTCAAAACTTCATTTGTGTTCCAATTAGGGCCAGGTTTTTTGGTCCTCCCAGAGGTTATGCTTTTTAGTCTGAATGACTGTGTCTCCCTACCTGCAATCACGCTCTTGGTGCTGAGTGACTGCATAAGAACACCCCATTTTTTATACTTACATTTGTTGAGTGCCCTCTTGGGGGCTATGACCTTGAGTCTAAGAGCCCTTGGCTGGAGAATGTTGTTCGATCAATCTGGGTGTGTGTGCGAGTTTCAGAGCTGTTTTATCATCCTCTATTGCAAAATTTAGTTGTTACAAAAACTTCATTTAGTTTAATACAGTAAGCATATATACTCAAAAAATTTTATTCGGTAAGAATCCAGAATTAAAGTTCCAGCACACCGAAAGCACTTCTTCGTCGGTTACAGTTGCTGCCTTTGCATTCGCCTACTCTATACTGAAGTTCTCAGTTCTACTAAAATGCACGGGAATTGGATCCTCACCCCCAAGGATCAAGAAAGCATCAGCCTCCTTCAGAAAGAATCCTCCCTGCCACTCCTTGATCCAACTAAGAAGCAGAAGTCGTCGTCTCCAGATGCCCAGTTACCATGCCTATATCCATAGCCCCCTCTCTCAGCATCATGACTAGTGCGGAACACTAAAAGGACCCAGATCAAGTTCCCGTCTGCAAGATTATTGCCACTATTATTGGTCCCATTTCACCTTCCCTTGACTTGGGAATATGGGGAACTTTTCACATCAGGGACTACATTACTGAGCCACTTCGGTGCTACCGTTGGCGACGGTATGGCCACTATCGTGAATGAATGAATGATTTAAAGTTTTCAGGCATCCTGACATCTAAGGTCATTGACGCCGGTAACATTTAATTTATGTATACAAAAATAAAAAATGAAATAAAATAAAAAATTAAAGAGTATTCAATTAAAATCATAAAAATTGAATGTCATAAAAGTTAAATATTTTTCAGAAGACCTGCTTCTGAAAGAAATCTAAAAATGCCACTTGCATGGTAGGACACATCATTTCCAAGAATCTTGGCAAGGATGAACCTGCCACCCTCACCTCGAGCCTCAATGAATGAATGAATGATTTAAAGTTTTCAGGCATCCTGACATCTAAGGTCATTGACGCCGGTAACATTTAATTTATGTATACAAAAGTAAAAAATGAAATAAAATAAAAAATTAAAGAGTATTCAATTAAAATCATAAAAATTGAATGTCATAAAAGTTAAATATTTTTCAGAAGACCTGCTTCTGAAAGAAATCTAAAAATGCCACTTGCATGGTAGGACACATCATTTCCAAGAATCTTGGCAAGGATGAACCTGCCACCCTCACCTCGAGCCTCAAACAAATATCTATTCCGCAAGTTGTTATAATTGGGGCATTCGGTCAACAAATGCCTTACTGTTAGAGGTACTAAACAGTTGTCACAATACGGTTGGTGTTGGCCCTTCAGCAGAAACTCATGTGTCAACCGAGTGTGACCAATACGGAGACGACAAAGAGACGTCTCCCATTTTCGGGGCATCATATTATACCTCCAAGGAGATATGTCATTTGTTACTTCCCTCATTTTATTGCCATCTTGACTATCCCATTGCTGTTGCCATTTATTGCAAACCAATTTCTTGATGTCAGGTAAGAAATCATTACAGGGAATGGGATACCTTCTTGGCAGCAACTCGGATGCAGCCTCCTTAGCCAGTGAATCTGCCTTCTCATTCCCGGACATACCTACATGTGCTGGAACCCAACAAAATTGAACTGTTATACCTCTCCATCCAATAAGGAAAAGCCATTCTAAAATCTTTAAAACTAGAGGGTTATTAGAATTAAAAACTTCCATAGCTTGAAGGACACTCCTCGCATCACTAAAAATTGTAAAATTACCCTCCTTCTCCAACGCTATTTTCTCAATAGCGGTTAATATGCCATACAGTTCGGCAGTAAATATGGAAGCGGTCAGAGGAAGTGCACCTCTACAATTAAAACCATTACTATGTACTCCAAATCCAACGCCAGCATCAGATTTGGAGCCATCAGTATAGATAAAAGTTGATCCTCTATGTTCTTTAACATGTTCATTAAAAAGAGACCTGGCTTCTAGGTCTGACATATTCTTCTTATCTCCAATAAAATATTTACAAAAAGATATCTCTGGTAACTTCCATGGAGGCGTTGATGATACCTTGAATGGAAGTACCTTATTTCTAATTATATCCAGACTATTTAATAATCGTTTCACCCGAAAGCCATAAGGTTGAGGAGATTTTGGGTGCAACTCAAAGTATGATGCGTGTCTTACAAGGCTTGCAGTCTGAAAGGCTAGAGAGTTAGGGAGTCTTTGCAATCTAAACCAATACCGAAGAATGGAAGACATTCGGTAAAGGTCTAGAGGTAACTCTCCAGCATCAACAAGGAGACTTGGGATAGGCGAGTTTTTAAAAGCTCCAGTAGACAATCTAATACCTGCATGATGTATCGAGTCTAATATTTTTAACTGGCTTGGGGTGGCTGAAGAATATACCTCACAACCATAACTAATTTTGGAAAAAAAATCAAGGCCTTGTATAATTTTAAAATAGTATTGCGGTCTGCCCCCCATGATGTATGGGACAATACTTTCAAGATATTCAGAGCTTTAACACATTTAGCTTTTAGCGCTTTTAAGTGAGAAACCCATGTAAGTCTACAGTCAAATATCAAACCTAAAAATTTGGTTTCCGATACACATGGTATCCGTTGACCTTTA
Source organism: Palaemon carinicauda (assembly GCF_036898095.1). Lineage (NCBI taxonomy): Eukaryota > Metazoa > Arthropoda > Malacostraca > Decapoda > Palaemonidae > Palaemon > Palaemon carinicauda. The sequence goes on from NC_090759.1 coordinate 58,126,834, forward strand.
ATGTATATATCCGGGTCTGGATGTACTCCCCGGATACGACAAAAATGGACAATGGTAGATTTACTTGTCGAGAACTTAAATCCATTCATGTCAGCCCACTGGATAATTTTATCAATAGAGAGTTGGATTTTTCTCTCAACCATTGCCATTCTAGTGCCAGCAAATGATATTGAGAGATCATCCACAAATAATGTTGAGAGAACATCCTGGGGAATGGCTGAGGATATCCCATTAATTGCTAGTGCAAAAAGGGTTACACTCAGCACACTACCCTGAGGAACTCCTTCTTCCTGGCACTTACTCTCTGATAGAGTTTCCCCCAATCTCACTTGAAAAACTCTACTTGAAAGAAATGCCTGAATAAATAGTGGCTGCTCTCCTCTCAATTCATGAATGGTTTTAAGAATACCATATCTCCATGTGGTATCATATGCCTTTTCAAGGTCAAAAAATACTGTAACATGGTGCTGTTTGGAAGCAAAGGCTTCACAAATAGAAGACTCAAGTCGTATCAACACATCAGTCGTTGAGTGCATTTTTCGGAATCCACATTGAATCGGTGATAAAATACCTTTCTTTTCAAGTTACCATATCAGCCTTGCATTGACCATCTTCTCCATGATTTTACATAAACAAGATGTCAATGCTATAGGACGATAGTTTGCTGCTAAAAACTTGTCTTTACCGGGTTTTAAAAAGGCTAAAATAATGGCTAGTTCCCAAACACTTGGGTAACTATGATCATGCCATATTCTATTAATAATGCTTAAAATAAATAGCTTTGTATTAAAATGTACATGTTTAATCATTGCATATGGAATTCCATCGGGTCCAGGGGCTGTATCGTTGCAATGAGCAAGTGCAGAATCAAATTCTCTTTCAGTGAAAGGAGAATTATACGACTCTTCCCTTCTTGTTGCAAAATTTAAAATTTTCTTTTCTTCAGTGCTCCTATACTGGTGACCAGGGGCTCCTTCACACTTGCTGGATACATTTGAAAAATGATTAGCCAGGGCATTGCTAACTTCATTTGCTTCAGTTACATACTGGCCATTCACCTTCAACACTGGTGGTGGGTTGGGGGTGAATTTGCCAGCTATCTTTTTTACTTTCCTCCACACAGAAGATGGTGGTGTTCTACTGTTAATGGAGGAAACATAAAGACATCCATGACTGGCGCCTTGCTTCTTTCATGGCACGACGGAACTGTGCTCTACATTTCTTGTACATAGTTAAATTCTCATCAGTTCTGAGTCTACACAATCGTGTTAGAGATCTTCTTGTGGCTCTGTGGAGTGCAGTTAGTTCTGAAGACCACCACGGGACAGGTCGTCGTTTGAATAACCCTGTTGTTTTGGGAATTTAATTGACTCCTGCTGTATGAAGAGTTCCATTCAGTAGGTCTATGGCATCATCAACACTTTCAAACTGTTCTGCTCTCCCTTCGATTTCACTTAGCTCGGAAAATTTAACCCAGTCTGCCTTGTCTAGATTCCAACGTGGCGATATTTGCAAAGGCGGACCCTTGTTGGTGTTTATAATGATTGGTGCATGATTACTAGTATGCCAATCATCTAATGTCCTCCAATCAAAATCAAGAAGGCAGTTAGAGCTTGCAATTGAAAGGTCAATGCATGACAAAGTACCTGTCTGAACATGAAAGTGTGTGGGCTCTCCTGTATTAAGGAGTCCCACATCCTCATTCTCCACAATTGATGAGATAATATTACCCCTTGTGTTGGCCAAAACATCACCCCATAGAGGATGTCTACCATTCATATCTCCCAGTAAGAGAAAAGGTTGAGGGAGTTGTTGAATGACCTCTGCTAAATTATCATATAAAATATTATCATTTGGAGGTAAGTACAGAGAGCATATTGTATATTTTCTCCCTATATCAATTTGTACAACAACTGCCTGCAGGGTTGTACGTATAGACATGGGTATTTGGGGAACATCTCGACGAATGTACATGAGACTTCCGCCATGGCTCCCTGCTTGTTGATTATATGGTGTTCTATAGCTAACATACTCTCGAGGACTAGGAGTGTTAGAATCAAGCATACTTTCCTGTAGACATACAATTATGGGGGAATGCTCATGAATTAGGAGCTTAAGTTCTTCATATTTCGCCCTCAAACCCTGACAGTTCCATGGCAAAATGGAGGAGAAAACTATGGATTATTTCTGGAAGACATCTTGGATGAGGTCTTCCCATTAGCAGTTTTTAATTTAACATTATTACCAGTAGGTTTCTTCAGAGGTGGTCTTGTTATGTTGGGTTTAACGTTGGTGTTTTTCTTTGTATTCTTTTTATCTATTTGTTGAGGTGGATGGTGGACCTCAACTTGAATTTCTGATTTATTCAGTCCATCTTCTGGTTCATTAGAAACATCAACAGACAAAACATCAAATTTATTTGATGTCATAACCTTAACGTTTCTAATGGAGGGTGGAGAGAGATGGAGGTCTCTCTCTTTTGCGATTAATAGATGGTGGGATTCGAGGTTTTTGCACCTTTCCCACAACAGGTGCATCAGGCGGCTGAAGGCTGTACAGCAATGGGCAATGACCTAGTTTTAATACACCGTGGTAAAGCCTCAGGAGGTGATATGGTTACCTCGTTATTTGACATTTTGTCAGATAGTATACTTTTTTTTGAGCTATTGGCAGTGCTAGGTTGGTTTGATTTTAATGCCTTAGCATATGTATTTGATTTATTTAATAGTCTTTTGGCATGGGTCACACTTATGTGTTCTAAGTTTGATTTGTTGAGGGCAGCTTCCTCCAACTTATATAGCTCGCAGATCTTGTCTGTGGATTTGTGATTCGAGCTGCAATTTAAACACCTGGCTCCAAGTGCACACTCTCCATGGTAAGATTTGGAACAAATACCACACATCTTCTCATTTTTGCAAACTTTGGACGGGTGCCCAAATTTAAAACAATTAAAGCATTGCAATGGCTTCTGCTTGAAGGGTCTTACTTTAATCCTTTCGTTCTCGATAATAATATGAAAAGGTACATCAGCATCCTGGAACGTAAGGATTATCATTGATGTACCTGGGACTTTATGAACTTTCCAAACATTTAATGGACACATGGCCAGTATCTCCTCCTCTGTAAAATCATATAGATCTCTGTTAAAAACTACGCCCCTTCCGTAGCTAAAATTTAGGTGGGGTTTGACATCTAACTTAATGTCATCATTACTTATTTTTATATTGGACAATATTACCGACTGTGTACTGGATTTGGCATGGATAAGGAAACTATTTTTTCCGAAACGAGATATATCGCCTGGTGCAATAGTTCCTACTTTTTTCTGAATCAATTTGCATATTTTAAAATAATTCCCTGTAACCCCCTTTGATTCAGCTATAAGCCACATCGGTGGTTTTGGATTTCTCTGGGAGGGCATGACTAAATCTGCGTCTTTTTCCAACCAATCGGCAGGCCTGTACACATCTAAATCTTTTGGTACCTTATCGCAGAGAGCAGCCGCAACATTCAAGTTATTAATTTTAATATTATTAAAATTACTTATTGCACTAAATGCTTCGTCATAACTACTATAAGATATCCATGAATCCCAAGTTTCATCCTTATTTCTTTTATGCATCCATAGCATTCAAATGCTTTACATAGATCATCATAATTTGTTTCTATTGAAATTTGTGTAACATGGAGGATTCGAAGTTTCCTTGTGTTACCCAAATTACTCGATTTAGAAATATCAGTAGAATAGTCCTTTCCCGTTCCGAGGTCATCAACAGAGCTATCCCTTATCACATTAGCAGAGGTCGTCAACAGTGCCGGGGGAGAGTCAGCGTATCCAGGGGATGGGGGTTCGTTCCATAAAGAATCCATTATACTAAAGAGAGAGAAAAGAGTTAGTTTGATGTACCTGCTCGAGAATGTTAGGCCATCACACGTCGGAAAGGAAATTTGCACTCTCCACTATCGGCATAATGAGAGTATACTTCCCAGATGGTCCACTCCATACCCTACCCGAAGGATAGCATCAAAACAGATATAGAGGCACAGGTGTAAGCTGAACCCGCCTGTTAGGACTGAGACCTAGAAATTATGGAATCATCCTCCCCATATCAATAATGACGGGCTTCCGGCCAAAAGCCGAAAGTCCTACCCCAAGCATTGGATCCCCCTGGATTCCGAAGACCCAACACTTGAGAATAGTTCCGCCAAAAAGGTCCAAACCATCTTTGGGATGGCTGAAATCATCCAATACTCTCACATATAGCTTTGAATGCAAACACCTCCCAACCGTGATACCTCCTCCCACTCATCAAAGCAGGCAGCAATAAAGGATGTATGAACATCCCCGCCAGGGCTACAATGGATGTAAAAACATCCAAGCCATAGGAGAAAAGAAAAAAAAATAATAAATATATATGTACATAATATATACACACATATAATGAGGGAAATTTTTCTCATAGAGTTTGGAAAGCAAGACTAAAGAAAGTTTGTGAAATTAGGATAAGGTCGAAGTAATATTGAGAAAAAGAAAAAGGTAAAAGAGAGTAATTTAGATTCGAACTGGGGGAGCAATTTCCCCAAGTTCGAGAGCCCTCTTGCCCGTCACCAAGTTTCAGCACGGGAATGAAATGCCGTGCTGAAGCTCAATGACTTCATCAAGGCATTCTCTCATTAAGAGGGCCACTATCGTGAAGACTACAGAGGACCCAACATATACGAAGTCTGCAATTGACCTCACCCAACAAGAGTGCATAGATACCTACACACCACTTGCAGCTCAGCTCCGAGCCGTCAACGCCTCCCAGAGGAAGCTCCCAGTAAGATTAGCACCTTCACTAACTGTCGACCTTAGATTTGGCTAGCTGCTTTTTTCAGCTAGACAAGAATACCAAACCTACTACTACCACAGAGAGACGTACTTTATCTCTGCTTGGGGTCTTGCCCAAATGATGGACATCCAGCACCTCTTCTCAATGGAAGCAGTGCATCCTAAGATATAGTGTAGATGTGACCTCTGCAACATCTCCCACGACCTCCTATACCGTATTATCACTGGTAGAAACAGGGAGCTGCCACTGTATAAAAAAGCTCTACCAAGATACAACCTTCCAATAAAACAACCACCACCATTCCATTCTCCAGGCACTCTGGAGAAGTTGCTGAAGAACCTTGACAACCCTGTCACCTCCACACGACCTAAACAGTTACCCGTTTCTGCACCATCCAACCCTACCCCTGCTTCTAAAAAGAAAAAAAGGGCAAGTCTAAAAACCCACCTGCCACCAATTAAGTCCTATCTCCCCAGTACCCACCTACAACTTTTCCTGCCACTGCTCCTGCCACTGCTGCTGCTCCTCCTGCTACTGCTCCTGATCCTGCCACTGCTCCTGTAACTATTCCGGCTCCTGCTCCTATGACTTCCTGTTCCTGCCAATGCTCCTGTAACTATTCCGGCTCCTGCTCCTATGACTTCCTGTTCATGCCACTGCTCCTATTCCTGCTGCAGTAACTGTTCCTGTTCCCGTTTCTGTTCCTGCTTCTGTTCCTGCCACTGCTCCAGACAGTCATTCACCTGACTGTAACTGCACCGAGTGTCTTACTCAGCTCCTTGCTGAGGGCCGTGCCACACTCCACCAGCCTGAAGAGACCAGTCTAGCTCTACAAGCCACCCCAGTGGATCCCAGTCACCTGCCGAAATTAAAGCTTCCTGCCACTGTATAAGTCCCTTCTTATGCAGCAGTAGCAGCCATCGCAGCTTCCAATCTATCACTGAATGGCACGGCCAAGCCCAACATCAAAGGTGAAATCATCATCACCCCAAAGGACCAAGCAATCTACAGTCTCCTGCAGAGGGAAGACTCGCCGACTTTCCTTGATCCTGCAAAGAAGCCGAAGAAGAGTAGTCTGCAGGTACCCAGTGAAGATTCCACTCTACTTCCTGACCAACTACAAGAACATTGCCAAAACTGAACGCCGAAAGGGCAGCAGGAACCTGCCCACCGAGAAGGTCACCTGCACATTCATTGGGCCTATTCCAACTGGCCTGGACCTTAGAAGATGGGGGACTTTATTCGTAGAGGACTTCATGCCAGATCTACTGAGGTGCTACAACTGTCAGGGCTTTGGTCACTGTGTGATTAATGTAATTAACGATTTCTGTTTGTAATATACCTTGGAAAACACTGCCACAGTTATGAGGTGGTTAGATTGTTTACACCTGTAGGAGTTGTCGGAAAAACAATGCCGTTGTTACGAGGGAGACAGATCGTTCACACCTTGAGTTGTTGTCAGGTAGCTGTTGTCCAGGTAGGGTGATTGCCCCGGGGCTCTGAGGTTGTGAATTCGTGGTGTGGGTCCTTTCTTGATATTCTCCTCATTGGTTAGTGAGTTGCAACTCGAAGGTCGTCCATTACTACCACAGAGGGAACTTGTAAGGTGAGTTTTAACTACAAGCTATCTAGGCCTATTCTAAGAAAGTATGGCATCTAAGATTACAATGGACATGATTAAGCCATTCACTGGCGAAGGAGACGTTGTGTCAAGGTTGAAGAAGGTGACCTTAGTGGCTAAGCTACAGAAAATAGTAGACTTAGCCAGTTTTATTCCTTTGTATCTGGAGGGTGATGCTCTAGCACTTTATTTGGAGATGGGTGATGAAGACCAAGAATGTGCAGCAAAAATTCAAGAAAAATTGAAAGTAGCCTTTTCTCATGATCCATTCAATGCTTTTGGAAAATTTGTTCAATTGAAGTGGACGGGAGAACCAGTTGATGTGTATGCTAATGAGATTAGGAGGCTGGCGGGTTTAGCTAAGTTTGATAAGGTTGGTTTAGAAAATGTTGTGAAACTAACGTTTGTTAATGGTTTTCCAGATAATATTAGTGTTGCTTTACAGTAGTTGCCAAAGGTGATGACAATGGCAATGAGTGAATTGATAAGCCATGCTAGGATTTTGTCATCTAAACAGCAAGGTGGTGTGGTAGCTGTAACTGTCAGAAAGGGTGGAGAAGGAGGTGGTGCAAAACATGAGAATAGGGCTAGGCCTTTCCAGTTTAGGGGTCAGTGTTTCCGATGTAGTGGCCCTCATCTGATAAAAGACTGTAAAGATACACAGGTGAGGTGTTTTAGGTGTAATAAAATTGGTCATATGGCCAGTCGTTGTCAGGAATAGGTTGCGGAAAACGAGTAAGGGGTGACTACTGCGCCTGTAGCCACCCTTTTGATGAAAAAAAGGTGCACCTTGATACATTGCCTATAATTGATGTTTGGATTGGTAATTTGACTGCAAAGGGTCTTGTAGATACTGGCTGCTCTACATCTGTGGTACATTCTAAATTTGTGCCTCACTGTAAAGGAGAAGTGTACATCAGTGCTTTTGATGGGAGTCATATTAAGTGTAAAGTTGCAGATTGTGTGGAGCTGGGTGTGAACGGTAAATGTGTGACAGTGAGGGCTGTAGTGTCGAATCAACTGGTTAATGGCATTGATGTGGTGTTAGGAGTTGATGTTATTGACCAATTGGGAGGTGTCACAGTGACCCAAGGAAAGGTATGTTTTGGTGCTTTTGGTGTTGCTTCAGTTGGTCAAGAAATTAAGCATAGACTTGGTGGTGAGAGGGATAACAATAGTTCAACAGTTGTAATTGAAGATCCAGACTTTCATGCTAGGTTTGATGGACAGAAATAGACAGTCAGGTGGTTTTGGGAAAATAATGAAACTGTGACACTGAAGAATAAAGTAAGCTGTTATGATAAAAAGCTTGATGGTTGGAAGAAGGAAGAATTTGAGAAGGAAGTGGACAGGTGGATTGCCGAAGGTATTTTAGTTCCATGGAAAGAAAAGGTTGACGCTGGTATCATTCCTCTAATGGCAGTGGAACAGCCAACAAAGAACAAGGTGAGACCAGTGCTTGATTTTCGGGAACTTAATGTGAATGTCAAGTGTCACACTGGTGATGATGTGACTGATGTATGCAGTGAGACACTGCGAAAATGGCGACAGACAGGTGAGAATGTGTCTGTTGTGGATTTGAAGTCGGCCTACTTACAGTTAAGTGTTGACGAAAAATTGTGGCCATATCAACTAGTGAACTATAAGGGACAGACATTTTGCCTTACAAGATTGGGATTCGGGTTGAACTCTACACCACGGATTATGTCTAGGATACTAAAGACTGTATTAAGTAAGGATGGAAAATTAGAGAGAGCAACCAGTTCATATATAAATGACACTCTTGTGAATGAATCGATAGCTTCTGCTGATGAGGTGATTAGACATTTGAATACCTTTGGGTTGATAACAAAGTCCCCTGAGTCACTCAATGGAGGTGCTGCTTTAGGATTGCAACTGCAAAGAGTAGGAGGAGAGTTGATGTTCTAGAGAGGTAATAAGGTGCCTGAAGTTGCAGATATGCTTACAAGGAGGGAATTGTTTTCAGTTTGTGGTACATTAGTGGGTCATTATCCCATAGCTGGATGGTTAAGAATTGCATGTAGCTACATTAAGAGAAGAGCCTCAGGAGCACGTTGGGAGGATCCTGTTGGTGAACAGTCCATGATGATGGTTAAAGAAGTAATTGAGAGAGTAAAGTTAGATGATCCTGTGAGAGGAAACTGGTGTGTCCCGAGTGTAAAGCATGGTGTTGTGTGGTGTGATGCCAGCAAAATTGCTATGGGTGTAGTTTTGGAGATAAATGGCAAAATTGCTGAGGATGCTGCTTGGCTTAGAAAAAAGGACGATTTCAACCACATCAATGTTGCCGAACTAGAAGCTGTTTTGAAAGGAGTAAATTTAGCCATTAGATGGGGTTTAGAGTCGATAGAGGAGAGGACTGACTCTGCAACCGTGGGGGCATGGTTGAAATTTATAGTCAGTGCTGAGAAGCATGTCCACACAAAAGGAGCTGCTGAGATGATAATCATAAGAGGCTTGGGTACATTGAAGGAATTGATTACCGAGTTTGGTTTGAATATCGTTGTTCAGATGGTGCCTTCAGAGAAGAATAAAGCTGATATTTTGACAAGAGTCAGGAAGAATTGGTTGGTGAGCAGTGAAGTTGAACATGCACATCTCTGTGCAAGTGCTGTAGTTGATATAACAGAGTTACATAATAAACACCATATGGGAATTGACAGAACACTATATTTAGCTAAAAAGTTGGATCCTCAAGTTTCCAGAGAATGTGTGAAGAAGGTAGTTCAGTGTTGTGATCGTTGTCAGTCCATTGATCCTGCGCCTGTGATGCACAAAGGAGGCGAATTAAGTGTTGAAAGAAACTGGCAGCGGCTAGCTATTGATGTTACTCATTACAGACAGGTACCCTATTTATCAGTGGTGGATTGTGGTCCAGGTCGTTTTGCAATATGGAGGCAGCTAAAGAGAGAAGATGCTCAAGAAATATCTGCTGAGTTGAATAGCATCTTTTTGGAAAGAGGGCCAGTTGATGAACTATTACTGGACAATAGTACAGCGTTTAGGTCGCAATGTTTAGGAGATATGTTGTCTCGTTGGAACACTGTTAGGGTGTTTCGGGCTGCTTATCCACCAGGGGGAAATGGAATAGTTGAAAGACATCATAGGACCATCAAGGCTATTGCAGAGAGAGGAGGAATTAGTCCTGTAGAAGCAGTGTTTTGGTACAACAGCACACCAAGATCTGGACAAGTTGAATCTTCCGTTCCACAACTTTCGGTATGCAGATATGAGTGGAGGTATCCTTCAGTAGTCGCCAATGGAACAGATACCAGCCAAGACAAGCCCCTTTTAATCAAGATGGGAAAGGAAGTGTGGGTGAAGCCCCCAAATGCCCATTGTACTACTCAATGGCATAAAGGGATTGTCACTCGTGTGAACTCTTCAAACAACATTTCCATTGATGGTATACCAAAGCATGTGTTGGATGTGCAACCAGTTATAGTTCCAACTTCCCTATCTGATGGCTCAAGCGAAATGTCAAGTGATGATTCAGTCTCTGAAGAATCAGTGGAACCACAAGTAAGTGTTCAAAGAGAAACGGGAGAAAATCAGCGTTCACAGAGGAATAGAAAACCACCTGTATGGATGGCTGATTATGTTTCTGATTAAGTCTTGTGCTGTGTGTGTGTGTGTGTGTGTGTGTGTGTGTGTGTGTGTGTATGATGCGTGTTGATCTTAAGATCAGGTGGGCGTGTTGTGTGATTAATGTAATTAACGATTTTTCTTTGTAATATACCTTGGAAAACACTGCCACAGTTATGAGGTGGTTAGATTGTTTACACCTGTAGGAGATGTCGGAAAAACAATGCCGTTGTGACGTGGGAGACAGATCGTTCACACCTTGAGTTGTTGTCAGGTAGCTGTTGTCCAGGTAGGGTGATTGCCCCGGGGCTCTGAGGTTGTGAATTCGTGGTGTGGGTCCTTTTTTTATATTCTCCTCATTGGTTGGTGAGTTGCAACTCGAAGGTCGTCCATTACTACCACAGAGGGAACTTGTAAGGTGAGTTTTAACTACAGTCACCATAAGGAAGACTGCAGGAGCCCAGCCATCTGCAGTGTCTGCAGCCAGAGGCACCCTACAAGGACGTGAATTGATGCACGCAAGGGAGGGGAAAGAAACATTCCCAAAGTGATCCAACTGTGTACTTCCACATCATGTTAGGAACAAGAAATGTCCCGAGTTTCTGAAGAGGATAGGGGTACTACCGACCGCCTCTTCAACCAATACCACTGTACCACCACCAAACGCGTAGGGAGACCTTCGCACAAGGAGCCATTACCTTGCCTACTTCCAATCCTATTCCTGCCTTTGTAAATCCTGCCATTTGTGTTCCTGCACAGTATATCAAGGGGGGGGGGGTCTGTTGTCAGCAGAATCCATAGGAAGGAAAAGGGCCATGTTTGGTTTCTATTTGTTTGTTCACCTGCTCGGGAATATTCAGGCCTCATACGTTGGAAAGGAAATTTGCACTCACCACTATCAGCAACATGAGAGCATACTTCTCAGATGGTCCACCACATACCCTACCCAAAGGATAGCATCAAAACAGATCTAGAGGCACAGGTGTAAGCTGAACCCGCCTGTTAGGACTGAGACCGAGAAACTATGGAATCATCCTCCCCATATATGTTATGATGGGTTTCCAGCCAGAAACTGAGAGTCCTACCCCAAGCATTGGATCCCCCTGGATTCCGAAGACCCAACCCTTGAGAATAGTTCCGCCTAAAAGGTCCAAACCATCTTCGGGATGGCTGAGATCATCCAATACTCTCACATATAGCTTTGAATACAAATACCTCCCAACCGTGATACCTCATCTCATTCATCGAAGCAGGACGGATGTAGAAACAGATAAAAAAAAAAAATGGATAAATTTATATAAATATGTACATATATAAAATAAGGGAAACTTTACTCATATAGTTGGGACAACAACACGAAAGTTTATAAAATTAGGAAGTCGAAACAATATTCAATGGAAGAAAAAGATGAGAGAGAGAAATTCAGATTCAAACTAGGGGAGCAATTTCCCCAAGTTCGAGAGCCCTCTTACCTGTCACAATACTTCAACATGAAAACAATATTTCCTGTTGAAGCAGAATGACTTCGACAAGGCATTCTCTCGTTAAGAGGGTGACGAACTGCAATACTGCAGCAGAAGTTTCTGATATGTTGGAACTTCACTCACCCAGTCTAGGATCATGCATATATGTTATGGGGAGGTTTTCTTGGACATCGGTTCCCACGCTAATTTCTTACAAAATAAATATATATATATACATATATATATATATATATATATATATATATATATATATATATATATATATATAATATATATATATATATGTATACATATATATATACATACATACATCCATACATACATATATATATATATATATATATATATATATATATATGTATATATATATATATATATATATATATATATATATATACATATATATATATATATATATATATATATATATATATATACCTAATGGTGATCATAAATATTGTAAAGTTTCCAAATGTCATGTAGATAATTTTGAAAAGCAAATCATCATTAATGTAAATATTCTTTTTTGAAAGGTTGCCATTCATGATGGGGATAATTTTTCCTAAGAATACTGAATTTGCTTTATATAATTTTCTTGCTCAAATAGAAATTGAAAATAATGGAGAACTTATTTACATAGGAAGGTGGGGTAAATTCATCGTCTTCTGCCACGTATAGCCTACATATTTGTATGAATATTGCTAATTATTTTTTGATGACTAAATACCAATAAAGTTTAAATAACTATGTAATGCCAATGGATCATGGTTATTTTGAGCAAAACGAAAAGGAATCCAATTATATAATAAGCGAGTAATACTTATACCAATTTTATAGGTAGTAGGTTGGCCAGGGCACCAGCCACCCGTTGAGATACTACCGCTAGAGAGTTATGGGGTCTTTTGACTGGCCAGACAGTACTACATTGGATCCTCCTCTCTGGTTACGGTTCATTTTCCCTTTGCCTACATACACACTGAATAGTCTGGCATATTCTTTACATATTCTCCTCTATCCTCATACACCTGACAACACAAATTACCAAACAATTCTTCATCACCCAAGGGGTTACTGCACTGTACTTGTTCAGTGCCACTTTCCTCTTGGTAAGGGTAGAAGAGACTCTTTAGCTATGGTAAGCAGCTCTTCTAGGAGAAGGACACTCCAAAATCAAACCACTGTTCTCTAGTCTTGGGTAGTGCCATAGCCTCTGTACCATGGCCTTTCACTGTCTTGGGTTAGAGTTCTCTTGCTTGAGGGTACACTCGAGCACACTCTCCTATCTTATTTCTCTTCTTCTTGTTTTGTTAAAGTTTTTATAGTTTATATAGGAGATATTTATTGTTGTTACTCTTCTTAGAATATTTTATTTTCCTTTTTTCCTTTCCGCACTGAGCTATTTTCCCTGTTGGAGCCCCTGGGTTTATAGCATACTGCTTTTCCAACTAGGGTTGTAGCTTAGTAAGTAATAATAATAATAATAATAATAATAATTCAAGTTATCTCATGTAATTATTCCATTGGATGATTATAAGAATGCAATTTAATGCATTCTAGTTCCAAACCAAAGGGATCAGATGGGTTTTGCCTGCAAGTTGTCGTAACTTGGTGGTACAGGCTTCACACTTTAATGCATGAGAACCATCTCATCATCTCCCTTTAAACCTATAAGAAGGATCGATAATATAAATGTCAGGTGGCTGACTCATTCCCTAGATTTTGTGTACTCAAAATATATCAGAATTTTATGCAATTTATGAATAACACTATAAAAATATGATGTTTTTCATCAATCACTATTTCGTAACCATAAACCTATTTCAAAGTTTAATATTCCCACCATGAAAACTTTAGTGTTAGAAAATAAAACGTGGAAAATAATACCAAGTTATTAGACAAGCTACATAACTTGGCTGACTACAACACATCAACAGTACCGAGTCTCACTCAACTCAGCTCCCAGACTGAGAAGATCGCTCCGCCAGCTTAAGAATCTGCTTAGCCGGCACAGGGGACACCAGCTCGTAGTCCAGCTTTCTGTTGGGCTGAAATTTTCGGCCCTACAGCTAGCTGTTGACCTACAGCAAGTCCTTCATCTGCAGTTTCTGCTACGACTGTGAGCACCTCCACTGTCCACCCCTTTGCAACGACTGCAAGAAATACACATCATACCACAGACACCAAGTAGCCACTGCTGTTCATGCTTTCTTCTTGGCCGCCGATGAGCTGGGATTAGCTAAGCAGTAGGCCTACAGTAATGACTTTGTTGAATACAAGCTACTGTGCATATGTGACCTATGCAATCTGTACCATGACCTCATGTACTCCCTCGTGACTGGAAGAAACTGGGAGCTTCCAATTTATAAAGAAGCCCTTCTACTGAAGATCAGTACCACTGTCATCTTTGACTTCCATCCTCCTGGCAACCTTGATAGATTGTTAAAAGACCTGGACAACTCAGCCACCATGAGTAATCTTCCCTACAACTCTCCTCGTTTTTGCAAGGTCACTTCCAGACCTTCTGACACCATTCCTGTCTCCTCTCCCTCTCCAGTGGAGCCTCCTGCTGTGAAGAAGAAGAAGAAAGGAAGAACCAGCACATCACCTGACAACATCCCAGCCCAGGACTCTGCTCCAGCAGCCTCGCATTGTTCCAGCACCCCAACTAAAGACATGGATATGGATCCGTCCACTGACACTCTGGCCTCTCCTCTTGCAGAGTCACATCTGCCAGATTGCAACTGCACCAGATGCCTGACTCAACTCATTGAGGAAGCCACTTCTATTCTCACTCCAGCTGTTGATCCTGACCCAAAGCAACGTCCCATCATAATGGATCCGAAGCAGCTTCCTAAATTCAAGCTACCAGCTGTGGAAGGGGCACCCTCCTATGCAGCGGTGATAGATTGATTGATTGATTGATTTGAAGTTCTCTGGCATCCTGACATCGAAGGTCATCGATGCCGATATCGTTTATTATAAATAAAAGTTAAATATCATTGAGAAGACCTGCTTCTGATATAAATTTTAAAATGCCACTAGAAATAATTATGTTATAAAAGTTAAATAGCATTAAGAAGACCTGCTTCTGATATCAATTTAAAAATGGAACTAGCATTGTACGACACATCATGTCCAAGGATCTTGGCAAGGATGAACCTGCCATCCTCACCTCGAGCCTCAAACAATTACAGTACAGTAGTTAACCCCTTAGGTGAAGAAGAATTGTTTGGTAATCTCAGTGTTGCAGGTGTATGAGAACAGAGGACAATCTGTATAGAATAGGCCAGACTATTCGGTGTATGTGTAGGTAAAGGGAAAGATCCGTAACCAGTGAGAAGGATCCAATGTAGTACTGTCTGGCCAGTCAAAGGACCCCATACCTCTCCAGCGGAAGTATCTCGACGGGCGGCTGGTGGCCTGGCCAACCTATTACCTATAGGGTTGGTTGAAAACAATGGCTGCCTCATTGACATTAATTTTAGATTCTATCTTCTCTATAGCTCTGATGATCTTTTCAGGATTACTGCATTCAGCAGTAATTGAGCAAAATTAATTCTTCATGGTTGGGAACTCAAATTCAGGATAAGTCACAGTCAAGTATTTAATATAAGGTTTACTCTTTAGGTAAAAAAGGATTCCCCAATAATAACACCATCGCTTCTCGAGATATGGAAGCAGTCTTCACAATCATTCCTGTTGGGGAGACGATTGACCTGATTTTGGAGTCTAGAGGGACCCTTCTACCCCAACTTGGAACATCCTTGAGGAGGACCTTCGCACCCTTCTTGAAATATATACAAGGAAATCCCCTTTCACCTCCCACAGGGGCCACACATACAGAATGATGGTGTGGTGATGGGCTTCCCCCGCCCCCGGTGTGCTCTTCACCAACTTCCACTGTACATGGGGGTTGTCGAAGAGAGGGTCTTCTCACACACACATTGTCCTGTTGTGTATGTGAGGTATATCGACGACACCTTCGTCATGGCTCCTTCTGTTCAGGACATTGAGACTCTTCACAGGACGTTTGAGGAGTGCAGTTCCCTTAGGTTTACTGTGGAACATAGCAACATGAGATGACTACTCTTCCTAGATTTCTTCATCTCACCCGATTCTTCAGGATTCAACACCCGTCTCTACACCAAGCCTACCAACCTAGGATAATGCCTTAATGGAGACAATGAATGCCCTACCAGGTATAAGGCCTCTACCATCAAGGCCTAGATCTGCAGGGCCCTCACTCATTGCTCCTCCTGGGCCGGCATTCATGAACTTAACCACATTACCCAGGTCCTTGTGAACAATGGTTATTCAAACAGGCAAGTAAATTGCGAGATCAAGGTAGTCACAGACACATAGTACTAGGGTGATCAACGAACAGTGGACACCCCGACCACCATCAACCTATACTTATTGCCTTATTTTTTGGTTGGGTTCCCCCAGGTCCCTCAGTGTGAGGCACCTCGTATATCCACCAGAGAGTTGCTAATGCATCTTCCGGTGTATTTTGCATCTTCCAGTCTTGGATGGTCTGGGATGCATCGGTGCTACTATAGCGGGAGGTCTACCGCCATATGTCGCCTACCCAGGTGGAGGGTGAGGTCTAGCCGGTGACCAGCGTCCCAGAGACCCGCACCTAACCATCGAACATGTGAACTGCCCAAATCCATAAAAAACGTGACCTGTCTATATAAAAGGAAGCAAATGTAGCTCCTAAATCAGTTTTTCCCTCGGCCTAAAAGAGATATCAATTGAGCGATCGTGGTTGGATGCTAAAACGATGATTCTGAAGAGAACGCGAGGTGTTGGTCGTCAGCTGTTCCAGTCTCATCTTGTTAATTTTTGCTGGAAGGTGATGAGAAAAATTCCAATGATCTATTTGTGTCATTCTTAGAAGATGTACGAAATGTGTATCGCTAGATTAGCCTGTTTGATGTACGAAGAGTGTATCGCTAGAATAAATGTTTGGAAATATATGATAACACGTTTGATCTACGAAGAGTGTATCGCTAGAATAAATGTATGGAAATATATGATAACATGTTAGATGTACGAAGAGTGTATCGCTAGAATGAATGTACTGTATGGAAATATATAACATGTTTACTTTTACCTTTATTCCGTTTTTTAATGTAACTAGAAATACAATTATCTATTTAAGTCATTTCTAAGATATGTTTAAATTATGTGTTTATTGCTTAAACAAATGTATGAAATGTGTTTTATCTATGAGGGACGAATAACTCAGCAGTAGACCTCACGCTATAGTGCTAACGGGAGGTAGATCTCACGCTATAGTGTGGTAGACCTCACGCTATAGTAGCACCGATGCATCTTAGGTATTTATCGAGCTTATTCTTAAACACATCTACGCTCACTCCTGATATGTTTCTTAGATGAGCTGGCAGCACATTAAATAGTCGCTGCATTATCGATGCTGGTGCGTAGTGGATTAATGTCCTGTGCGCCTTTCTCAGTTTACCTGGAATATTTTTTGGCACTATTAATCTACCTCGGCTTGCTCTTTCTGATATTTTAAGCTCCATGATGTTTTCAGTAATTCCTTCTATTTGCTTCCATGCTTGTATTATCATGTAGCATTCTCTTCTCCTTTCCAGACTGTATAGTTTTAAATTGCAGTCTTTCCCAGTAGTCAAGGTCCTTAACTTCTTCTATTCTAGCAGTATAGGACCTTTGTACACTCTCTATTTGCGCAATATCCTTTTGGTAGTGTGGGTACCATATCACATTGCAGTACTCGAGTGAACTACGCACATAAGTTTTGTAAAGCATAATCATGTGTTCAGCTTTTCTTGTTTTAAAGTGTCTGAATAACATTCCCATTTTTGCTTTACATTTAGCCAACAGTGTTGCTATTTGGTCGTTGCATAACATATTCCTATTTAAAATTACACCAAGGTCTTTAATTGCTTCCTTGTTTGTGATTGTCTCATTATTAGGTCCCTTGTATGCATACACCATTCCTTCTCTGTTTCCATAATTTATTGATTCGAATTTATCGGAGTTAAATACCATCCTATTTATCTCCGCCCATTCATATATTTTGTTTAGATCTCTTTGTAGTGAGTTCCTATCTTCATCACAAGTAATTTCTCTACTTATTCTTGTGTCATCGGCGAAACTTTTCACTACGGAGTTTTCAACATCACAGTCTATGTCTGAGATCATAATAACAAACAGCAGTGCAGCTAATACCGTACCTTGTGGCACACCCGATATTACCTGGGCTTCATCTGATTTCTCGTCATTTGCAACCACTATCTGTTTTCTGTTTTGCAGGAATTCTTTTACCCATTTTCCTATCTTTCCCACAATATTATGCTTTCTCATTTTTTTCTCCAATATGTTATGGTCTACCTTGTCAAAGGCTTTTGCAAAATCTAGATAGATCACATCTGTGTCTTTTTCATTTATCATATTTTTGTACATGTTTTCATAGTGTGCTATCAGTTGGGTCTGTGTACTTTTTCCAGGTACGAAACCGTGTTGACCCATATTAAACAAATTATTTTTGACCAAATGGTTCATTATTTTCTTTTTTATTACCCTCTCATACACTTTCATAATATGTGATGTTAGACTAACAGGTCTATAATTGCTTGCCTCTAGTCTTGATCCACTTTTGAAGATAGGGGTTATATAAGCTAATTTATGTTTAACATATATCTCGCTCATATCTACACTCTGTCTTAGTAGTATTGCAAGCGGCTTCGCGATAGTGTTTGCAGTTTTTTTTAACAAAATCGCTGGAACTCCATCTGGTCTGGCTGCCGATCCATTTTTAATTTCGTTTATAGCCATGACAATATCTGCTTCATTAATATCTATATCCGTTAGATATTCAACATTTTCTTCTGTCATTTCTGTTTCATTATTCTCATTCGCAATTCTTGGCGTGAACTCACTCTTATATTTTTCTGCTAATATGTTGCATATTTCCTTTTTTTCATTCGTTAGCCGTCCTTCAATTCTTAGAGGGCCTATTTCTATTCTCCCTTTATTCATCTTTTTTGCATAGGAGTAAAGTACTTTGGGGTTTCTTTTTATATTTTGAAGTGTCCTTTCTTCTAAGTCCCTTTTTTCATTTTCTTTCGACTGTATAATCTTTTGTTCTGCATTTTCTATCTTACATTTTATTTCCCTCATTTTCCACACATTTTTTTCTTTTGCAAGATTTTTCTTCCACTTTCTAATTTTCTGAAATAAGATCCTTCTGTCTCTTGGTATGCACGTCTTTTGTTTATTGATTTTTTTCGGTACATATTTTTCAACAATTTTCTCCAGTATTTTGTACAGTATGTCCGTATTTACCTGTATATTATCACTTATAAATACATTTTTTCCATTCTTTATTCAGTTCTTCATTTATTTCTGACCATTTTATATTCTTACTGTAAAAATTATATTTTCCATATCCTTCCCAAAGTTTTGTGCTTTTATTAATTCTGTGATCACTTGCTTTGGAATGAACTATCAATTCTATGACATTGTGGTCTGAAATTCCCGTATTATACACTATTATTTCTTTAACATAATTCACCTCATTCACAAATACTAGATCTAGGACATTTTCCTTTCTTGTTGGAATGTGGTTTATTTGTTGCATATTATGTTCTAATAGCATATCTTGAAGCTTTTCAAATTGCCTCTTATCTTCTGCGCTACTATTACTCTCTTTTTTATATGTATACATACAACCACTTTCTTCTATCCGTTCTTTCCAATCCACGAAAGGAAAGTTAAAATCTCCGGATAGGAGTATATTCCAGTCTTTATGGTTTCTACATATATCATCTATTTTTTCTATTATTATGTCAAACTCCTTAGTATTTGGGGGTCTGTAAACTACAATATTCACTAGTTTTTCAAATTCAAATTCTACCGCAATCAATTCACATTCTGTGTTGCTGTATTTTTCACAGACTTTTCCTTGATTTATGTCTCTTCCATATATTGCAGTTCCCCCTTGATTCCTATTTTTTCTGTCTGATCTATAAGTTTGGAAACCCTTTATCTGGTCATCACTGCCAGTCTCTTGAGAATACCATGTTTCACTTATATTTAATATATCTATTTTTTCAATTTGGGTTAGTTCTTCTAGGAACTCTTTTTTCCTTTTAGAGTTACTCGTGACTAAACCCTGTGCATTCATCACTATTATGGTTTGTGTTTCATTCCCATTATTTAATATTGGTAATAATATGGATTCTCCCATGCTTCCTTCCTGTTCTGATATGATGTTCTTTTCTTCATTTCTCGGAATTCTGCCATTAAAAAATCCAACTTTTCCATAATATTTGTTCTTTCGCCTTCATACTGCAAAGGATACATGCACAAAGAATACCAGAAGGACGAGAAGGCTGTGAGAGACATCATCAGGAACCACGTCTCCCCTATAGAAGATCAAGTTCACAATTGTCCTAACACCATGTTCTGATTGATAAGCTGAGGGTAATTAACCTTAGTTTATTATACAAGTTAAACAGCAAGTTATACAGCATTGCCGAGCCAACATTCGTAGAGCGGGGGAGAATGCGGAAGACTCTGTGGTCACGTGACTTACCCAAACATAAACAACAGATATCATTTACAAACTTAGACAGCGTACCAAACAATATTCATACACTGATTACATACGAAATCCTGACCACAACATTCACATATTGTTACAACAATCTACTACCAGACAGCTAAGACGAAGTCCCGCATCATGAGAAACAATCCAGCCCTGCCGATACAGGACTTCCTTAGGCAGTCCAATGTGGTTTATTACTACCAATGTCCTATTCTAGGATGCCCTGGACGTTACATAGGAATGACCATTATGCGACTCTCTGAGCGACTGTCCAGTCATGTCCAGCAAGGGACAATAAGAGCACATGCCCTTCAGATGCACAATCCCAACATTAAATGGGAAATCATTAAGAGTACCAAGATCATTGGCCGTGCTCCTGACAGCAGAAGAGTTAAGATCCTTGAAACCCTCCTCATACAGCGGGAAAAACCATCGCTTAATATGACACAAGAAATGTTACTGCTCCACTCCTGATGTAGGAACAACATCCTAAGAATGACCACTTATTGAGACATCCCAAACCAAGACCACTCTGATCAGAGCCCAAGCAGCTTGCCTAACATCGATACCATCTCAGTAAGCACTTCCAACAATCGGAGCATAGTCGTCACAGAGCAATATAGTGACTCATCACCTATGAGCGAGTGGAAATGCAGCCTGATTGAGACTCAGCCACTCCCGGCGAGTGTCTCAGCCAATGAAAATTCACTGCCCCGCTCATGTCACTACTTGCACTACTTGCTACACCCATGGCGCCGGAGGCGGCCAATGTAAATTTACCGCCTCTTCCCATGAGCCAATATCACTATATAAAAGGACGTTGCCAGCATCGTTTGTCCATTCTACTCCAGCCTGGGGAAGAGAGGCGATCCGTTTGAAATGCGTTGCTGTAAACTGTTTCTTTTTACCTAAATTGTAAACTTTATATTAAATACGCAACTGTGACTTATCCTGGATTTGACTTTCCAAACATTAAGTCAGTCTCAGTCTTAGCTCCGCTCCCAGACTGAGAGGATCACTCTACCCGCTCAAGAACCTGCTTACCCGGCACAGTGGACATCGCACGGGGGACTCACAGATCCCCTCCCAGTTACCTGGCTGAAAATTTTGGCTGTAATTCCGATCAGGAACTGGCTGAAATTTTCGGCTGTAAACCAGAATTCTCTGGTCTCTGACCAGGGTTTCAGGGATACAATGTCTTTGGCCGATCCACAGCTTAAAGACTTTGCAAAGGACCTCTAAACACTATGGATTACCCACTGCAGAAGCCTGTACAGCTCCTCCACTGCAAATTGCACATGCACAAAATGCAGGTATTATCGCAGCTTCAGAGAAGAACTTATCAGCCATGTGGGTTTTGTGCCTAAGAATAGCCCATTATTGGCCCAGCACCACGAGAAATGCCTATTCACAGACTGCATCTCATTTACAATAGCATGTATTCCCTTTTTTAAGGACAGAAAGAACCGACCAAGAAACCAGGATATACCAACTCAAAATATTTAAGGACCTTACATGAAAATCCTAAAAATATGATGCCAGGTGCAAAGGGGTGTTGTTAACTACTGCAACTGGCTACCTAGTGAGACTGAAGCCCACCGAACTCAAACCTGTATAGATGCACACCAAGGAGGGTTAGAAACCCATGCCAAGTGTCCCAACTGTGCTGGACTCCACCACGCCTGAAACAGGTGTCCAGAGTTCCTGAATAGGATACCACCACCACAGACCGGCCCACCTACCACTACAACAGCAGCACCACAGCAGCTGCCAAAGCCCCAACGAGCTCTACGTTCCAGACCTCCTCCTCGTTCTCCAGTGGTTTCTCATCCAGTTGCTCCTACCACAGCCACTGGCCAAACACCTACCACTGCTCCTATCCTAATCATCAACCCTGCTCCCACTCCTACCCAGATTCCTCCCCCTTCCCCTTCAATCCCCTCCATCATTTCCCAGGCTGAGTCCTTGCCAGTTGAAATGCTGATCCCCTTGATACTACAGCTAGCACTTGCCAAGACTCCCTCCAATACAGTTCAATCCCTCCTCTCTGCCCTAGCAACTCCCCCCACTGAGCAGGGATAAGCAACTATGCTTTAAACTGCTCCTTTTCTCTACTACTAAAGTTTCTTCCCTCCTCTCCCAGTCTCTTCTACTCACTGGGACTTGCTACTGTCGCTACTTTTACCAACTGCTTAAAACTTTCACTTCAGTTCCAGTATGGACCTGGTTTCCTGGTCCCCCTGGCGGTTATGCTCTTGGTGCTGAGCGGCCGCACCTCCCTACTTGCAGTTATGCTCAAGGAGCTGAGCGACTGTAAGTCTAGGCATGTGAGCCTGTTGAGTTGAAGCTTACTGTTTGAACAAACTGATCACCAATTATTGAGTGGAACAGCTCTGCAAAGAGCTACTGATTAGAAAGAATAAGTCTCGAGAGCCGAGAACTTGAAATTGCTGAACCGACTGTAAGGTCGGGACTGCAACTGTTTGGGGCTATGACTTCCAGTCTAAGAGCCCCAGTTCGGGCTTAATGCCCGGGTAATCTAGACCAACCAACCAAACATGAGGCTCAATGCTACACAGTATTCTAGAAGTTTTATTCCAGCTGTGACCAAGTTGTGGAATCTTCCTAATCAGGTGGTTGAATTGGTAGAACTTCAAAAGTTCAAACTTGCACTTGATGTTTTTCTGTTGAACATGCTGATATGTTGTTTTATAATTTATTTATAAAATATCTGTTTTGATGTTATTACTCTTTTTTAAATATTCCATTTTAATTGTTCATTATTTCTAATTTTGTTCATTTGTTTCCTTTCCTCACTGGCTATTTTTCCCTTTTGGAGCCCATTTATAATTGTGTTCGTTACTTCTCTTTATCCTTTGCAAATTGGACTAATTCTCCTGTTGAAATATTTATGGGGTGATAAAAAAAAAGGAATTTAGGGTGGTAAGGATGGTGGGGGGTTTGTCTGGGAGGAGACGCAGATCCGTATAAGGGATTGGAGCGATTTGGGAACTTTAAAAAGGGAAATGAGCCTGGAGAAAAGTTGGAGGAATGTGGTGATCAGGTCTTCAAGGGACAAAGATTCTATTGGTCGGGTAAGGACCGGGGGGGGGGGGGGGGGAATTGGGACAGATGTGGGGAAGGTGTAGGTGCTGATGAATTAGGGATGACAGGATCAGAAATAATGGAATGTTGGCAGTGAATTCTCTGGCGAGGAGGCTTCTGAGCTTTTGGCGGCTGCTGTGGTTGAGGAGGGTTTTTCTGCAAGGTCTCCTTCAAGGCTGAAAAGTAGTAACGGCCTTCCTAACAAGTATCCTTATATAATTCCACTTGTGTTAAGACACCCATTAATTGAAGCTTTATAATGATCACCATAATCTTCCATGACTTATACTTTATGTTCATTTACATATTGTTCTTATCTTACATCAAATATGTGTATTATATTTTGTTGAAGCTTGATCTTTGCAAACTTCCATTAAACAGTGGTCTTTTTCTTAATCTAAATAAGAATGATAATCAAATTATAGAAATGCTAAAAATAATACTTAGGTCGACTTCTCAGTAGACACAGCATATAAAATTTCAATTAAGGTATGGAGAAAGAGAATCTATTATTCACTTGCGTTACTAATGTGTAGAGATAATTGCTAAGTATAAAATGAATATGGGTAACTTGGCAATGTGATTGGAAGGAAGCATCTCAGTATGGAAAAGATAATGACAATAGGAAAATAATATAAAAAAGAAAAATTATACCCCCTATAAATAGGATGTTACAGCATTAAAAATGAAGATTAATTAAACTTGATGAAAACAATGAATTATTAGCCTGAAAATTGATGGAGCTTTTATAAATCTTCAATTAAAATCTGATTAAAGCCTATTTTATTTGTTGATAATAGCTACTGACATCTGGATGAATAATTGGGTTTTCAATAAAAACCATTACCTACCATGAAAATATTTATTGCTAAATATTGAGTGACCATTTGATAGATAATCTTTAGAGAAATTAGAATGAGGGAGACTCGTTTATGGAGCTTAGTTTAGTAGAATGATGGTTTTTATTTCTCCCCGAGGGGAGTGGACCGATCCCGGAGGTACTGCAATACCGGGCCGATCCGCGGCAAAGGTGGAGCAAGCCCCTAGCACTTCGCCAAGACCCAAAAATCAGTTTAATATCGTAGATCCCACATGGGGATCGTATCAGATATTAAGCTGATAAGAACAGATACTACACTTTGATCTTAGCCAAAAGGCCGAGAAGCGATACCAATCTATTCAAATTTTGGAAATCTTCTGACACCTTCTGCAAACACCTGTATTATAAGAATGAGGATAAAAAGGGCATACGTGCTCAAAATAATTATTCAATAACGATGATTTTACATAAAAATATCAATACAATTATCTATGCATAATAACGTGAAAGATATATGATTTGTAAAGTATATGAATCTCGAAATAATAATTCTGATTAAATCCAATATTCCCCATTTTCTCTAGGTATGAAGCAACAAGCACTTCAAATCAAGCCACACATTGTGCTCCCTCCTTTTATATCTTTCTAAATATATCTTAAGTCATGTAGTGAAGAAATACTATGAATTAAAACCAATGCAAGTTCTGAAGAATGGTACATATAATATACAATATATTTTCTTGATGTAAAAATAAAGGATCAGTGGATGATGTGATATAGTATGTACACTGTCAGAAATTCAACCCTCATCAGAATTTGAAATTTCAGTTTCACATACAGTCAGCCAGTAATTCGGTTTTCGGGACATTTGCATAATTTTCTAGCCTCAAAAATCATGTTTGTAATTAGGGGTTATGACATTTTGCCGCCAAAGGCCCCTTCTGGAGAAAAGCTCTGGGCAATCTAAGGAACAGAAAGGATCTGAGTGAAGTAGAAAACTAATACAAGTTAACTAATACCCAGTTTTCATTGATCTCAAGTTTGCATCAGATAAAGTATGAAAACACTATTATCTTTGGATCCTCAGACCTCTCACTGGCAAAGTGCATACCTCGACCAAAGGCCAGAACTCCTCCTTCCAAGGGTACCACACCGAAGTCCACCACTGCATCTCCTGTTGCAATTAGAGCTTCTGCTCAGACCTCCTTCCCTGCTCCTGGAGGACCACCTGCAACCAAGAAAATGAAAGCTGAGGACCCACCTACAGCAGCTGAACTTGCCCAGGAATTTTCCTCTGTTACCACACCACTGTCCAGCACTCCGTACAAGAGGCAGATACTTCAGCCATGGCCTTTCAGGCTCCTGATCTGGCAAAGTCACATCTGCCAGATTGTAACTGCACCAGGTGCCTGACTGAACTGCTTGCTGAGGCCACTACCACTCTCGTCCCGGCTGTGGAACCTGCTCCAGAGCCTTGTCCCACTGCATAGACCCAAAGTATCTTCCAAGCCAAGATTCCGGTTGCAAGCAGTAGAAGGTGCACCTTCCTATGCAGCAGTAGCTGCTATTGCAACTGCTAATCCAGGAACAAGATTACTGCCAGAACAATTCTCAAGGGCAAAATGATTATAACCCAAAAGAACCAGGATAGCGCCAGCCTCCTTCTGAGGGAAGCCTCACTGACCTCTCTTGATCCAGCTAAGAAATTGAGGAAGGCAGTTGTCTGAAACTTACCCACCGACATGCCAATCATTTATCACTGACTGCAGCAATGTTGCTCATGCTGAACGCCGCCTGGGAAGACACCAGCAGCCCACCAGAGGAATCACAAAGCCTTCATTGGGCTAATCCCATCGTCCCTGGACCTCGGACTATGGGGGTACTTTCCCCATAAAGGACTGCGAAATTGAACCATTACGCTGTTACAACTACCAAAGCTTTGGCCACCACAAGCAGGACTGCAGAAACCCTACGGTCTGGGGAGTCTGCAGGCCCCGGCACCCAACTCAAATCTGCATTAATGCACACAAGAATGGGTTGGAAACCCAGCCAAAGTGTCCCAACTGTGCTCGATCTCACCACGCCTGGAACAGGTGTCCACAGCGACTTAGGAGATTAGAAGCATTACAGACCATCTCACCTACCAAAGCAGCACCACCACCGCCACAGCCACCAAAGCCCCAAAGGGCTCCACGTTCTAGGCCTCCACATCATCTGCCTACTGATCCTGATCCAGCCACCGCTCCCACTCCTGTCACCACTCCTACCCCAGTCACCAATCCTGTCCCTAACCCTAGCCAGATTCCTCCTCCTTCCCCCCCACCCTTATCACCCAAGTTGAATCCTTGCCCCTTGAAAAGCTGATTCCCTTGATTTTCAAGTTTTTTCAGACTCCCTCCAACATAATTCAATTCCTCCTTTCTCCCCCTAGTATCACCCCCCCCCCCCCCCGAGCAAAAATAAGCCTTTATGCTTAAAACTGCTCCTTCTTTCTTATACTTAAGATTCTTACTTCCTCTCCCAGTCTCTCCTACTTACTGGGACTTACTGCTATTACTACTTTCTCCACCACTCAAAACTTCATTTGTGTTCCAATTAGGGCCAGGTTTTTTGGTCCTCCCAGAGGTTATGCTTTTTAGTTTGAATGACTGTGTCTCCCTACCTGCAATCACGCTCTTGGTGCTGAGTGACTGCATAAGAACACCCCATTTTTTATACTTACATTTGTTGAGTGCCCTCTTGGGGGCTATGACCTTGAGTCTAAGAGCCCTTGGCTGGAGAATGTTGTTCGATCAATCTGGGTGTGTGTGCGAGTTTCAGAGCTGTTTTATCATCCTCTATTGCAAAATTTAGTTGTTACAAAAACTTCATTTAGTTTAATACAGTAAGCATATATACTCAAAAAATTTTATTCGGTAAGAATCCAGAATTAAAGTTCCAGCACACCGAAAGCACTTCTTCGTCGGTTACAGTTGCTGCCTTTGCATTCGCCTACTCTATACTGAAGTTCTCAGTTCTACTAAAATGCACGGGAATTGGATCCTCACCCCCAAGGATCAAGAAAGCATCAGCCTCCTTCAGAAAGAATCCTCGCTGCCACTCCTTGATCCAACTAAGAAGCAGAAGTCGTCGTCTCCAGATGCCCAGTTACCATGCCTATATCCATAGCCCCCTCTCTTAGCATCATGACTAGTGCGGAACACTAAAAGGACCCAGATCAAGTTCCCGTCTGCAAGATTATTGCCACTATTATTGGTCCCATTTCACCTTCCCTTGACTTGGGAATATGGGGAACTTTTCACATCAGGGACTACATTACTGAGCCACTTCGGTGCTACCGTTGGCGACGGTATGGCCACTATCGTGAATGAATGAATGATTTAAAGTTTTCAGGCATCCTGACATCTAAGGTCATTGACGCCGGTAACATTTAATTTATGTATACAAAAATAAAAAATGAAATAAAATAAAAAATTAAAGAGTATTCAATTAAAATCATAAAAATTGAATGTCATAAAAGTTAGATATTTTTCAGAAGACCTGCTTCTGAAAGAAATCTAAAAATGCCACTTGCATGGTAGGACACATCATTTCCAAGAATCTTGGCAAGGATGAACCTGCCACCCTCACCTCGAGCCTCAATGAATGAATGAATGATTTAAAGTTTTCAGGCATCCTGACATCTAAGGTCATTGACGCCGGTAACATTTAATTTATGTATACAAAAGTAAAAAATTAAATAAAATAAAAAATTAGAGAGTATTCAATTAAAATCATAAAAATTGAATGTCATAAAAGTTAAATATTTTTCAGAAGACCTGCTTCTGAAAGAAATCTAAAAATGCCACTTGCATGGTAGGACACATCATTTCCAAGAATCTTGGCAAGGATGAACCTGCCACCCTCACCTCGAGCCTCAAACAAATATCTATTCCGCAAGTTGTTATAATTGGGGCATTCGGTCAACAAATGCCTTACTGTTAGAGGTACTAAACAGTTGTCACAATACGGTTGGTGTTGGCCCTTCAGCAGAAACTCATGTGTCAACCGAGTGTGACCAATACGGAGACGACAAAGAGACGTCTCCCATTTTCGGGGCATCATATTATACCTCCAAGGAGATATGTCATTTGTTACTTCCCTCATTTTATTGCCATCTTGACTATCCCATTGCTGTTGCCATTTATTGCAAACCAATTTCTTGATGTCAGGTAAGAAATCATTACAGGGAATGGGATACCTTCTTGGCAGCAACTCGGATGCAGCCTCCTTAGCCAGTGAATCTGCCTTCTCATTCCCGGACATACCTACATGTGCTGGAACCCAACAAAATTGAACTGTTATACCTCTCCGTCCAATAAGGAAAAGCCATTCTAAAATCTTTAAAACTAGAGGGTTATTAGAATTAAAAACTTCCATAGCTTGAAGGACACTCCTCGCATCACTAAAAATTGTAAAATTACCCTCCTTCTCCAACGCTATTTTCTCAATAGCGGTTAATATGCCATACAGTTCGGCAGTAAATATGGAAGCGGTCAGAGGAAGTGCACCTCTACAATTAAAACCATTACTATGTACTCCAAATCCAACGCCAGCATCAGATTTGGAGCCATCAGTATAGATAAAAGTTGATCCTCTATGTTCTTTAACATGTTCATTAAAAAGAGACCTGGCTTCTAGGTCTGACATATTCTTCTTATCTCCAATAAAATATTTACAAAAAGATATCTCTGGTAACTTCCATGGAGGCGTTGATGATACCTTGAATGGAAGTACCTTATTTCTAATTATATCCAGACTATTTAATAATCGTTTCACTCGAAAGCCATAAGGTTGAGGAGATTTTGGGTGCAACTCAAAGTATGATGCGTGTCTTACAAGGCTTGCAGTCTGAAAGGCTAGAGAGTTAGGGAGTCTTTGCAATCTAAACCAATACCGAAGAATGGAAGACATTCGGTAAAGGTCTAGAGGTAACTCTCCAGCATCAACAAGGAGACTTGGGATAGGCGAGTTTTTAAAAGCTCCAGTAGACAATCTAATACCTGCATGATGTATCGAGTCTAATATTTTTAACTGGCTTGGGGTGGCTGAAGAATATACCTCACAACCATAACTAATTTTGGAAAAAATCAAGGCCTTGTATAATATTAAAATAGTATTGCGGTCTGCCCCCCATGATGTATGGGACAATACTTTCAAGATATTCAGAGCTTCAACACATTTAGCTTTTAGCGCTTTTAAGGGTTCTCTCCAGGTTGAGGGAGTGAATTTTCCCAATTGTTTATTTCTTTGCTAAAAGTCTTCCTTTTACCTATCAGAAGGCCGTGATATGTGTAGAATTCATCTCCAGCCTCTATAATGCCCCCCCCCTGGTCATCAACGCCCCCCTTATGTTAATAGAAAAAATACGAAATATCATTAGTAATTTTCTAATTTTTATAGGTTACCCCTTTAAAACTGTTCAAATACGTTTTCTGATATCAGTGATATCAAAGAAAATGGGCTCAGGGGAGACTATGATTTTATATCCAATATTTTCGTCATCAGACAAAAATCGTAATTTCTCGTTTTTTCTTTTTCGGGAGAGGGGTGTATTTCTTTGCTTGTCCTGCTCTTATGCCTTAAGTAATATAATATTTAGATGTTTTAGGCCATTAAGTGACATAATACCTAGAAAAACACAGAAGGTTTTTTCCCTAAATCGAAATTTTAATTTTTGGTGAATATTTATTTCTAGGTATCCCTCCATCACCATCACTACCTAACCTAACCTAACCTCCTCGTTTTTTTCTTTCTGTGTGCTTATTTACTGTTCGATTTTGATAAAACTTGGTCTGCTTGTTCCATATGGATAAACAAACATAATTACAGAGCGAATTTCAATTCAAGACATTAGTTTCTCACTGGTCACCAAACAACTTTAAGTCGCTAGCTCCAATTTTCACATTTTTATTCATAAAATCCTTTATTTTCCCTGTAGGATGATAAAACTTACAGAGGATATGCCTTATTATAGTGCTAATAATGCCTCAAAATTTCATTAGCCTGTCTTGATTAGTGTATTTTTGGCAAATATTTTTACAATTAGCACCTTAAGTGAGAAACCCATGTAAGTCTACAGTCAAATATCAAACCTAAAAATTTGGTTTCCGATACACATGGTATCCGTTGACCTTTAATGTATATATCCGGGTCTGGATGTACTCCCCGGATACGACAAAAATGGACAATGGTAGATTTACTTGTCGAGAACTTAAATCCATTCATGTCAGCCCACTGGATAATTTTATCAATAGAGAGTTGGATTTTTCTCTCAACCATTGCCATTCTAGTGCCAGCAAATGATATTGAGAGATCATCCACAAATAATGTTGAGAGAACATCCTGGGGAATGGCTGAGGATATCCCATTAATTGCTAGTGCAAAAAGGGTTACACTCAGCACACTACCCTGAGGAACTCCTTCTTCCTGGCACTTACTCTCTGATAGAGTTTCCCCCAATCTCACTTGAAAAACTCTACTTGAAAGAAATGCCTGAATAAATAGTGGCCGCTCTCCTCTCAATTCATGAATGGTTTTAAGAATACCATATCTCCATGTGGTATCATATGCCTTTTCAAGGTCAAAAAATACTGTAACATGGTGCTGTTTGGAAGCAAAGGCTTCACAAATAGAAGACTCAAGTCGTATCAACACATCAGTCGTTGAGTGCATTTTTCGGAATCCACATTGAATCGGTGATAAAATACCTTTCTTTTCAAGTTACCATATCAGCCTTGCATTGACCATCTTCTCCATGATTTTACATAAACAAGATGTCAATGCTATAGGACGATAGTTTGCTGCTAAAAACTTGTCTTTACCGGGTTTTAAAAAGGCTAAAATAATGGCTAGTTCCCAAACACTTGGGTAACTATGATCATGCCATATTCTATTAATAATGCTTAAAATAAATAGCTTTGTATTAAAATGTACATGTTTAATCATTGCATATGGAATTCCATCGGGTCCAGGGGCTGTATCGTTGCAATGAGCAAGTGCGGAATCAAATTCTCTTTCAGTGAAAGGAGAATTATACGACTCTTCCCTTCTTGTTGCAAAATTTAAAATTTTCTTTTCTTCAGTGCTCCTATACTGGTGACCAGGGGCTCCTTCACACTTGCTGGATACATTTGAAAAATGATTAGCCAGGGCATTGCTAACTTCATTTGCTTCAGTTACATACTGGCCATTCACCTTCAACACTGGTGGTGGGTTGGGGGTGAATTTGCCAGCTATCTTTTTTACTTTCCTCCACACAGAAGATGGTGGTGTTCTACTGTTAATGGAGGAAACATAAAGACATCCATGACTGGCGCCTTGCTTCTTTCATGGCATGACGGAACTGTGCTCTACATTTCTTGTACATAGTTAAATTCTCATCAGTTCTGCGTCTACACAATCGTGTTAGAGATCTTCTTGTGGCTCTGTGGAGTGCAGTTAGTTCTGAAGACCACCACGGGACAGGTCGTCGTTTGAATAACCCTGTTGTTTTGGGAATTGAATTGACTCCTGCTGTATGAAGAGTTCCATTCAGTAGGTCTATGGCATCATCAACACTTTCAAACTGTTCTGCTCTCCCTTCGATTTCACTTAGCTCGGAAAATTTAACCCAGTCTGCCTTGTCTAGATTCCAACGTGGCGATATTTGCAAAGGCGGACCCTTGTTGGTGTTTATAATGATTGGTGCATGATCACTAGTATGCCAATCATCTAATGTCCTCCAATCAAAATCAAGAAGGCAGTTAGAGCTTGCAATTGAAAGGTCAATGCATGACAAAGTACCTGTCTGAACATGAAAGTGTGTGGGCTCTCCTGTATTAAGGAGTCCCACATCCTCATTCTCCACAATTGATGAGATAATATTGCCCCTTGTGTTGGCCAAAACATCACCCCATAGAGGATGTCTACCATTCATATCTCCCAGTAAGAGAAAAGGTTGAGGGAGTTGTTGAATGACCTCTGCTAAATTATCATATAAAATATTATCATTTGGAGGTAAGTACAGAGAGCATATTGTATATTTTCTCCCTATATCAATTTGTACAACAACTGCCTGCAGGGTTGTACGTATAGACATGGGTATTTGGGGAACATCTCGACGAATGTACATGAGACTTCCGCCATGGCTCCCTGCTTGTTGATTATATGGTGTTCTATAGCTAACATACTCTCGAGGACTAGGAGTGTTAGAATCAAGCATACTTTCCTGTAGACATACAATTATGGGGGAATGCTCATGAATTAGGAGCTTAAGTTCTTCATATTTCGCCCTCAAACCCTGACAGTTCCATTGCAAAATGGAGGAGAAAACTATGGATTATTTCTGGAAGACATCTTGGATGAGGTCTTCCCATTAGCAGTTTTTAATTTAACATTATTACCAGTAGGTTTCTTCAGAGGTGGTCTTGTTATGTTGAGTTTAACGTTGGTGTTTTTCTTTGTATTCTTTTTATCTATTTGTTGAGGTGGATGGTGGACCTCAACTTGAATTTCTGATTTATTCAGTCCATCTTCTGGTTCATTAGAAACATCAACAGACAAAACATCAAATTTATTTGATGTGATAACCTTAACGTTTCTAATGGAGGGTGGAGAGAGATGGAGGTCTCTCTCTTTTGCGATTAATAGATGGTGGGATTCGAGGTTTTTGCACCTTTCCCACAACAGGTGCATCAGGCGGCTGAAGGCTGTACAGCAATGGGCAATGACCTAGTGTTAATACACCGTGGTAAAGCCTCAGGAGGTGATATGGTTACCTCGTTATTTGACATTTTGTCAGATAGTATACTTTTTTTTGAGCTATTGGCAGTGCTAGGTTGGTTTGATTTTAATGCCTTAGCATATGTATTTGATTTATTTAATAGTCTTTTGGCATGGGTCACACTTATGTGTTCTAAGTTTGATTTGTTGAGGGCAGCTTCCTCCAACTTATATAGCTCGCAGATCTTGTCTGTGGATTTGTGATTCGAGCTGCAATTTAAACACCTGGCTCCAAGTGCACACTCTCCATGGTAAGATTTGGAACAAATACCACACATCTTCTCATTTTTGCAAACTTTGGACGGGTGCCCAAATTTAAAACAATTAAAGCATTGCAATGGCTTCTGCTTGAAGGGTCTTACTTTAATCCTTTCGTTCTCGATAATAATATGAAAAGGTACATCAGCATCCTGGAACGTAAGGATTATCATTGATGTACCTGGGACTTTATGAACTTTCCAAACATTTAATGGACACATGGCCAGTATCTCCTCCTCTGTAAAATCATATAGATCTCTGTTAAAAACTACGCCCCTTCCGTAGCTAAAATTTAGGTGGGGTTTGACATCTAACTTAATGTCATCATTACTTATTTTTATATTGGACAATATTACCGACTGTGTACTGGATTTGGCATGGATAAGGAAACTATTTTTTCCGAAACGAGATATATCGCCTGGTGCAATAGTTCCTACTTTTTTCTGAATCAATTTGCATATTTTAAAATAATTCCCTGTAACCCCCTTTGATTCAGCTATAAGCCACATCGGTGGTTTTGGATTTCTCTGGGAGGGCATGACTAAATCTGCGTCTTTTTCCAACCAATCGGCAGGCCTGTACACATCTAAATCTTTTGGTACCTTATCGCAGAGAGCAGCCGCAACATTCAAGTTATTAATTTTAATATTATTAAAATTACTTATTGCACTAAATGCTTCGTCATAACTACTATAAGATATCCATGAATCCCAAGTTTCATCCTTATTTCTTTTATGCATCCATAGCATTCAAATGCTTTACATAGATCATCTTAATTTGTTTCTATTGAAATTTGTGTAACATGGAGGATTCGAAGTTTCTTTGTGTTACCCAAATTACTCGATTTAGAAATATCAGTAGAATGGTCCTTTCCCGTTCCGAGGTCATCAACAGAGCTATCCCTTATCACATTAGCAGAGGTCGTCAACAGTGCCGGGGGAGAGTCAGCGTATCCAGGGGATGGGGGTTCGTTCCTTAGAGAATCCATTATACTAAAGAGAGAGAAAAGAGTTAGTTTGATGTACCTGCTCGAGAATGTTAGGCCATCACACGTCGGAAAGGAAATTTGCACTCTCCACTATCAGCACAATGAGAGTATACTTCCCAGATGGTCCACTCCATACCCTACCCGAAGGATAGCATCAAAACAGATATAGAGGCACAGGTGTAAGCTGAACCCACCTGTTAGGACTGAGACCTAGAAATTATGGAATCATCCTCCCCATATCAATAATGACGGGCTTCCGGCCAAAAGCCGAGAGTCCTACCCTAAGCATTGGATCCCCCTGGATTCCGAAGACCCAACACTTGAGAATAGTTCCGCCAAAAAGGTCCAAACCATCTTTGGGATGGCTGAAATCATCCAATACTCTCACATATAGCTTTGAATGCAAACACCTCCCAACCGTGATACCTCCTCCCACTCATCAAAGCAGGCAGCAATAAAGGATGTATGAACATCCCCGCCAGGGCTACAATGGATGTAAAAACATCCAAGCCATAGGAGAAAAGAAAAAAAAAAATAATAAATATATATGTACATAATATATACACGCATATAATGAGGGAAATTTTTCTCATAGAGTTTGGAAAGCAAGACTAAAGAAAGTTTGTGAAATTAGGATAAGGTCGAAGTAATATTGAGAAAAAGAAAAAGGTAAGAGAGAGAAATTTAGATTCGAACTGGGGGAGCAATTTCCCCAAGTTCGAGAGCCCTCTTGCCCGTCACCAAGTTTCAGCACGGGAATGAAATGCCGTGCTGAAGCTCAATGACTTCATCAAGGCATTCTCTCATTAAGAGGGCCACTATCGTGAAGACTACAGAGGACCCAACATATACGAAGTCTGCAATTGACCTCACCCAACATGAGTGCATAGATACCTACACACCACTTGCAGCTCAGCTCCGAGCCGTCAACGCCTCCCAGAGGAAGCTCCCAGTAAGATTAGCACCTTCACTAACTGTCGACCTTGGATTTGGCTAGCTGCTTTTTTCAGCTAGACAAGAATACCAAACCTACTACTACCACAGAGAGACGTACTTTATCTCTGCTTGGGCTCTTGCCCAAATGATGGACATCCAGCACCTCTTCTCAATGGAAGCAGTGCATCCTAAGATATAGTGTAGATGTGACCTCTGCAACATCTCCCGCGACCTCCTATACCGTATTATCACTGGTAGAAACAGGGAGCTGCCACTGTATAAAAAAGCTCTACCAAGATACAACCTTCCAATAAAACAACCACCACCATTCCATTCTCCAGGCACTCTGGAGAAGTTGCTGAAGAACCTTGACAACCCTGTCACCTCCACACGACCTAAACAGTTACCCATTTCTGCACCATCCAACCCTACCCCTGCTTCTAAAAAGAAAAAAAGGGCAAGTCTAAAAACCCACCTGCCACCAATTAAGTCCTATCTCCCCAGTACCCACCTACAACTTTTCCTGCCACTGCTCCTGCCACTGCTGCTGCTCCTCCTGCTACTGCTCCTGATCCTGCCACTGCTCCTGTAACTATTCTGGCTCCTGCTCCTATGACTTCCTGTTCCTGCCAATGCTCCTGTAACTATTCCGGCTCCTGCTCCTATGACTTCCTGTTCCTGCCACTGCTCCTATTCCTGCTGCAGTAACTGTTCCTGTTCCCGTTTCTGTTCCTGCTTCTGTTCCTGCCACTGCTCCAGACAGTCATTCACCTGACTGTAACTGCACCGAGTGTCTTACTCAGCTCCTTGCTGAGGGCCGTGCCACACTCCACCAGCCTGAAGAGACCAGTCCAGCTCTACAAGCCACCCCAGTGGATCCCAGTCACCTGCCGAAATTCAAGCTTCCTGCCACTGTATAAGTCCCTTCTTATGCAGCAGTAGCAGCCATCGCAGCTTCCAATCCATCACTGAATGGCACGGCCAAGCCCAACATCAAAGGTGAAATCATCATCACCCCAAAGGACCAAGCAATCTACAGTCTCCTGCAAAGGGAAGACTCGCCGACTTTCCTTGATCCTGCAAAGAAGCCGAAGAAGAGTAGTCTGCAGGTACCCAGTGAAGATTCCACTCTACTTCCTGACCAACTACAAGAACATTGCCAAAACTGAACGCCGAAAGGGCAGCAGGAACCTGCCCACCGAGAAGGTCACCTGCACATTCATTGGGCCTATTCCAACTGGCCTGGACCTTAGAAGATGGGGGACTTTATTCGTAGAGGACTTCATGCCAGATCTACTGAGGTGCTACAACTGTCAGGGCTTTGGTCACTGTGTGATTAATGTAATTAACGATTTTTGTTTGTAATATACCTTGGAAAACACTGCCACAGTTATGAGGTGGTTAGATTGTTTACACCTGTAGGAGTTGTCGGAAAAACAATGCCGTTGTTAAGAGGGAGACAGATCGTTCACACCTTGAGTTGTTGTCAGGTAGCTGTTGTCCAGGTAGGGTGATTGCCCCGGGGCTCTGAGGTTGTGAATTCGTGGTGTGGGTCCTTTCTTGATATTCTCCTCATTGGTTAGTGAGTTGCAACTCGAAGGTCGTCCATTACTACCACAGAGGGAACTTGTAAGGTGAGTTTTAACTACAAGCTATCTAGGCCTATTCTAAGAAAGTATGGCATCTAAGATTACAATGGACATGATTAAGCCATTCACTGGCGAAGGAGACGTTGTGTCAAGGTTGAAGAAGGTGACCTTAGTGGCTAAGCTACAGAAAATAGTAGACTTAGCCAGTTTTATTCCTTTGTATCTGGAGGGTGATGCTCTAGCACTTTATTTGGAGATGGGTGATGAAGACCAAGAATGTGCAGCAAAAATTCAAGAAAAATTGAAAGTAGCCTTTTCTCATGATCCATTCAATGCTTTTGGAAAATTTGTTCAATTGAAGTGGACGGGAGAACCAGTTGATGTGTATGCTAATGAGATTAGGAGGCTGGCGGGTTTAGCTAAGTTTGATAAGGTTGGTTTAGAAAATGTTGTGAAACTAACGTTTGTTAATGGTTTTCCAGATAATATTAGTGTTGCTTTACAGTAGTTGCCAAAGGTGATGACAATGGCAATGAGTGAATTGATAAGCCATGCTAGGATTTTGTCATCTAAACAGCAAGGTGGTGTGGTAGCTGTAACTGTCAGAAAGGGTGGAGAAGGAGGTGGTGCAAAACATGAGAATAGGGCTAGGCCTTTCCAGTTTAGGGGTCAGTGTTTCCGATGTAGTGGCCCTCATCTGATAAAAGACTGTAAAGATACACAGGTGAGGTGTTTTAGGTGTAATAAAATTGGTCATATGGCCAGTCGTTGTCAGGAATAGGTTGCGGAAAACGAGTAAGGGGTGACTACTGCGCCTGTAGCCACCCTTTTGATGAAAAAAAGGTGCACCTTGATACATTGCCTATAATTGATGTTTGGATTGGTAATTTGACTGCAAAGGGTCTTGTAGATACTGGCTGCTCTACATCTGTGGTACATTCTAAATTTGTGCCTCACTGTAAAGGAGAAGTGTACATCAGTGCTTTTGATGGGAGTCATATTAAGTGTAAAGTTGCAGATTGTGTGGAGCTGGGTGTGAACGGTAAATGTGTGACAGTGAGGGCTGTAGTGTCGAATCAACTGGTTAATGGCATTGATGTGGTGTTAGGAGTTGATGTTATTGACCAATTGGGAGGTGTCACAGTGACCCAAGGAAAGGTATGTTTTGGTGCTTTTGGTGTTGCTTCAGTTGGTCAAGAAATTAAGCATAGACTTGGTGGTGAGAGGGATAACAATAGTTCAACAGTTGTAATTGAAGATCCAGACTTTCATGCTAGGTTTGATGGACAGAAATAGACAGTCAGGTGGTTTTGGGAAAATAATGAAACTGTGACACTGAAGAATAAAGTAAGCTGTTATGATAAAAAGCTTGATGGTTGGAAGAAGGAAGAATTTGAGAAGGAAGTGGACAGGTGGATTGCCGAAGGTATTTTAGTTCCATGGAAAGAAAAGGTTGACGCTGGTATCATTCCTCTAATGGCAGTGGAACAGCCAACAAAGAACAAGGTGAGACCAGTGCTTGATTTTCGGGAACTTAATGTGAATGTCAAGTGTCACACTGGTGATGATGTGACTGATGTATGCAGTGAGACACTGCAAAAATGGCGACAGACAGGTGAGAATGTGTCTGTTGTGGATTTGAAGTCGGCCTACTTACAGTTAAGTGTTGACGAAAAATTGTGGCCATATCAACTAGTGAACTATAAGGGACAGACATTTTGCCTTACAAGATTGGGATTCGGGTTGAACTCTACACCACGGATTATGTCTAGGATACTAAAGACTGTATTAAGTAAGGATGGAAAATTAGAGAGAGCAACCAGTTCATATATAAATGACACTCTTGTGAATGAATCGATAGCTTCTGCTGATGAGGTGATTAGACATTTGAATACCTTTGGGTTGATAACAAAGTCCCCTGAGTCACTCAATGGAGGTGCTGCTTTAGGATTGCAACTGCAAAGAGTAGGAGGAGAGTTGATGTTCTAGAGAGGTAATAAGGTGCCTGAAGTTGCAGATATGCTTACAAGGAGGGAATTGTTTTCAGTTTGTGGTACATTAGTGGGTCATTATCCCATAGCTGGATGGTTAAGAATTGCATGTAGCTACATTAAGAGAAGAGCCTCAGGAGCACGTTGGGAGGATCCTGTTGGTGAACAGTCCATGATGATGGTTAAAGAAGTAATTGAGAGAGTAAAGTTAGATGATCCTGTGAGAGGAAACTGGTGTGTCCCGAGTGTAAAGCATGGTGTTGTGTGGTGTGATGCCAGCAAAATTGCTATGGGTGTAGTTTTGGAGATAAATGGCAAAATTGCTGAGGATGCTGCTTGGCTTAGAAAAAAGGACGATTTCAACCACATCAATGTTGCCGAACTAGAAGCTGTTTTGAAAGGAGTAAATTTAGCCATTAGATGGGGTTTAGAGTCGATAGAGGAGAGGACTGACTCTGCAACCGTGGGGGCATGGTTGAAATTTATAGTCAGTGCTGAGAAGCATGTCCACACAAAAGGAGCTGCTGAGATGATAATCATAAGACGCTTGGGTACATTGAAGGAATTGATTACCGAGTTTGGTTTGAATATCGTTGTTCAGATGGTGCCTTCAGAGAAGAATAAAGCTGATATTTTGACAAGAGTCAGGAAGAATTGGTTGGTGAGCAGTGAAGTTGAACATGCACATCTCTGTGCAAGTGCTGTAGTTGATATAACAGAGTTACATAATAAACACCATATGGGAATTGACAGAACACTATATTTAGCTAAAAAGTTGGATCCTCAAGTTTCCAGAGAATGTGTGAAGAAGGTAGTTCAGTGTTGTGATCGTTGTCAGTCCATTGATCATGCGCCTGTGATGCACAAAGGAGGCGAATTAAGTGTTGAAAGAAACTGGCAGCGGCTAGCTATTGATGTTACTCATTACAGACAGGTACCCTATTTATCAGTGGTGGATTGTGGTCCAGGTCGTTTTGCAATATGGAGGCAGCTAAAGAGAGAAGATGCTCAAGAAATATCTGCTGAGTTGAATAGCATCTTTTTGGAAAGAGGGCCAGTTGATGAACTATTACTGGACAATAGTACAGCGTTTAGGTCGCAATGTTTAGGAGTTATGTTGTCTCGTTGGAACACTGTTAGGGTGTTTCGGGCTGCTTATCCACCAGGGGGAAATGGAATAGTTGAAAGACATCATAGGACCATCAAGGCTATTGCAGAGAGAGGAGGAATTAGTCCTGTAGAAGCAGTGTTTTGGTACAACAGCACACCAAGATCTGGACAAGTTGAATCTTCCGTTCCACAACTTTCGGTATGCAGATATGAGTGGAGGTATCCTTCAGTAGTCCCCAATGGAACAGATACCAGCCAAGACAAGCCCCTTTTAATCAAGATGGGAAAGGAAGTGTGGGTGAAGCCCCCAAATGCCCATTGTACTACTCAATGGCGTAAAGGGATTGTCACTCGTGTGAACTCTTCAAACAACATTTCCATTGATGGTATACCAAAGCATGTGTTGGATGTGCAACCAGTTATAGTTCCAGCTTCCCTATCTGATGGCTCAAGCGAAATGTCAAGTGATGATTCAGTCTCTGAAGAATCAGTGGAACCACAAGTAAGTGTTCAAAGAGAAACGGGAGAAAATCAGCATTCACAGAGGAATAGAAAACCACCTGTATGGATGGCTGATTATGTTTCTGATTAAGTCTTGTGCTGTGTGTGTGTGTGTGTGTGTGTGTGTGTGTGTGTGTGTGTGTGTGTGTGTGTGTGTGTGTGTGTATGATGCGTGTTGATCTTAAGATCAGGTGGGCGTGTTGTGTGATTAATGTAATTAACGATTTTTCTTTGTAATATACCTTGGAAAACACTGCCACAGTTATGAGGTGGTTAGATTGTTTACACCTGTAGGAGATGTCGGAAAAACAATGCCGTTGTGACGTGGGAGACAGATCGTTCACACCTTGAGTTGTTGTCAGGTAGCTGTTGTCCAGGTAGGGTGATTGCCCCGGGGCTCTGAGGTTGTGAATTCGTGGTGTGGGTCCTTTCTTGATATTCTCCTCATTGGTTGGTGAGTTGCAACTCGAAGGTCGTCCATTACTACCACAGAGGGAACTTGTAAGGTGAGTTTTAACTACAGTCACCATAAGGAAGACTGCAGGAGCCCAGCCATCTGCAGTGTCTGCAGCCAGAGGCACCATACAAGGACGTGAATTGATGCACGCAAGGGAGGGAAAG
This sequence comes from Palaemon carinicauda, assembly GCF_036898095.1. Taxonomy (NCBI): domain Eukaryota; kingdom Metazoa; phylum Arthropoda; class Malacostraca; order Decapoda; family Palaemonidae; genus Palaemon; species Palaemon carinicauda. Next base: position 58,167,697 of record NC_090759.1, read on the forward strand.
AAACATTCCCAAAGTGATCCAACTGTGTACTTCCACATCATGTTAGGAACAAGAAATGTCCCGAGTTTCTGAAGAGGATAGGGGTACTACCGACCGCCTCTTCAACCACTACCACTGTACCACCACCAAACGCGTAGGGAGACCTTCGCACAAGGAGCCATTACCTTGCCTACTTCCAATCGTATTCCTGCCTTTGTAAATCCTGCCATTTGTGTTCCTGCACAGTATATCAAGGGGGGGGGGGGTCTGTTGTCAGCAGAATCCATAGGAAGGAAAAGGGCCATGTTTGGTTTCTATTTGTTTGTTCACCTGCTCGAGAATATTCAGGCCTCATTCGTTGGAAAGGAAATTTGCACTCACCACTATCAGCAACATGAGAGCATACTTCTCAGATGGTCCACCACATACCCTACCCAAAGGATAGCATCAAAACAGATCTAGAGGCACAGGTGTAAGCTGAACCCGCCTGTTAGGACTGAGACCGAGAAACTATGGAATCATCCTCCCCATATATGTTATGATGGGTTTCCAGCCAGAAACTGAGAGTCCTACCCCAAGCATTGGATCCCCCTGGATTCCGAAGACCCAACCCTTGAGAATAGTTCCGCCTAAAAGGTCCAAACCATCTTCGGGATGGCTGAGATCATCCAATACTCTCACATATAGCTTTGAATACAAATACCTCCCAACCGTGATACCTCATCTCATTCATCGAAGCAGGACGGATGTAGAAACAGATAAAAAAAAAAAATGGATAAATTTATATAAATATGTACATATATAAAATAAGGGAAACTTTACTCATATAGTTGGGACAACAACACGAAAGTTTATAAAATTAGGAAGTCGAAACAATATTCAATGGAAGAAAAAGATGAGAGAGAGAAATTCAGATTCAAACTAGGGGAGCAATTTCCCCAAGTTCGAGAGCCCTCTTACCTGTCACAATACTTCAACATGAAAACAATATTTCCTGTTGAAGCAGAATGACTTCGACAAGGCATTCTCTCGTTAAGAGGGTGACGAACTGCAATACTGCAGCAGAAGTTTCTGATATGTTGGAACTTCACTCACCCAGTCTAGGATCATGCATATATGTTATGGGGAGGTTTTCTTGGACATCGGTTCCCACGCTAATTTCTTACAAAATAAATATATATATATATACATATATATATATATATATATATATATGTATACATATATATATATATATATATACATACATACATCCATATATATATATATATATATATATATATATATATATATATATATATATATATATATATATATATATACCTAATGGTGATCATAAATATTGTAAAGTTTCCAAATGTCATGTAGATAATTTTGAAAAGCAAATCATCATTAATGTAAATATTCTTTTTTGAAAGGTTGCCATTCATAATGGGGATAATTTTTCCTAAGAATACTGAATTTGCTTTATATAATTTTCTTGCTCAAATAGAAATTGAAAATAATGGAGAACTTATTTACATAGGAAGGTGGGGTAAATTCATCGTCTTCTGCCACGTATAGCCTACATATTTGTATGAATATTGCTAATTATTTTTTGATGACTAAATACCAATAAAGTTTAAATAACTATGTAATGCCAATGGATCATAGTTATTTTGAGCAAAACGAAAAGGAATCCAATAATATAATGAGAGAGTAGTACTTATACCAATTCAAGTTATCATGTAATTTTTTCATTGGATGATTATAAGAATGCAATTTAATGCATTCTAGTTCCAAACCAAAGGGATCAGATGGGTTTTGCCTGCAAGTTGTCGTAACTTGGTGGTACAGGCTTCACACTTTAATGCATGAAAACCATCTCATCATCTCCCTTTAAACCTATAAGAAGGATCGATAATATAAATGTCAGGTGGCTGACTCATTCCTTAGATTTTGTGTACTCAAAATATATCAGAATTTTATGTAATTTATGAATAACATTATAAAAATATGATGCTTTTCATCAATCACTATTTCATAACCATAAACCTATTTCAAAGTTTAATATTCCCATCATGAAAACTTTAGTTTTAGAAAATTAAATGTGGAAAATAATACCAAGTTATTAGACAAGCTACATAACTTGGCTAACTACAACACATCAACAGTACCGAGTCTCACTCAACTCAGCTCCCAGACTGAGAAGATCGCTCCGCCAGCTTAAGAATCTGCTTAGCCGGCACAGGGGACACCAGCTCGTAGTCCAGCTTTCTGTTGGGCAGAAATTTTCGGCCCTACAGCTAGCTGTTGACCTACAGATGAGCACCTACAGCAAGTCCTTCATCTGCAGTTTCTGCTACGACTGTGAGCACCTCCACTGTCCACCCCTTTGCAACGACTGTAAGAAATACACAGCATAACACAGACACCAAGTAGCCACTGCTGTTCATGCTTTCTTCTTGGCCGATGAGCTGGGATTAGCTAAGCAGTAGGCCTACAGTTATGACTTTGTTGAACACAAGCTACTGTGCATATGTGACCTGTGCAATCTGTACCATGACCACATGTACTCCCTCGTGACTGGAAGAAACAGGGAGCCTCCAATTTATAAAGAAGCCCTTCTACTGAAGAGCACTACCACTGTCATCTCTGACTTCCATCCTCCTGACAAACTTGATAGATTGTTAGAAGACCTGGACAACTCAGCCACCATGAGTAATCTTCCCTACAACTCTCCTCATCTTTGCAAGGTCACTTCCAGACCTTCTGCCACCATTCCTGTCTCCTCTCCCTCTCCAGTGGAGCCTCCTACAGTGAAGAAGAAGAAAAAGGGAAGAAACAGCACATCACCTGACAACATCCCAGCCCAGGACTCTGCTCCAGCAGTCTTGCATTGTTCCAGCACCCCAACTAAAGACATGGATATGGATCCGTCCACTGACACTCTGGCCTCTCCTCTTGCAGAGTCACATCTGCCAGATTGCAACTGCACCAGATGCCTGACTCAACTCATTGAGGAAGCCACTTCTATTCTCACTCCAGCTGTTGATCCTGACCCAGAGCCATGTCCCATCATAATGGATCCGAAGCAGCTTCCTAAATTCAAGCTACTAGCTGTGTAAGGGGCACCCTCCTATGCAGCGGTGATAGATTGATTGATTGATTGATTTGAAGTTCTCTGGCATCCTGACATCGAAGGTCATCGACACCAGTATCGTTTATTATAAATAAAAATTAAAAGAATATTCAATTAAAACCAGAGAATGAATTATGTTATAAAAGTTAAATATCATTAACAAGACCTGCTTCTGATATAAATTTTAAAATGCCACTAGCAGTAATTATGTTATAAAAGTTAAATAGCATTAAGAAGACCTGCTTCTGATATCAATTTAAAAATGGCACTAGCATTGTACGACAAATCATGTCCAAGGATCTTGGCAAGGATGTACCTGCCATCCTCACCTCGAGCCTCAAACAATTACAGTACAGTAGTTAACCCCTTAGGTGAAGAAGAATTGTTTGGTAATCTCAGTGTTGTCAGGTGTATGAGAACAGAGGAGAATCTGTAAAGAATAGGCCAGACTATTCGGTGTATGTGTAGGCAAAGGGAAAGAACCGTAACCAGTGAGAAGGATCCAATGTAGTACTGTCTGGCCAGTCAAAGGACCCCATACCTCTCCAGCGGTAGTATCTCGACGGGCAGCTGGTGGCCTGGCCAACCTATTACCTATAGGGTTGGTTGAAAACAATGGCTGGCTCATTGACATTAATTTTAGATTCTATCTTCTCTATAGCTCTCATGATCTTTTCAGGATTACTGCATTCAGCAGTAATTGAGCAAAATTAATTCTTCATGGTTGGGAACTCAAATTCAGGATAAGTCACAGTCAAGTATTTAATATAAGGTTTACTCTTTAGGTAAAAAAGGATTCCCCAATAATAACACCATCGCTTCTCTAGATATGGAAGCAGTCTTCACAATCATTCCTGTTGGGGAAACGATTGACCTGATTTTGGAGTCTAGAGGGACCCTTCTACCCCAACTTGAACATCCCCGAGGAGGACCTTCGCACCCTTCTTGAAATATATACCAGGAAATCCCCTTTCACCTCCCACAGGGGCCACACATACAGAAGGATGGTGTGGTGATGGGCTCCCCCCCCCCCCCTGTGCTCTTGACTGTACATGGGGGTTGTCGAAGAGAGGGTCTAATCACACATACATTGTCCTGTTGTGTACGTGAGGTATATCGACGACACCTTCGTCATGGCTCCTTCTGTTCAGGACATTGAGACTCTTCACAGGACGTTTGAAGAGTGCAGTTCCCTTAGGTTTACTGTGGAACATAGCAACATGAGACGACTACTCTTCCTAGATTTCTTAATCTCACCCGATTCTTCAGGATTCAACACCCGTCTCTATACCAAGCCTACCAACCTTGGATTATGCCTTAATGGAGACAATGAATGCCCTACCAGGTATAAGGCCTCTACCATCAAGGCCTAGATCTGCTCCTCCTGGGCCGGCATTCATGAACTTAACCACATTACCCAGGTCCTTGTGAACAATGGTTATTCAAACAGGCAAGTAAATTGCGAGATCAAGGTAGTCACAGACACATAGTAGGGTGATCAACGAACAATGGACACCCCGACCACCATCAACCTATACTGCAAAGGATACATGCACAAAGAATACCAGAAGGACGAGAAGGCTGTGAGACACATCATCAGGAACCACGTCTCCCCTATAGAAGACCAAGTTCACAATCTACTACCAGACAGCTCACAATCTACTACCAGACAGCTAAGACGAAGTCCCTCATCATGAGAAACAATCCAGCCCTGCCGATACACGACTTCCTTAGGCAGTCCAATGTGGTTTATTACTACCAATGTCCTATTCTAGGATGCCCTGGACGTTACATAGGAATGACCATATGTGACTCTCTGAGCGACTGTCCTGTCATGTCCAGCAAGGGACAATAAGAGCACATGCCCTTCAGATGCACAATCCCAACATTAAGTGGGAAATCATCAAGAGTACCAAGATCATTGGCCGTGCTCCTGACAGCAGAAGAGTTAAGATCCTTGAAACCCTCCTCATGCAGCGGGAAAAACCATCGCTTAATATGACACAAGAAATGTTACTGCTCCACTCCTGATGTAGGAACAACATCCTAAGAATGACCACTTATTGAGACATCCCAAACCAAGAACACTCTGATCAGAGCCCAAGCAGCTTGCCTAACATCGATACCATCCCAGTAAGCACTTCCAACAATCGGAGCATAGTCGTCACAGAGCAAGATAGTGACTCATCACCTATGAGTGAGTGGAAATACAGCCTGATTGAGACTCAGCCACTTCCGGCGAGTGTCTCAGCCAATGAAAATTCACTGCCCCGCTCATGTCACTACTTGCACTACTTGCTACACCCATGACGCCGGAGGCGGGCAATGTAAATTTATCGCCTCTTCCCATGAGCCAATATCAGTATATAAAAGGACTTTGCCAGCATCGTTTGTCCATTCTAATCCAGCCTGAGGAAGAAAGGTGATCCTCTTGAAATGTGTTGCTGTAAACTGTTCCTTTTTACCTAAATTGTAAACTTTATATTAAATACGCGACTGTGACTTATCCTGGATTTGACTTTCCAAACATTAAGTCAGTCTCAGTCTTAGCTCAGCTCCCAGACTGAGAGGATCACTCTCCCCGCTCAAGAACCTGCTTACCCGGCACAGTGGACACCGCACGGGGGACTCACAGATCCCCTCCCAGTTACCTGGCTGAAAATTTTGGCTGTAATTTTCGGCTGTAAACCAGAATTATCTGCTCTCTGACCAGGGTTTCAGGGATACAATGTCTTTGGCTGATCCAGGGCTTAAAGACTTTGCAAAGTACCTGTAAACACTATGGATTACCCACTGCAGAAGCCTGTACAGCTCCTCCACTGCAAATTGCACATGCACAAAATGCAGGTATCATCGCAGCTTCAGAGAAGAACTTATTAGCCATGTGGGTTTTGTGCCTAAGAATAGCCCATTATTGGCCCAGCACCACGAGAAATGCCTATTCTCGGACTGCATCTCATTTACAATAGCATGTATTCCCTTTTTTAAGGACAGAAAGAACCGACCAAGAAACCAGGATATACCAACTCAAAATATTTAAGGACCTTACATGAAAATCCTAAAAATATGACGCCAGGTGCAAAGGGGTGTTTTTAACTACTGCAACTGGCTACCTAGTGAGACTGAAGCCCACAGAAAGGGCTGTGATTGTCCACTGTGTCTAAACGAAATTCGACTCTCCAGCCAACCTACAAGACAACACCTACAACCAACTCAACCCACATTTCTGCACCAGCTGCTACTCCACTGACCTCAACTGCAGAACCTATGGCCAGCATATCAGCCATCGACCTTGATTCCTCTAAGGAGACACTAGCATCTGAACAGGCAGCATCGCACCTGGTCGATTGCAACTGCACCCAATGCTTGTCTCAGCTTCTAAGGGAAGCCCTGCAAACTTAAACTATCAACCCTGCACCAGACCCAAATCAAAATGCTGCTGTGGAGCCAGTCCCAGATCCTCTGTTATCTGTCACTGATCCTAAGCAGCTCCCAAAGTCTAAATTGGCAGCAGTGGAAGGTGCACCTTCATATGCAGCAGTAATTGCCATAGCAACTGCCAATCCTGACATCAAGTTAACAGCCAGAGCCGACCTCAAGGGGGATCTAATAATCTCCCAAAGGACCAGAACAGTGCCAGCCTTCTTCAGCGGGAATCCTCCCAGGTCTTTCTGGACCCAGAAAAGAAATTAAGGAAGGCAGTTGTCTGCCACTTCTCAATAAAAATGCCACTGTCCTTCATAACCGACTGCAGCAATGTCTCCAAGGCTAAAAGGAGACTGGGCCACTGCAAACAGGCCACCAAGGAAGTGACTGTCACCTTTGGGCCAATTCCCAAATCACAGGACCTTGGACTGTGGGGAAACTTCCCCATAAAGGACTTCAAAAGCAACCCATTGCGGTGTTTAAACTGCCAACGTTTTGAACACCATAAGGAGGTCTGCAGGAGCCCTACGGTCAGTGGATTCTGCAGCTGCCGTCATCCAACTCAAACCTGTATAGATGCACACCAAGGAGGGTTAGAAACCCATGCCAAGTCTCCCAACTGTGCTGGACTCCACCACGCCTGAAACAGAAGGTGTCCAGAGTTCCAGAATAGGATACCAGCACCACAGACCGGCCCACCTACCACTACAACAGCAGCACCGCAGCAGCTGCCAAAGCCTCAACGAGCTCTACGTTCCAGACCTCCTCCTCGTCCTCCGGTGGTTTCTCATCCAGTTGCTCCTACCACAGCCACTGGCCAAACACCTACCACTGCTCCTATCCCAATCATCAACCCTGCTCCCACTCCTATCCAGATTCCTCCCCCTTCCCCTTCAATCTCTTCCATCATTTCCCAGGCTGAGTCCTTGCCAGTTGAAATGCTGATCCCCTTGATACTACAGCTAGTACTTAAAGTCTGTACCCTTGCCAAGACTCCCTCCAATACAGTTCAATCCCTCCTCTCTGCCCTAGCAACTCCCCCCACTGAGCAGGGATAAGTAACTATGCTTTAAACTGCTCCTTTTCTCTATTACTAAAGTTTCTTCCCTCCTCTCCCAGTCTCTTCTACTCAATGGGACTTGCTACTGTCGCTACTTTTACCAACTACTTAAAACTTTCACTTCGGTTCCAGTATGGACCTGGTTTCCTGGTCCCCCTGGCGGTTATGCTCTTGGTGCTGAGCGGCCGCACCTCCCTACTTGCAGTTATGCTCAAGGAGCTGAGCGACTGTAAGTCTAGGCATGTGAGCCTGCTGTGTTGAAGCTTTCTGTTTGAGCAAACTGATCACCAATTATTGGGTGGAACAGCTCTGCAAAGAGCTACTGATTAGAAAAAAATAAGTCTCGAGAGCCGAGAACTTGAAATTGCTGAACCGACTGTAAGGTCGGGACTGCAACTGTTTGGGGCTATGACTTCCAGTCTAAGAGCCCCAGTTTGGGCTTAATGCCCGGGCAATCTAGACCAACCAACCAAACATGAGGCTCAATGCTACACAGTATTCTAGAAGTTTTATTCCAGCTGTGACCAAGTTGTGAAATCTTCCTAATCAGGTGGTTGAATTGGTAGAACTTCAAAAGTTCAAACTTGCACTTGATGTTTTTCTGTTGAACATGCTGATATGTTGTTTTATAATCTATTTATAAAATATCTGTTGTGATGTTATTACTCTTTTTAAAATATTCCATTTTAATTGTTCATTATTTCTAATTTTGTTTATTTGTTTACTTTCCTCACTGGCTAATTTTCCCTTTTGGAGCCCATTTATAATTTTGTTCGTTACTTCTCTTTATCCTTTGCAAATTGGACTAATTCTCCTGTTGTAATATTTATGGGAATTTAGGGTGGTAAGGATGGTGGGGGGTTTGTCTGGGAGGAGAGGCAGATCCGTATAAAGGGATTGGAGCGATTTGGAACTTTAAAAAGGGAAATGAGCCTGGAGAAAAGTTGGAGGAATGTGGGGATCAGGTCTTCACGGGACAAAGATTCTATTGGTCTGGTAAGGATGGGGGGGGGGGGGGGGAATTGGGACAGAGAAGATTTGGGGAAGGTGTAGGTGCTGATGAATTAGGGATGACAGGATCAGAAATAATGGAATGTTGGCAGTGAATTCTCTGGCGAGGAGGCTTCTGAGCTTTTGTCGGCTGCTGTGGTTGAGGAGGGTTTGTCTGAAAGGTCTCCTTCAAGGCTGAAAAGTAGGAACAGCCTTCCTAACAGGTATCCTTATATAATTCCACTTGTGTTAAGACACCCATTAATTGAAGCTTTATTAATGATCACCATAATCTTCCCTGACTTATACTTTATGTTCATTTACATATTGTTCTTATCTTACATCAAATGTGTGTATTATATTTTGTTGAAGCTTGATCTTTGCAAACTTCCATTAAACAGTGGTCTTTTTCTTAAACTAAATAAGAATGATAATCAAATTATAGAAATGCTAAAAATAATACTTAGGTCGACTTCTCAGTAGACACAGGATATAAAATTTCAATTAAGGTATGGAGAAAGAGAATCTATTATTCACTTGCGTTACTAATGTGTACAGATAATTGCTAAGTACAAATATGGGTAATTTGGCAATGTGATTGGAAGAAAGCATCTCAGTATGGAAAAGATAATGACAATAGGAAAATAATATAAAAAAGAATAATTATACCCCCTATAAATAGCATGTTACAGCACTAAAAATGAAGATTGATTAAACTTGATGAAAACAATGAATTATTAAATAGACTGAAAATTGATGGAGTTTTTATAAATCTTCAATTAAAATCTTATTAAAGCCTATTTTATTTGTAGATAATAGCTACTGACATCTGGATGAATAATTGGGTTTTCAATAAACACCATTACCTACCATGAAAATATTTATTGCTAAATATTTAGTGACCATTTGATAGATAATCTTAGAGAAATTAGAATGAGGGAGACTCTCTTATGGAGCTTTGTTTATTACTATGATGGTTTTTATTTCTCCCCGAGGGGAGTGGACCGATCCCGGAGGTACTGCAATACCGGGCCGATCCGCGGCAAAGGTGGAGCAAGCCCCTAGCACTTCGCCAAGACCCAAAAATCAGTTTAATATCGTAGATCCCACATGGGGATCGTATCAGATATTAAGCTGATAAGAACAGATACTACACTTTGATCTTAGCCAAAAGGCCGAGAAGCGATACCAACCTGTTCAAATTTTGGAAATCTCTTGACACCTCCTGCAAACACCTGATTTATAAGAATGAGGATAAAAAGGGCATACGTGCTCAAAATAATTATTCAATAACGATGATTTTACATAAAAATATCAATACAATTATCTATGCATAATAACGTGAAAGATATATGATTTGTAAAGTATATGAATCTCGAAATAATAATTCTGATTAAATCAAATATTCCTCATTTTCTCTAGGTATGAAGCAACAAGCACTTCAAATCAAGCCAAACATTGTGCTCCCTCCTTTTATATCTTTCTAAATATATCTCTTAGGTCATGTAGTGAAGAAATACTATGAATTAAAACCAATGCAAGTTCTGAAGAATGGTACAAATGATATACAATATATTTTCTTAATGTAAAAATAAAGGATCAGTGGATGATGTGATGTAGTATGTGCACTGTCAGAAATTCAACCCTCATCAGAATTTGAAATTTCAGTTTCACATACAGTCAGCCAGTAATTCGGTTTTCGGGACATTTGCATAATTCTCTAGCCTCAAAAATCATCTGAGTAATTAGGGGTTATGACATTTTGCCGCCAAAGGCCCCTTCTGGAGAAAAGCTCTGGGCAATCTAAGGAACAGAAAGGATCTGAGTGAAGTAGAAAACTAATACAAGTTAACTAATACCCTGTTTTCATTGATCTCAAGTTTGCATCAGATAAAGTATGAAAACACTATTATCTTTGGGTCCTCAGACCTCTCACTGGCAAAGTGCATACCTCGACCAAAGGCCAGAACTCCTCCTTCCAAGGGTACCACACCGAAGTCCACCACTGCATCTCCAGTTGCAATTAGAGCTTCTGCTCAGACCTCCTTCCCTGCTCCTGGAGGACCACCTGCAACCAAGAAAATGAAAGCTGAGGACCCACGTACAGCAGCTGAACTTGCCCAGGAATTTTCCTCTGTTACCACACCACTGTCCAGCACTCCAGTACAAGAGGCAGATACTTCAGCCATGGCCTTTCAGGCTCCTGATCTGGCAAAGTCACATCTGCCAGATTGTAACTGCACCAGGTGCCTGACTGAACTGCTTGCTGAGGCCACTACCACTCTCGTCCCGGCTGTGGAACCTGCTCCAGAGCCTTGTCCCACTGCATAGACCCAAAGTATCTTCCAAGATTCCGGTTGCAAGCAGTAGGTGCACCTTCCTATGCAGCAGTAGCTGCTATTGCAACTGCTAATCCAGGAACAAGATTACTGCCAGAGCAATTCTCAAGGGCGACATGATTATAACCCAAAAGAACCAGGATAGCGCCAGCCTCCTTCTGAGGGAAGCCTCACTGACCTCTCTTGATCCAGCCAATTGAAGAAGGCAGTTGTCTGTAACTTCCCCACCGACATGCCAATCATTTATCACTGACTACAGCAATGTTACTCATGCTGAACGCCGCCAGGGAAAACACCAGCAGCCCACTAGAAGAATCACAAAGCCTTCATTGGGCTAATCCCATCGTCCCTGGACCTCGTACTATGGGGGTACTTTCCCCATAAAGGACTGCGAAATTGAACCATTACGCTGTTGCAACTACCAAAGCTTTGGCCACCACAAGCAGGACTGCAGAAACCCTACGGTCTGGGGAGTCTGCAGGCCCCGGCACCCAACTCAAATCTGCATTAATGCACACAAGAATGGGTTGGAGACCCAGCCAAAGTGCCCCAACTGTGCTCGATCTCACCACGCCTGGAACAGGTGTCCACAGCGACTTAGGAGATTAGAAGCATTACAGACCATCTCACCTACCAAAGCAGCACCACCATCACCACAGCCACCAAAGCCCCAAAGGGCTCCACGTTCTAGGCCTCCACATCATCTGCCCACTGATCCTGATCCAGCCACCGCTCCCACTCCTGTCACCACTCCTACCCCAGTCACCAATCATGTCCCTGACCCTAGCCAGATTCCTCCTCCTTCCCCCCCACCCTTATCACCCAAGTTGAATCCTTTCCCCTTGAAAAGCTGATTCCCTTGATTTTCAAGTTTGTTCAGACTCCCTCCAACATCATTCAATCCCTCCTTTCTCCCCCTAGTATCACCCCCCCCCCCCTGAGCAAAAATAAGCCTTTATGCTTAAAACTGCTCCTTCTTTCTTATACTTAAGATTCTTTCTTCCTTTCCCAGTCTCTCCTACTTACTGGGACTTGCTGCTATTACTACTTTCTCCACCACTCAAAACTTCATTTGTGTTCCAATTAGGGCCAGGTTTTTTGGTCCTCTCAGAGGTTATGCTTTTTAGTCTGAACGACTGTGTCTCCCTACCTGCAATCACGCTCTTGGTGCTGAGTGACTGCAAAAGAACACCCCATTTTTTATACTTACATTTGTTGAGTGCCCTCTTGGGGGCTATGACCTTGAGTCTAAGAGCCCCTGGCTGGAGAATGTTGTTCGATCAATCTGGGTGTGTGTGCGAGTTTCAGAGCTGTTCTATCATCCTCTATTGCAAAATTTAGTTGTTACAAAACCTTCATTTAGTTTAATACAGTAAGCATATATACTAAAAAAATTTTATTCTGTAAGAATCCAGAATTAAAGTTCCAGCACACCGAAAGCACTTCTTCGTCGGTTACAGTTGCTGCCTTTGCATTCGCCTACTCTATACTGAAGTTCTCAGTTCTACTAAAATGCACGGGAATTTGATCCTCACCCCCAAGGATCAAGAAAGCATCAGCCTCCTTCAGAAAGAATCCTCCCTGCCACTCCTTGATCCAACTAAGAAGCAGAAGTCGTCGTCTCCAGATGCCCAGTTACCATGCCTATATCCATAGCCCCCTCTCTCAGCATCATGACTAGTGCGGAACACTAAAAGGACCCAGATCAAGTTCCCGTCTGCAAGATTATTGCCACCATTATTGGTCCCATTTCACCTTCCCTTGACTTGGGAATATGGGGAACTTTTCACATCAGGGACTACATTACTGAGCCACTTCGGTGCTACCGTTGGCGACGGTATGGCCACTATCGTGAAGACTACAGAGGACCCAACATATACGAAGTCTGCAATTGACCTCACCCAACAAAAGAGTGCATAGATACCTACACACCACTTGCAGCTCAGCTCCGAGCCGTCAACGCCTCCCAGAGGAAGCTCCCAGTAAGATTAGCACCTTCACTAACTGTCGACCTTAGATTTGGCTAGCTGCTTTTTTCAGCTAGACAAGAATACCAAACCTACTACTACCACAGAGAGACGTACTTTATCTCTGCTTGGGCTCTTGCCCAAATGATGGACATCCAGCACCTCTTCTCAATGGCAGCAGTGCATCCTAAGATATAGTGTAGATGTGACCTCTGCAACATCTCCCACGACCTCCTATAACGTATTATCACTGGTAGAAACAGGGAGCTGCCACTGTATAAAAAAGCTCTACCAAGATACAACCTTCCAATAAAACAACCACCACCATTCCATTCTCCAGGCACTCTGGAGAAGTTGCTGAAGAACCTTGACAACCCTGCCACCTCCACACAACCTAAACAGTTACCCCTGTTTCTGCACCATCCAACCCTACCCCTGCTTCTAAAAAGAAAAAGGGCAAGTCTAAAAACCCACCTGCTACCAATTAAGTCCTATCTCCCCAGTACCCACCTACAACATTTCCTGCCACTGCACCTCCTGCTACTGCTCCTGATCCTCCCACTGCTCCTGTAACTATTTCGGCTCCTGCTCCTATGACTTCCTGTTCCTGCCACTGCTCCTGTAACTATTCCGGCTCCTGCTCCTATGACTTCCTGTTCCTGCCACTGCTCCTATTCCTGCTGCAGTAACTGTTCCTGCTTCTGTTCCTGTTTCTGTTCCTGCTTCTGTTCCTGCCACAGCTCCAGACAGTCATTCACCTGACTGTAACTGCACCGAGTGTCTTACTCAGCTCCTTGCTGAGGGCCGTGCCACACTCCACCAGCCTGAAGAGACCAGTCCAGCTCTACAAGCCACCCCAGTGGATCCCAGTCACCTGCTGAAATTAAAGCTTCCTGCCACTGTATAAGTCCCTTCTTATGCAGCAGTAGCAGCCATCGCAGCTACCAATCCATCACTGAATGGCACGGCCAAGCCCAACCTCAAAGGTGAAATCATCATCACCAAAAAGGACCAAGCAATCTACAGTCTCCTGCAAAGGGAAGACTCGCCGACTTTTCTTGATCCTGCAAAGAAGCCGAAGAAGGCAGTAGTCTGCAGGTACCCAGTGAAGATTCCACTCTACTTCCTGACCAACTGCAAGAACATTGCCAAAACTGAATGCCGAAAGGGCAGCAGGAACCTGCCCACCGAGAAGGTCACCTGCACATTCATTGGGCCTATTCCAACTGGCCTGGACCTTAGAAGATGGGGGACTTTATTCGTAGAGGACTTCATGCCAGATCTACTGAGGTGCTACAACTGTCAGGGCTTTGGTCACTGTTGTGTGAATAATGTAATTAACGATTTTTCTTTGTAATATACCTTGGAAAACACTGCCACAGTTATGAGGTGGTTAGATTGTTTACACCTGTAGGAGTTGTCGGAAAAACAATGCCGTTGTTACGAGGGAGACAGATCGTTCACACCTTGAGTTGTTGTCAGGTAGCTGTTGTCCAGGTAGGGTGATTGCCCCGGGGCTCTGAGGTTGTGAATTCGTGGTGTGGGTCCTTTCTTGATATTCTCCTCATTGGTTAGTGAGTTGCAACTCGAAGGTCGTCCATTACTACCACAGAGGGAAACTTGTAAGGTGAATTTTAACTACAAGCTATCTAGGCCTATTCCAAGAAAGTATGGCATCTAAAATTACAATGGACATGATTAAGCCATTCACTGGCGAAGGAGACGTTGTGTCATGGTTGAAGAAGGTGACCTTAGTGGCTAAGCTACAGAAAATAGTAGACTTAGCCAGTTTTATTCCTTTGTATCTGGAGGGTGATGCTCTAGCACTTTATTTGGAGATGGGTGATGAAGACCAAGAATGTGCAGCAAAAATTCAAGAAAAATTGAAAGTAGCCTTTTCTCATGATCCATTCAATGCTTTTGGAAAACTTGTTCAATTGAAGTGGACGGGAGAACCAGTTGATGTGTATGCTAATGAGATTAGGAGGCTGACGGATTTAGCTAAGTTTGATAAGTTTGGTTTAGAAAATGTTGTGAAACTAACGTTTGTTAATGGTTTTCCAGATAATATTAGTGTTGCTTTACAGCAATTGCCAAATGTGATGACAATGGCAATGAATGAATTGATAAGCCATGCTAGGATTTTATCATCTAAACAGCAAGGTGGTGTGGTAGCTGTAACTGTCAGAAAGGGTGGAGAAGGAGGTGGTGCAAAACATGAGAATAGGGCTAGGCCTTTCCAGTTTAGAGGTCAGTGTTTCCGATGTGGTGGCCCTCATATGATAAAAGACTGTAAAGAGACACGGGTGAGGTGTTTTAGGTGTAATAAAATTGGTCATATGGCCAGTCGTTGTCAGGAACAGGTTGCGGAAAACGAGTAAGGGGTGACTACTGCGCCTGTAGCCACCCTTTTGATGATAAAAAGGTGCACCTTGATACATTGCCTATAATTGATGTTTGGATTGGTAATTTGACTGTAAAGGGTCTTGTAGATACTGGCTGCTCTACATCTGTGGTACATTCTAAATTTGTGCCTCACTGTAAAGGAGAAGTGTACATCAGTGCTTTTGATGAGAGTCATATTAAGTGTAAAGTTGCAGATTGTGTGGAGCTGGGTGTGAACGGTAAATGTGTGACAGCGAGGGCTGTAGTGTCGAATCAACTGGTTAATGGCATTGATGTGGTGTTAGGAGTTGATGCTATTGACCAATTGGGAGGTGTCACAGTGACCCAAGGAAAGGTATGTTTTGGTGTTGCTTCAGTTGGTCAAGAAATTAAGCATAGACTTGGTGGTGAGAGGGATAACAATAGTTCAACAGTTGTAATTGAAGATCCAGACTTTCATGCTAGGTTTGATGGACAGAAATAGACAGTCAGGTGGTTTTGGGAAAATAATGAAACTATGACACTGAAGAATAAAGTAAGCTGTTATGATAAAAACCTTGATGGTTGGAAGAAGGAAGAATTTGAGAAGGAAGTGGACAGGTGGATTGCCGAAGGTATTCTAGTTCCATGGAAAGAAAAGGTTGACGTTGGTATCATTCCTCTAATGGCAGTGGAACAGCCAACAAAGAACAAGGTGAGACCAGTGCTTGATTTTCGGGAACTTAATGTGAATGTCAAGTGTCACACTGGTGATGATGTGACTGATGTATGCAGTGAGACACTGTGGAAATGGCGACAGACAGGTGAGAATGTGTCTGTTGTGGATTTGAAGTCGGCCTACTTACAGTTAAGTGTTGACGAAAAATTGTGGCCATATCAACTAGTGAACTATAAGGGACAGACTTTTTGCCTTACAAGATTGGGATTCGGGTTGAACTCTGCACCACGGATTATGTCTAGGATACTAAAGACTGTATTAAGTAAGGATGAAAAAATAGAGAGAGCAACCAGTTCATATATAAATGACACTCTTGTGAATGAATCGATAGCTTCTGCTGATGAGGTGATTAGACATTTGAATACCTTTGGGTTGATAACAAAGTCCCCTGAGTCACTCAATGGAGGTGCTGCTTTAGGATTGCAACTGCAAAGAGTTGGAGGAGAGTTGATGTTCCAGAGAGGTAATAAGGTGCCTGAAGTTGCAGATATGCTTACAAGGAGGGAATTGTTTTCCGTTTGTGGTACATTAGTGGGTCATTATCCCATAGCTGGATGGTTAAGAATTGCATGTAGCTACATTAAGAGAAGAGCCTCAGGAGCACGTTGGGAGGATCCTGTTGGTGAACAGTCCATGATGATGGTTAAAGAAGTAATTGAGAGAGTAAAGTTAGATGATCCTGTGAGAGGAAACTGGTGTGTCCCGAGTGTAAAGCATGGTGTTGTGTGGTGTGATGCCAGCAAAATTGCTATGGGTTTAGTTTTGGAGATAAATGGCAAAATTGCTGAGGATGCTGCTTGGCTTAGAAAAAAGGACGATTTCAACCACATCAATGTTGCCGAACTAGAAGCTGTTTTGAAAGGAGTAAATTTAGCCATTAGATGGGGTTTAGAGTCGATAGAGGAGAGGACTGACTCTGCAACCGTGGGGGCATGGTTGAAATTCATAGTCAGTGCTGAGAAGCATGACCACACAAAAGGAACTGCTGAGATGATAATCATAAGACGCTTGGGTACATTGAAGGAATTGATTACCGAGTTTGGTTTGAATATCGTTGTTCAGATGGTGCCTTCAGAGAAGAATAAAGCTGATATTTTGACAAGAGTCAGGAAGAATTGGTTGGTGAGCAGTGAAGTTGAACATGCACATCTCTGTGCAAGTGCTGTAGTTGATATAACAGAGTTACATAATAAACACCATATGGGAATTGACAGAACACTATATTTAGCTAAAAAGTTGGATCCTCAAGTTTCCAGAGAATGTGTGAAGAAGGTAGTTCAGTGTTGTGATCGTTGTCAGTCCATTGATCCTGCGCCTGTGATGCACAAAGGAGGCGAATTAAGTGTTGAAAGAAACTGGCAGCGGCTAGCTATTGATGTTACTCATTACAGACAGGTACCCTATTTATCAGTGGTGGATTGTGGTCCAGGTCGTTTTGCAATATGGAGGCAGCTAAAGAGAGAAGATGCTCAAGAAATATCTGCTGAGTTGAATAGCATCTTTTTGGAAAGAGGGCCAGTTGATGAACTATTACTGGATAATAGTACAGCGTTTAGGTCGCAATGTTTAGGAGATATGTTGTCTCGTTGGAACACTGTTAGGGTGTTTCGGGCTGCTTATCCACCAGGGGGAAATGGAATAGTTGAAAGACATCATAGGACCATCAAGGCTATTGCAGAGAGAGGAGGAATTAGTCCTATAGAAGCAGTGTTTTGGTACAACAGCACACCAAGATCTGGACAAGTTGAATCTTCTGTTCCACAACTTTCGGTATGCAGATATGAGTGGAGGTATCCTTCAGTAGTCCCCAATGGAACAGATACCAGCCAAGACAAGCCCCTTTTAATCAAGATGGGAAAGGAAGTGTGGGTGAAGCCCCCAAATGCCCATCGTACTACTCAATGGCGTAAAGGGATTGTCACTCGTGTGAACTCTTCAAACAACATTTCCATTGATGGTATGCCAAAGCATGTGTTGGATGTGCAACCAGTTATAGTTCCAGCTTCCCTATCTGATGGCTCAAGCGAAATGTCAAGTGATGATTCAGTCTCTGAAGAATCAGTGGAACCACAAGTAAGTGTTCAAAGAGAAACGGGAGAAAATCAGCGTTCACAGAGGAATAGAAAACCACCTGTATGGATGGCTGATTATGTTTCTGATTAAGTCTTGTGCTGTGTGTGTGTGTGTGTGTGTGTGTGTGTGTGTGTGTGTGTGTGTGTGTTGATCTTAAGATCAGGTGGGCGTGTTGTGTGATTAATGTAATTAACGATTTTTCTTTGTAATATACCTTGGAAAACACTGCCACAGTTATGAGGTGGTTAGATTGTTTACACCTGTAGGAGATGTCGGAAAAACAATGCCGTTGTGACGAGGGAGACAGATCGTTCACACCTTGAGTTGTTGTCAGGTAGCTGTTGTCCAGGTAGGGTGATTGCCCCGGGGCTCTGAGGTTGTGAATTCGTGGTGTGGGTCCTTTTTTGATATTCTCCTCATTGGTTGGTGAGTTGCAACTCGAAGGTCGTCCATTACTACCACAGAGGGAACTTGTAAGGTGAGTTTTAACTACAGTCACCATAAGGAAGACTGCAGGAGCCCAGCCATCTGCAGTGTCTGCAGCCAGAGGCACCCTACAAGGACGTGAATTGATGCACGCAAGGGAGGGAAAGAAACATTCCCAAAGTGATCCAACTGTGTACTTCCACATCATGTTAGGAACAAGAAATGTCCCGAGTTTCTGAAGAGGATAGGGGTACTACCGACCGCCTCTTCAACCACTACCACTGTACCACCACCAAACGCGTAGGGAGACCTTCGCACAAGGAGCCATTACCTTGCCTACTTCCAATCCTATTCCTGCCTTTGTAAATCCTGCCATTTGTGTTCCTGCACAGTATATCAAGGGGGGGGGGGGTCTGTTGTCAGCAGAATCCATAGGAAGGAAAAGGGCCATGTTTGGTTTCTATTTGTTTGTTCACCTGCTCGGGAATATTCAGGCATCATTCGTTGGAAAGGAAATTTGCACTCACCACTATCAGCAACATGAGAGCATACTTCTCAGATGGTCCACCACATACCCTACCCAAAGGATAGCATCAAAACAGATCTAGAGGCACAGGTGTAAGCTGAACCCGCCTGTTAGGACTGAGACCGAGAAACTATGGAATCATCCTCCCCATATATGTTATGATGGGCTTCCAGCCAGAAACTGAGAGTCCTACCCCAAGCATTGGATCCCCCTGGATTCCGAAGACCCAACCCTTGAGAATAGTTCCGCCTAAAAGGTCCAAACCATCTTCGGGAGGGCTGAGATCATCCAATACTCTCACATATAGCTTTGAATACAAATACCTCCCAACCGTGATACCTCATCTCATTCATCGAAGCAGGACGGATGTAGAAACATTAGATAAAAAAAAAAATGAATAAATTTATATAAATATGTATATATATAAAATAAGGGAAACTTTACTCATATAGTTGGGACAACAACACGAAAGTTTATAAAATTAGGAAGTCGAAACAATATTCAATGGAAGAAAAAGATGAGAGAGAGAAATTCAGATTCAAACTAGGGGAGCCATTTCCCCAAGTTCGAGAGCCCTCTTACCTGTCACAATACTTCAACATGAAAACAATATTTCCTGTTGAAGCAGAATGACTTCGATAAGGCATTCTCTCGTTAAGAGGGTGACGAACTGCAATACTGCAGCAGAAGTTTCTGATATGTTGGAACTTCACTCACCCAGTCTAGGATCATGCATATATGTTATGGGGAGGTTTTCTTGGACATCGGTTCCCACGCTAATTTCTTACAAAATAAATATATATATATACATTTATATATATATATATATATATATATATATATGTGTGTATACATATATATATATATATATATATATACATACATAAATCATCATTAATGTAAATATTCTTTTTTGAAAGATTGCCATTCATAATGGGGATAATTTTTTCTATGAATACTGAATTTGCTTTATATAATTTTCTTGCTCAAATAGAAATTGAAAATAATGGAGAACTTATTTACATAGGAAGGTGGGGTAAATTCATCGTCTTCTGCCACGTATAGCCTACATATTTGTATGAATATTGCTAATTAATTTCTGATGACAAACTACCAATAAAGTTTAAATAACTATGTAATGCCAATGGATCATGGTTATTTTGAGCAAAACGAAAAGGAATCCAATTATATAATAAGCGAGTAATACTTATACCAATTCAAGTTATCTCATGTAATTGTTCCATTGGATGATTATAAGAATGCAATTTAATGCATTCTAGTTCCAAACCAAAGGGATCAGATGGGTTTTGCCTGCAAGTTGTCGTAACTTGGTGGTACAGGCTTCACACTTTAATGCATGAGAACCATCTCATCATCTCCCTTTAAACCTATAAGAAGGATCGATAATATAAATGTCAGGTGGCTGACTCATTCCCTAGATTTTGTGTACTCAAAATATATCAGAATTTTATGCAATTTATGAATAACATTATAAAAATATGATGTTTTTCATCAATCACTATTTCATAACCATAAACTTATTTCAAAGTTTAATATTCCCACCATGAAAACTTTAGTGTTAGAAAATAAAACGTGGAAAATAATACCAAGTTATTAGACAAGCTACATAACTTGGCTGACTACAACACTTCAACAGTACCGAGTCTCACTCAACTCAGCTCCCAGACTGAGAAGATCGCTCCGCCAGCTTAAGAATCTGCTTAGCCGGCACAGGGGACACCAGCTCGTAGCCCAGCTTTCTGTTGGGCTGAAATTTTCGGCCCTACAGCTAGCTGTTGACCTACAGATGAGCACCTACAGCAAGTCCTTCATCTGCAGTTTCTGCTACGACTGTGAGCACCTCCACTGTCCACCCCTTTGCAACGACTGCAAGAAATACACATCATACCACAGACACCAAGTAGCCACTGCTGTTCATGCTTTCTTCTTGGCCGATGAGCTGGGATTAGCTAAGCAGTAGGCCTACAGTAATGACTTTGTTGAATACAAGCTACTGTGCATATGTGACCTATGCAATCTGTACCATGACCTCATGTACTCCCTCGTGACTGGAAGAAACTGGGAGCTTCCAATTTATAAAGAAGCCCTTCTACTGAAGATCAGTACCACTGTCATCTTTGACTTCCATCCTCCTGGCAACCTTGATAGATTGTTAAAAGACCTGGACAACTCAGCCACCATGAGTAATCTTCCCTACAACTCTCCTCGTTTTTGCAAGGTCACTTCCAGACCTTCTGACACCATTCCTGTCTCCTCTCCCTCTCCAGTGGAGCCTCCTGCTGTGAAGAAGAAGAAGAAGAAAGGAAGAACCAGCACATCACCTGACAACATCCCAGCCCAGGACTCTGCTCCAGCAGCCTCGCATTGTTCCAGCACCCCAACTAAAGACATGGATATGGATCCGTCCACTGACACTCTGGCCTCTGCTCTTGCAGAATCACATCTGCCAGATTGCAACTGCACCAGATGCCTGACTCAACTCATTGAGGAAGCCACTTCTATTCTCACTCCAGCTGTTGATCCTGACCCAGAGCCCCGTCCCATCACAATGGATCCGAAGCAGCTTCCTAAATTCAAGCTACCAGCTGTGGAAGGGGCACCCTCCTATGCAGCGGTGATATATTGATTGATTGATTGATTTGAAGTTCTCTGGCATCCTGACATTGAAGGTCATCGACGCCGATATCGTTTATTATAAATAAAAATTAAAAGAATATTCAATTAAAACCAGAGAATTAATTATGTTATAAAAGTTAAATATCATTAAGAAGACCTGCTTCTGATATAAATTTTAAAATGCCACTAGAAATAATTATGTTATAAAAGTTGAATAGCATTAAGAAGACCTGCTTCTGATATCAATTTAAAAATGGCACTAGCATTGTACGACACATCATGTCCAAGGATCTTGGCAAGGATGAACCTGCCATCCTCACCTCGAGCCTCAAACAATTACAGTACAGTAGTTAACCCCTTAGGTGAAGAAGAATTGTTTGGTAATCTCAGTGTTGCCAGGTGTATGAGAACAGAGGAGAATCTGTATAGAATAGGCCAGACTATTCGGTGTATGTGTAGGTAAAGGGAAAGATCCGTAACCAGTGAGAAGGATCCAATGTAGTACTGTCTGGCCAGTCAAAGGACCCCATACCTCTCCAGCGGAAGTATCTCGACGGGCAGCTGGTGGCCTGGCCAACCTATTACCTATAGGGTTGGTTGAAAACAATGGCTGCCTCATTGACATTAATTTTAGATTCTATCTTCTCTATAGCTCTCATGATCTTTTCAGGATTACTGCATTCAGCAGTAATTGAGCAAAATTAATTCTTCATGGTTGGGAACTCAAATTCAGGATAAGTCACAGTCAAGTATTTAATATAAGGTTTACTCTTTAGGTAAAAAAGGATTCCCCAATAATAACACCATCGCTTCTCTAGATATGGAAGCAGTCTTCACAATCATTCCTGTTGGGGAGACGATTGACCTGATTTTGGAGTCTAGAGGGACCCTTCTACCCCAACTTGGAACATCCTTGAGGAGGACCTTCGCACCCTTCTTGAAATATATACAAGGAAATCCCCTTTCACCTCCCACAGGGGCCACACATACAGAATGATGGTGTGGTGATGGGCTTCCCCCGCCCCCGGTGTGCTCTTCACCAACTTCCACTGTACATGGGAGTTGTCGAAGAGAGGGTCTTCTCACACATACATTGTCCTGTTGTGTATGTGAGGTATATCGACGACACCTTCGTCATGGTTCCTTCTGTTCAGGACATTGAGACTCTTCACAGGACGTTTGAGGAGTGCAGTTCCCTTAGGTTTACTGTGGAACATAGCAACATGAGATGACTACTCTTCCTAGATTTCTTCATCTCACCCGATTCTTCAGGATTCAACACCCGTCTCTACACCAAGCCTACCAACCTTGGATAATGCCTTAATGGAGACAATGAATGCCCTACCAGGTATAAGGCCTCTACCATCAAGGCCTAGATCTGCAGGGCCCTCACTCATTGCTCCTCCTGGGCCGGCATTCATGAACTTAACCACATTACCCAGGTCCTTGTAAACAATGGTTATTCAAACAGGCAAGTAAATTGCGAGATCAAGGTAGTCACAGACACATAGTACTAGGGTGATCAACGAACAGTGGACACCCCGACCACCATCAACCTATACTTATTGCCTTATTTTTTGGTTGGGTTCCCCCAGGTCCCTCAGTGTGAGGCACCTCGTATATCCACCAGAGAGTTGCTAATGCATCTTCCGGTGTATTTTGCATCTTCCAGTCTTGGATGGTCTGGGATGCATCTTAGGTATTTATCGAGCTTATTCTTAAACACATCTACGCTCACTCCTGATATGTTTCTTAGATGAGCTGGCAGCACATTAAATAGTCGCTGCATTATCGATGCTGGTGCGTAGTGGATTAATGTCCTGTGCGCCTTTCTCAGTTTACCTGGAATATTTTTTGGCACTATTAATCTACCTCGGCTTGCTCTTTCTGATATTTTAAGCTCCATGATGTTTTCAGTAATTCCTTCTATTTGCTTCCATGCTTGTATTATCATGTAGCATTCTCTTCTCCTTTCTAGACTGTATAGTTTTAAAAATTGCAATCTTTCCCAGTAGTCAAGGTCCTTAACTTCTTCTATTCTAGCAGTATAGGATCTTTGTACACTCTCTATTTGCGCAATATCCTTTTGGTAGTGTGGGTACCATATCACATTGCAGTACTCGAGTGTACTACGCACATAAGTTTTGTAAAGCATAATCATGTGTTCAGCTTTTCTTGTTTTAAAGTGTCTGAATAACATTCCCATTTTTGCTTTACATTTAGCCAACAGTGTTGCTATTTGGTCGTTGCATAACATATTCCTATTTAAAATTACACCAAGGTCTTTAATTGCTTCCTTGTTTGTGATTGTCTCATTATTAGGTCCCTTGTATGCATACACCATTCCTTCTCTGTTTCCATAATTTATTGATTCGAATTTATCGGAGTTAAATACCATCCTATTTATCTCCGCCCATTCATATATTTTGTTTAGATCTCTTTGTAGTGAGTTCCTATCTTCATCACAAGTAATTTCTCTACTTATTCTTGTGTCATCGGCGAAACTTCTCACTACGGAGTTTTCAACATCACAGTCTATGTCTGAGATCATAATAACAAACAGCAGTGCAGCTAATACCGTACCTTGTGGCACACCCGATATTACCTGGGCTTCATCTGATTTCTCGTCATTTGCAACCACTATCTGTTTTCTGTTTTGCAGGAATTCTTTTACCCATTTTCCTATCTTTCCCACAATATTATGCTTTCTCATTTTTTTCTCCAATATGTTATGGTCTACCTTGTCAAAGGCTTTTGCAAAATCTAGATAGATCACATCTGTGTCTTTTTCATTTATCATATTTTTGTATATGTTTTCATAGTGTGCTATCAGTTGGGTCTGTGTACTTTTTCCAGGTACGAAACCGTGTTGACCCATATTAAACAAATTATTTTTGACCAAATGGTTCATTATTTTCTTTTTTATTACCCTCTCATACACTTTCATAATATGTGATGTTAGACTAACAGGTCTATAATTGCTTGCCTCTAGTCTTGATCCACTTTTGAAGATAGGGGTTATATAAGCTAATTTATGTTTAACATATACCTCGCTCATATCTACACTCTGTCTTAGTAGTATTGCAAGCGGCTTCGCGATAGTGTTTGCAGTTTTTTTTAACAAAATCGCTGGAACTCCATCTGGTCTGGCTGCCGATCCATTTTTAATTTCGTTTATAGCCATGACAATATCTGCTTCATTAATATCTATATCCGTTAGATATTCAACATTTTCTTCTCTCATTTCTGTTTCATTATTCTCATTCGCAATTCTTGGCGTGAACTCACTCTTATATTTTTCTGCTAATATGTTGCATATTTCCTTTTTTTCATTCGTTAGCCGTCCTTCAATTCTTAGAGGGCCTATTTCTATTCTCCCTTTATTCATCTTTTTTGCATAGGAGTAAAGTACTTTGGGGTTTCTTTTTATATTTTGAAGTGTCCTTTCTTCTAAGTCCCTTTTTTCATTTTCTTTCGACTGTATAATCTTTTGTTCTGCATTTTCTATCTTACATTTTATTTCCCTCATTTTCCACACATTTTTTTCTTTTGCAAGATTTTTCTTCCACTTTCTAATTTTCTGAAATAAGATCCTTCTGTCTCTTGGTATGCACGTCTTTTGTTTATTGTTTTTTTTCGGTACATATTTTTCAACAATTTTCTCCAGTATTTTGTACAGTATGTCCGTATTTACCTGTATATTATCACTTATAAATACATTTTTCCATTCTTTATTCAGTTCTTCATTTATTTCTGACCATTTTATATTCTTACTGTAAAAATTATATTTTCCATATCCTTCCCAAAGTTTTGTGCTTTTATTAATTCTGTGATCACTTGCTTTGGAATGAACTATCAATTCTATAACATTGTGGTCTGAAATTCCCGTGTTATACACTATTATTTCTTTAACATAATTCACCTCATTCACAAATACTAGATC
Organism: Palaemon carinicauda; assembly: GCF_036898095.1. NCBI lineage: Eukaryota > Metazoa > Arthropoda > Malacostraca > Decapoda > Palaemonidae > Palaemon > Palaemon carinicauda. The sequence continues at coordinate 58,193,287 of NC_090759.1, forward strand.
TAGGACATTTTCCTTTCTTGTTGGAATGTGGTTTATTTGTTGCATATTATGTTCTAATAGCATATCTTGAAGCTTTTCAAATTGCCTCTTATCTTCTGCGCTACTATTACTCTCTTTTTTATATGTATACATACAACCACTTTCTTCTATCCGTTCTTTCCAATCCACGAAAGGAAAGTTAAAATCTCCGGATAGGAGTATATTCCAGTCTTTATGGTTTCTACATATATCATCTATTTTTTCTATTATTATGTCAAACTCCTTAGTATTTGGGGGTCTGTAAACTACAATATTCACTAGTTTTTCAAATTCAAATTCTACCGCAATCAATTCACATTCTGTGTTGCTGTATTTTTCACAGACTTTTCCTTGATTTATGTCTCTTCCATATATTGCGGTTCCCCCTTGATTCCTATTTTTTCTGTCTGATCTATAAGTTTGGAAACCCTTTATCTGGTCATCACTGCCAGTCTCTTGGGAATACCATGTTTCACTTATATTTAATATATCTATTTTTTCAATTTGGGTTAGTTCTTCTAGGAACTCTATTTTCCTTTTAGAGTTACTCGTGACTAAACCCTGTGCATTCATCACTATTATGGTTTGTGTTTCATTCCCATTATTTAATATTGGTAATAATATGGATTCTCCCATGCTTCCTTCCTGTTCTGATATGATGTTCTTTTCTTCATTTCTCGGAATTCTGCCATTAAAAAATCCAACTTTTCCATAATATTTGTTCTTTTGCCTTCATACTGCAAAGGATACATGCACAAAGAATACCAGAAGGACGAGAAGGCTGTGAGAGACATCATCAGGAACCACGTCTCCCCTATAGAAGATCAAGTTCACAATTGTCCTGACACCATGTTATGGGTTCTGATTGATAAGCTGAGGGTAATTAACCTTAGTTTATTATACAAGTTAAACAGCAAGTTATACAGCATTGCCGAGCCAACATTCGTAGAGCGGGGGAGAATGCGGAAGACTCTGTGGTCACGTGACTTACCCAAACATAAACAACAGATATCATTTACAAACTTAGACAGCGTACCAAACAATATTCATACACTGATTACATACGAAATCCTGACCACAACATTCACATATTGTTACAACAATCTACTACCAGACAGCTAAGACGAAGTCCCGCATCATGAGAAACAATCCAGCCCTGCCGATACAGGACTTCCTTAGGCAGTCCAATGTGGTTTATTACTACCAATGTCCTATTCTAGGATGCCCTGGACGTTACATAGGAATGACCATTATGCGACTCTCTGAGCGACTGTCCAGTCATGTCCAGCAAGGGACAATAAGAGCACATGCCCTTCAGATGCACAATCCCAACATTAAGTGGGAAATCATTAAGAGTACCAAGATCATTGGCCGTGCTCCTGACAGCAGAAGAGTTAAGATCCTTGAAACCCTCCTCATACAGCGGGAAAAACCATCGCTTAATATGACACAAGAAATGTTACTGCTCCACTCCTGATGTATGAACAACATCCTAAGAATGACCACTTATTGAGACATCCCAAACCAAGACCACTCTGATCAGAGCCCAAGCAGCTTGCCTAACATCGATACCATCTCAGTAAGCACTTCCAACAATCGGAGCATAGTCGTCACAGAGCAATATAGTGACTCATCACCTATGAGTGAGTGGAAATGCAGCCTGATTGAGACTCAGCCACTCCCGGCGAGTGTCTCAGCCAATGAAAATTCACTGCCCCGCTCATGTCACTACTTGCACTACTTGCTACACCCATGGCGCCGGAGGCGGCCAATGTAAATTTACCGCCTCTTCCCATGAGCCAATATCACTATATAAAAGGACGTTGCCAGCATCGTTTGTCCATTCTACTCCAGCCTGGGGAAGAGACGCGATCCTCTTGAAATGCGTTGCTGTAAACTTTCTTTTTACCTAAATTGTAAACTTTATATTAAATACGCAACTGTGACTTATCCTGGATTTGACTTTCCAAACATTAAGTCAGTCTCAGTCTTAGCTCAGCTCCCAGACTGAGAGGATCACTCTACCCGCTCAAGAACCTGCTTACCCGGCACAGTGGACATCGCACGGGGGACTCACAGATCCCCTCCCAGTTACCTGGCTGAAAATTTTGGCTGTAATTCCGATCAAGAACTGGCTGAAATTTTCGGCTGTAAACCAGAATTCTCTGGTCTTTGACCAGGGTTTCAGGGATACAATGTCTTTGGCCGATCCACGGCTTAAAGACTTTGCAAAGGACCTCTAAACACTATGGATTACCCACTGCAGAAGCCTGTACAGCTCCTCCACTGCAAATTGCACATGCACAAAATGCAGGTATTATCGCAGCTTCAGAGAAGAACTTATCAGCCATGTGGGTTTTGTGCCTAAGAATAGCCCATTATTGGCCCAGCACCACGAGAAATGCCTATTCACAGACTGCATCTCATTTACAATAGCATGTATTCCCTTTTTTAAGGACAGAAAGAACCGACCAAGAAACCAGGATATACCAACTCAAAATATTTAAGGACCTTACATGAAAATCCTAAAAATATGATGCCAGGTGCAAAGGGGTGTTGTTAACTACTGCAACTGGCTACCTAGTGAGACTGAAGCCCACCGAACTCAAACCTGTATAGATGCACACCAAGGAGGGTTAGAAACCCATGCCAAGTGTCCCAACTGTGCTGGACTCCACCACGCCTGAAACAGAAGGTGTCCAGAGTTCCTGAATAGGATACCACCACCACAGACCGGCCCACCTACCACTACAACAGCAGCACCACAGCAGCTGCCAAAGCCCCAACGAGCTCTACGTTCCAGACCTCCTCCTCGTTCTCCAGTGGTTTCTCATCCAGTTGCTCCTACCACAGCCACTGGCCAAACACCTACCACTGCTCCTATCCTAATCATCAACCCTGCTCCCACTCCTACCCAGATTCCTCCCCCTTCCCCTTCAATCCCCTCCATCATTTCCCAGGCTGAGTCCTTGCCAGTTGAAATGCTGATCCCCTTGATACTACAGCTAGCACTTGCCAAGACTCCCTCCAATACAGTTCAATCCCTCCTCTCTGCCCTAGCAACTCCCCCCACTGAGCAGGGATAAGCAACTATGCTTTAAACTGCTCCTTTTCTCTACTACTAAAGTTTCTTCCCTCCTCTCCCAGTCTCTTCTACTCACTGGGACTTGCTACTGTCGCTACTTTTACCAACTGCTTAAAACTTTCACTTCGGTTCCAATATGGACCTGGTTTCCTGGTCCCCCTGGCGGTTATGCTCTTGGTGCTGAGCGGCCGCACCTCCCTACTTGCAGTTATGCTCAAGGAGCTGAGCGACTGTAAGTCTAGGCATGTGAGCCTGTTGTGTTGAAGCTTACTGTTTGAACAAACTGATCACCAATTATTGAGTGGAACAGCTCTGCAAAGAGCTACTGATTAGAAAGAATAAGTCTCGAGAGCCGAGAACTTGAAATTGCTGAACCGACTGTAAGGTCGGGACTGCAACTGTTTGGGGCTATGACTTCCAGTCTAAGAGCCCCAGTTTGGGCTTAATGCCCGGGTAATCTAGACCAACCAACCAAACATGAGGCTCAATGCTACACAGTATTCTAGAAGTTTTATTCCAGCTGTGACCAAGTTGTGGAATCTTCCTAATCAGGTGGTTGAATTGGTAGAACTTCAAAAGTTCAAACTTGCACTTGATGTTTTTCTGTTGAACATGCTGATATGTTGTTTTATAATTTATTTATAAAATATCTGTTTTGATGTTATTACTCTTTTTTAAATATTCCATTTTAATTGTTCATTATTTCTAATTTTGTTTATTTGTTACCTTTCCTCACTGGCTATTTTTCCATTTTGGAGCCCATTTATAATTTTGTTCGTTACTTCTCTTTATCCTTTGCAAATTGGACTAATTCTCCTGTTGAAATATTTATGGGGTGATAAAAAAAAAGGAATTTAGGGTGGTAAGGATGGTGGGGGGTTTGTCTGGGAGGAGACGCAGATCCGTATAAGGGATTGGAGCGATTTGGGAACTTTAAAAAGGGAAATGAGCCTGGAGAAAAGTTGGAGGAATGTGGTGATCAGGTCTTCAAGGGACAAAGATTCTATTGGTCGGGTAAGGACCGGGGGGGGGGGGGGGGAATTGGGACAGATGTGGGGAAGGTGTAGGTGCTGATGAATTAGGGATGACAGGATCAGAAATAATGGAATGTTGGCAGTGAATTCTCTGGCGAGGAGGCTTCTGAGCTTTTGGCGGCTGCTGTGGTTGAGGAGGGTTTGTCTGCAAGGTCTCCTTCAAGGCTGAAAAGTAGGAACGGCTTTCCTAACAAGTATCCTTATATAATTCCACTTGTGTTAAGACACCCATTAATTGAAGCTTTATAATGATCACCATAATCTTCCATGACTTATACTTTATGTTCATTACCTCCGCCAAGCGGCGGAGGTTATGTTTTCGGTTCGGTTTGTTTGTTTGTTTGTTTGTTTGTTTGTTTCTCTGTTTGTCTGTCTGTCTGTGGACAACGTAGAGGCCACATTTCTACACGGAATCACTTCAAACTTGGCCAAGTAGTTCCCCAATGTGTATGGAAGAACTGATTAAATTTTGGTCAAGGTCACCCCAAGGTCAAGGTCACAGGGGTCACTGGTGTCACTATGACATAAGTGGCCATATCAAGAGACAGAAATAAAGCACTGACTTTTGCATAAGCCAACAGGGAAGTCCTAGTCCAGGCGCAACCCATGGGTGATGTTCAAATTTATAAAGGTCAAAGGTCAAGGTCATATTGGTGCATTATATCACACAAACAGTCAAAAGTCCTTCAACCTCAGTGTCAGGTAACTGCCAAGGCCATTGAATGGTTAAGCTAAATTAAAGGTCAAACGTTACTTGAAAGTCGAAGTCACATCAATTCATGATTCTAGGACATATGGCGCTCTAGGTCACCTTGGCGGAGGTATGTCCTCTACGAGGACCATGTCCGCGTTCAGGACTTGCTCACTTGTTTACATATTGTTCTTATCTTACATCAAATGTGTGTATTATATTTTGTTGAAGCTTGATCTTTGCAAACTTCCATTAAACAGTGGTCTTTTTCTTAATCTAAATAAGAATGATAATCAAATTATAGAAATGCTAAAAATAATACTTAGGTCGACTTCTCAGTAGACACAGGATATAAAATTTCAATTAAGGTATGGAGAAAGAGAATCTATTATTCACTTGCGTTACTAATGTGTACAGATAATTGCAAAGTATAAAATGAATATGGGTAACTTGGCAATGTGATTGGAAGGAAGCATCTCAGTATGGAAAAGATAATGACAATAGGAAAATAATATAAAAAAGAAAAATTATACCCCCTAAAAATAGGATGTTACAGCATTAAAAATGAAGAATAATGAATTATTAAATAGACTGAAAATTGATGGAGTTTTTATAAATCTTCAATTAAAATCTGATTAAAACCTATTTTATTTGTAGATAATAGTTACTGACATCTGGATGAATAATTGGGTTTTCAATAAAAACCATTACCTACCATGAAAATATTTATTGCTAAATATTTAGTGACCATTTGATAGATAATCTTTAGAGAAATTAGAATGAGGGAGACTCATTTATGGAGCTTTGTTTATTACTATGATGGTTTTTATTTCTCCCCGAGGGGAGTGGACCGATCCCGGAGGTACTGCAATACCGGGCCGATCCGCGGCAAAGGTGGAGCAATCCCCTAGCACTTCGCCAAGACCCAAAAATCAGTTTAATATCGTAGATCCCACATGGGGATCGTATCAGATATTAAGCTGATAAGAACAGATACTACACTTTGATCTTAGCCAAAAGGCCGAGAAGCGATACCAATCTGTTCAAATTTTGGAAATCTCTTGACACCTTCTGCAAACACCTGATTTATAATAATGAGGATAAAAAGGGCATACGTGCTCAAAATAATTATTCAATAACGATGATTTTACATAAAAATAACAATACATTTATCTATGCATAATAACGTGAAAGATATATGATTTGTAAAGTATATGAATCTCGAAATAATAATTCTGATTAAATCAAATATTCCTCATTTTCTCTAGGTATGAAGCAACAAGCACTTCAAATCAAGCCACGCATTGTGCTCCCTCCTTTTATATCTTTCTAAATATATCTCTTAGGTCATGTAGTGAAGAAATACTATGAATTAAAACCAATGCAAGTTCTGAAGAATGGTACAAATGATATACAATATATTTTCTTGATGTAAAAATAAACGATCAGTGGATGATGAGATATAGTATATGCACTGTCAGAAATTCAACCCTCATCAGAATTTGAAATTTCAGTTTCACATAGTCAGCCAGTAATTCGGTTTTCAGGACATTTGCATAATTTTCTAGCCTCAAAAATCATCTGAGTAATTAGGGGTTATGACATTTTGCCGCCAAAAGGCCCCTTCTGGAGAAAAGCTCTGGGCAATCTAAGGAACAGAAAGGATCTGAGTGAAGTAGAAAACTAATACAAGTTAACTAATACCCTGTTTTCATTGTTCTCAAGTTTGCATCAGATAAAGTATGAAAACACTATTATCTTTGGGTCCTCAGACCTCTCACTGGCAAAGTGCATACCTCGACCAAAGGCCAGAACTCCTCCTTCCAAGGGTACCACACCGAAGTCCACCATTGCATCTCCTGTTGCAATTAGAGCTTCTGCTCAGACCTCCTTCCCTGCTCCTGGAGGACCACCTGCAACCAAGAAAATGAAAGCTGAAGACCTACCTACAGCAGCTGAACTTGCCCAGGAATTTTCCTCTGTTACCACACCACTGTCCAGCACTCCAGTACAAGAGGCAGATACTTCAGCCATGGCCTTTCAGGCTCCTGATCTGGCAAAGTCACATCTGCCAGATTGTAACTGCACCAATTGCCTGACTGAACTGCTTGCTGAGGCCACTACCACTCTCGTCCCGGCTGTGGAACCTGCTCCAGAGCCTTGTCCCACTGCATAGACCCAAAGTATCTTCCAAGATTCCGGTTGCAAGCAGTAGAAGGTGCACCTTCCTATGCAGCAGTAGCTGCTATTGCAACTGCTAATCCAGGAACAAGATTACTGCCAGAGCAATTCTCAAGGACGACATTATTATAACCCAAAAGAACCAGGATAGCGCCAGCCTTCTTCTGAGGGAAGCCTCACTGACCTCTCTTGATCCAGCCAAGAAATTGAGGAAAGCAGTTGTCTGTAACTTCCCCACCGACATGCCAATCATTTATCACTGACTGCAGCAATGTTGCTCATGCTGAATGCTGCCTGGGGAGACACAAGCAGCCCACCAGAAGAATCACAAAGCCTTCATTGGGCTAATCCCATCGTCCCTGGACCTCGGACTATAGGGGTACTTTCCACATAAAGGACTGCAAAATTGAACCATTACGCTGTTACAACTACCAAAGCTTTGGCCACCACAAGCAGGACTGCAGAAACCCTACGGTCTGGGGTGTCTGCAGGCCCCGGCACCCTACTCAAATCTGCATTAATGCACACAAGAATGGGTTGGAGACCCAGCCAAAGTACCCCAACTGTGCTCGATCTCACCACGCCTGGAACAGGTGTCCACAGCGACTTAAGAGATTAGAAGCATTACAGACCGTCTAACCTACCAAAGCAGCACCACCACCACCACAGCCACCAAAGCCCCAAAGGGCTCCACGTTCTAGGCCTCCACATCATCTGCCCACTGATCCTGATCCAGCCACCGCTCCCACTCCTGTCACCACTCCTACCCCAGTCACCAATCCTGTCCCTGACCCTAGCCAGATTCCTCCTCCTTCCCCTCCACCCTTATCACCCAAGTTGAATCCTTGCCCCTTGAAAAGCTAATTCCCTTGATTTTCAAGCTTGTTCAGACTCCCTCCAACATCATTCAATCCCTCCTTTCTCCCCCTAGTATCACCCCCCCCCCCGAGCAAAAATAAGCCTTTATGCTTAAAACTGCTCCTTCTCTCTTGTACTTAAGATTCTTTCTTCCTCTCCCAGTCTCTCCTACTTACTGGGACTTGCTGCTATTACTACTTTCTCCACCACTCAAAACTTCATTTGTGTTCCAATTAAGGCCAGGTTTTTTGGTCCTCCCAGAGATCATGCTTTTTGGTCTGAACGACTGTGTCTCCCTACCTGCAGTCACGCTCTTGGTGCTGAGTGACTGCAAAAGAACATCCAAATTTTTATACTTACATTTGTTGAGTGCCCTCTTGGGGGCTATGACCTTGAGTCTAAGAGCCCCTGGCTGGAGAATGTTGTTCGGTCAATCTGGGTGTGTGTGTGAGTTTCAGAGCTGTTCTATCATCCTCTATTGCAAAATTTAGTTGTTACAAAACCTTCATTTAGTTTAATACAGTAAGCATATATACTCAAAAAATTTTATTCTGTAAGAATCCAGAATTAAAGTTCCAGTACACCGAAAGCACTTCTTCGTCTATTACAGTTGCTGCCTTTGCATTTGCCTACTCTATACTGAAGTTCTCAGTTCTACTAAAATGCACGTGAATTTGATCCTCACCCCCAAGGATCAAAAAAGCATCAGCCTCCTTCAGAAAGAATCCTCGCTGCCACTCCTTGATCCAACTAAGAAGCAGAAGTCGTCGTCTCCAGATGCCCAGTTACCATGCCTATATCCATAGCCCCCTCTCTCAGCATCATGACTAGTGCGGAACACTAAAAGGACCCAGATCAAGTTCCCGTCAGCAAGATCATTGCCACCATTATTGATCCCATTTCACCTTCCCTTAACTTGGGAATATGGGGAACTTTTCACATCAGGGACTACATTACTGAGCCACTTCGGTGCTACCGTTGGCGATGGTATGGCCACTATCGTGAAGACTACAGAGGACCCAACATATACGAAGTCTGCAATTGACCTCACCCAACAAAAGAGTGCATAGATACCTACACACCACTTGCAGCTCAGCTCCGAGCCGTCAACGCCTCCCAGAGGAAGCTCCCAGTAAGATTAGCACCTTCAATAACTGTCGACCTTAGATTTGGCTAGCTGCTTTTTTTCAGCTAGACAAGAATACCAAACCTACTACTACCACAGAGAGACGTACTTTATCTCTGATTGGGCTCTTGCCCAAATGATGGACATCCAGCACCTCTTCTCCATGGCAGCAATTCATCCTAAGATATAGTGTAGATGTGACCTCTGCAACATCTCCCACGACCTCCTATACCGTATTATCACTGGTAGAAACAGTGTATAAAAAAAGCTCTACCAAGATACAACCTTCCAATAAAACAACCACCACCATTCCATTCTCCAGGCACTCTGGAGAAGTTGCTGAAGAACCTTGACAACCCTGCCACCTCCACACAACCTAAACAGTTACCCCTGTTTCTGCACAATCCAACCCTACCCCTGCTTCTAAAAAGAAAAAGGGCAAGTCTAAAAACCCACCTGCCACCAATTAAGTCCTATCTCCCCAGTACCCACCTACAACTTTTCCTGCCACTGCTCCTGCCACTGCTGCTGCTCCTCCTGCTGCTACTGCTCCTGATCCTCCCACTGCTCCTGTAACTATTCCGGCTCCTGCTCCTATGACTTCCTGTTCCTGCCATTGCTCCTATTCCTGCTGCAGTAACTGTTCCTGTTCCTGTTTCTGTTCCTGCTACTGCTCCAGACAGTCATTCACCTGACTGTAACTGCACCGAGTGTCTTACTCAGCTCCTTGCTGAGGGCCGTGCCACACTCCACCAGCCTGAAGAGACCAGTCCAGCTCTACAAGCCACCCCAGTGGATCCCAGTCACCTGCCGAAATTCAAGCTTCCTGCCACTGTATAAGTCCCTTCTTATGCAGCAGTAGCAGCCATCGCAGCTACCAATCCATCATTGAATGGCACGGCCAAGCCCAACCTCAAAGGTGAAATCATCATCACCCCAAAGGACCAAGCAATCTACAGTCTCCTGCAAAGGGAAGCCTCACCGACTTTCCTTGATCCTTCAAAGAAGCCGAAGGCAGTAGTCTGCAGGTACCCAGTGAAGATGCCACTCTACTTCCTGACCAACTGTAAGAACATTGTCAAAATTGAACGCCGAAAGGGCAGCAGGAACCTGCCCACCGAGAAGGTCACCTGCACATTCATTGGGCCTATTCCAACTGGCCTGGACCTTAGAAGATGGGGGACTTTATTCGTAGAGGACTTCATGCCAGATCTACTGAGGTGCTACAACTGTCAGGGCTTTGGTCACCATAAGGAAGACTGCAGGAGCCCAGCCATCTGCAGTGTCTGCAGCCAGAGGCACCCTACAAGGACGTGCATTGATGCACGCAAGGGAGGGAAAGAAACATTCCCAAAGGGGCCCAACTGTGTACTTCCACATCATGTTAGGAACAAGAAATGTCCCGAGTTTCTGAAGAGGATAGACCTTCGCACAAGGAGCCATTACCTTGCCTACTTCCAATCCTATTCCTGCCTTTGTAAATCCTGCCATTTGTGTTCCTGCATCCTCTCCAAATCCTGCCACTTCTGTTCCTGTTCCCTCTCCAGGTCCCGTTATCTCCACCACCCCAGAACCCTCACCTTCATCTCCCTCAGCCAATCAGATTCCTTCTCCCATTCATAATCCTTCTCCGTCCTTCAGTTCAGTTGCTCTTCAAGCAGAATCCCTCCCCTTAGATAAACTAATACCCCTACTTATCTGCCTTGTCTTTAAAATTTGTGCCCTGTTAGATATTTCCTCCCTTGACCTTAAGGCTCTCTTTCTCCCCTTAGCTGCCCTTCCCATAGAGCAGGGATAAGCTTTTTGCTTTGAACTACTTCTGCTCTCTCCTACTGGAAATCCTCGCTGCTATAAAAACTTTTACCTACTGCTAAAACTTTTCCTTTTGGTTCCAGTTGGATCCTGGTTTTTGTGGCGTGGCAGCTATGCTCATTGGGCCGAGCGGTTGCGCCTACGTTCCGGGGTCTTGGATTGCCATGATGATGCAGTCTGGTTGCCTTGAACTGAGTTAAATTCTAATAAGAAAAACTTTGACTCCTGCAGCTATGCTCCTAGGTCGGAGCAGCTGCTTGTACTAAGAGCACACTCTGTGTGCACTCTTAGGGGCTAGTGCCTTGTGCCAAGAGCCCCTGCCTGGCTGTAAATACTCTGCAATCTGAACCAACATATCAACCATATCCACAAAAGAGGCCAGGCAACCCGGCCAAGATGATCCCAACTGATCTCTCTCCCACCACGCTTGGAACAGATGTCCCGAACTTCTGAAGAGGATAGCAATCATACATAGTACCCCACCAATTAACCAACCCCCAACCACCTAAACCACAAAGAAATGCTCGCCAGAGGCTTCCTCATCAACCCACCCCCTACTCCTAATCCTGACATCCCAGTCACGTCCATTCCGATCCAGTCATCCCAGCCACCACTGTTCCTGATCCTGTCCTCCATACCGCTCTAGTGTTGCCGCCTCACCCTAATCCTTCTCAATCCGTTGTCGCCGCTCAGCTCCCGAGCCGTCAACACCTACCAGAGGAAGCTTCCAGCAAGATTAGAGCTGCCCACTGTCGTCCTTAGACTTAGCTAGCTGCCTTTTCAGCTTGTTGAGCATTAGGCTCCGAGTCCAGTCTTCCGCTGGGCTGAAATTTTCAACTCTGCCTTCGAGTGACTGCAACAAGTGTGCACTCTTTGCGTGCGTCTTCCTCAGCCGACACAGTCTTGGGGGCTATGACCACTGGTCTAAGAGACCCTGTCCAAATCAAAAGTTCCAGGCAATCTGTGTGCGTAGAATGTAGACTGGCAAAACTTTCTATGTCAAGAACTTAAGAGTTGTACAAGCCAAAGCTTAATTTGCCATCAGGGAATTTGATTGACAATATTTTTATCCCTTGAAGGGAAGTTTAAAAGAAAGTCATAAGACCTAATAGTGGATTAAGAGTTAACCACTCAGCCTGTGACATCCTCCTCCACTCAAGGGCGAGCCCATGAGGGAACGGTCTTCAATGCTCAGCAGTAAGTGAATACTCCAGAGCCGCTTCCCGCTCAGAGGACGACACTCACCCTCGTCATCGTGGTTGAACTCGTTCCGAGTTTTGGACTCAAACTCGTTAATCACACTATAGAATTGATCCTATGTAGTATGATCATAATTGCACCATCCAAACTTCCACAACTGCCTACACAGATTGCTGACTCTATCCACTACAAGTGACATTTATGTTAATTTTCATGATATTTTAATAGTCTATAAAAATTTAAGAACTCTACTTTTGAGAAATTAATTTCCATATGTTCTGAAATTAACACATTCAAAAAGGAATAATAAAATAAAAATACATCAGCTTAGGAATATTACAGAGCAACATTATTTCAATAATACACACCAGATAAATACATATCAATACCTAATAAATATATCTAATACACTTATATTTAACAAACGAATATGGCAAGAGGATATTAGGTCAAAGATTCAATTAACGTAATCACTGGAAGTAGATTTGTTACCCAAATGGTATATTTCTTTCAATTCCAAATAATGAAAAAGACTTATGTATATATTATTGCTTTGTTTTCATCATAATATGGAACCAACGTTATCTTAACTGTAGTATAGTTCAATTTCTCTTTATGTGCAGAAATATATCATATTGTACTGTTTAATAATTTAGTCAAATCTTATATCTTGTACAGTATCACTAATCTGGTCTGACTTTTTTTCTGGTCATGTCGGCCATCATGAGATCTCCACAGCTCTTGAAAATCAAAAATTATTTTGTTAACTTTACCTAAATGGAGCGAAAATGAAGCAAGAGCCCGTGCCAGCATAAGACTGGCATAATCTGAAACTAGAATTTTATGTCTCGTATGATTTTTGTATTTTTGAATAATGATTTATTCCTATGTGGATATAAACTTCAGAGTCATTTAAATGGGTTACTCCTAGTTCCGTGTTCTATGACCAGATAATAATAAAAAAAAAAAAGGGTTCAGTTGCATCATAATTTACTATTATTACAAACTAAGCTATAAACTTTATTGGAAAAGTAGGAGGCTAAAAGCTCAAGGGCTCCAACAGGAAAAAATAGCTAAGTGAGGAAAGCAAACAAAATATTTTATTCTGAATATCCATTACTTCTCTTGTAGTTAATTTATTTCTTTTAGAACAGTAACAATATTAAATTAGATCTTTCATATATAATCTATAAAAACTAGGAAGAATGGTGTGCACGAGTGTACCCTCAAGCAAGAAAACATTAACTCGACAGAGTGGAAGACCATGGTAAAGAGGTGATGTCACTACTAAGACTAGAAAACAATGGTTTGATCTTGGAGAGTCCTTCTCCTAGAGGAACTGCTTACCATAAGCAAAAAAGTCTCTTCTACCCGTATCAAGAGGAAAGTAGCCACTGAACAATTACAGAGAATGTAGTTAACCCCTTCAGCGAAGAAGAATGGTTTGATATGTGTATGAGGACATATGAGAATATGGAAGGAATGGGCCAGACTATTAGATGTATGGGTAGGCAAGGGAAAAATAAGCCGTAACCAGAGAGAGAGAGAGAGAGAGAGAGAGAGAGAGAGAGAGAGAGAGAGAGAGAGAGGTCCAATGATGTAACCACCCCCCACAGATTATGGGTGGTGATAGAAGCACCATTTTGAATGTGGCACACTTCCTGGTTACTTTAGCCGAGTCATCTTGTACAGGTTACAGCCCAACCCCCTTTTTTGTGTTGACCTTGGGAATAAAGAAGGAGTTAAAGGGTTTGTGCTAACAATTTGTCTGGTGCCACTGCGTCAGCATGATTACACAACTGGCGATATCCGTTGGTGGCGTTTCTCAAAGGGTCAGAGACCATAACTCCCTGATCTGTATACTTTTATACCCCTTCTACGAGACAACTCCATAATCTATGACACCTGAATGGTGGCAGCCAAGTTGGAGGATCCATTTTGTCCTTCTCCCGCTCATATACACAAGCCGGGCTTGCCTCAAACTCCCTGGGGTCCAGGGCACTGCTCTCTTCTTATAGGTTCTCTGAATTTTTCCCATAACTCCCCATTACAATGTATTGAGGTTGATCACACCACTTTGTGTCCACAACCGCAACTTTGGCGCGACCAAGTTCCTTCAACCTATTGTGTCTTTTCCTTCCAAGCAAACTGCTTACAAGTCTACAGTAACTACAACATATTCACTGATCCCGAGTGTGTTGACCATCCGTGACTCAGCCTGGACGTGTTCTCCGGCAAACAAGTCTGAATGCGTCACTGTGCCCATGCATGATGACGCTACAAAATATGCCGCCATTTCAACAGGTGATTATATTCAAAAGGGGCATCTTTATATGTGCCGCCATTTCAACACATGATTATATTCAAAAGGGATATCTTTATCCTTATTGACAGTACCAACATTATTTACTCCCATCTACTTTCTCTTGATATCTTATGCGAGGCATGTTTTCTATTTTTCCCATTATATGCCTGAATCTGCTGTATTCTCCTATTTAGCACCTTCCTGACATAATGCACGTTCTGATCGTGCTGCCACGACCCAAGTTCATATACAAGCTTGGGTCGTATTGTGTTCCATCGTTAGCTTTGACTTACAATTCCTAACAATCTAATTCTAATAACTCATACAAGTACCTTGCCTAAATTTTTGTAAAGCTTCAAATTTTACATCTTCTTCAGAACAGAACCATTACTTTTCAGGTGAATCTCCTTTGCAGGCTTAGGATAAGATACGGGCATTGGAATCATTTCCCCTTTTCCTCAAGTGACATCCCCCATCTGTAATAGATGAATTCACAGTAAATAGATGGTTTAGACACAGACCTTGTGGGAGGTACCCTAAGTGGTCTGCTTCAGAGAAATCCTTCTCCTCTCACAGGTCGAGTTCAGAAAGAGAACTCCCTGCTATCCCCTTGAAAAATAGTAGAGGTAGAAACTCGTAGATTGAGATTGAGCACGATTCCTTCCATATTTTCTCCGCCTCCTCTTCTCTCCATACACTAAAATTTTATGAGAGAGGAAAGATGTTTGAAGAAACATTTAAGTCTTCTAACGTGCCTATCAAGGTAGAACCACCAGTTAGGCTATCTCTTGAGTGGAACCATCTTATGATCAGGTTATCGTTAGTATTAACCCTAGAACCCTATCGTTGTTTTTCACGGACGTTAACCACATCGCTGGGAGAATTTTACCCATTTATGGAAAACAGAAAATGCTTAACTTTAAAACATATTTATTACAAAACAAACTTTAAAAGAGCGACTCAAACTTAAGAACGATGATACATAAAATTGATTTGTACTTTGTTAACCCTTTACGCAGGGTGGATATCTTAGCTAGTAAAATTTTACCCCCTTTTTTTTTAAAAAAAAACATGCTTAACTTCAAAACAGGTTTATTACAAAATATACATTGAAAGAGTAACTCTTAAACTTTAGAATGATGA
This sequence comes from Palaemon carinicauda, assembly GCF_036898095.1. Lineage (NCBI taxonomy): Eukaryota > Metazoa > Arthropoda > Malacostraca > Decapoda > Palaemonidae > Palaemon > Palaemon carinicauda. The sequence goes on from NC_090759.1 coordinate 58,208,740, forward strand.
CATGTCAACTTAATTTGTACCCTGTACGCAGGGTAGAAATTTCCCTAAATCAAAAACTTTCCAGCTCCGTAGAAAATTCCAGGCAGAAAGCAGAACAGCATACTCACCCATCACATTGTCTTGGTAAGACCTGATTGTATGAGGAAAGAGAGTGAGCTCCTTTACTTTACTTACTTACTTTGATGGCTGCTTTTCCGGTCCCATACAGCAGGGGAACCCCACTTTCTACAGGACCTCCACTGTTGTTTTACCTTGTTCGTTCAGAGTATTTAACGTTTCATAGCGCGTATTGTTCATTTACTGTTAAATCGTCACTGTCAAAAGACTCATGAAATAGGAAAGTCTTCAGTTTCCTCTTGAAAGCCTTAATGTCTTCAATCATTCGAATGTTTCCTGGGAGCTTATTATATAGTCTCGGGGCCGCATATTTAAAGGCTCTGGAGCCTAAAGTAGACATGAATCTAGGTTCCAACAGTTTGAAGCCATCTGTAACTATTCTCGTGTCGACACGATTTGTTGGCTGCGCAATATGTAGCAGTTCTCTTAAGTATTTTGGATGCCCGGTTCTGATAACTTGGTGGGTTATTGTACATATTTTAAATTCAATTCTCGCTTTAATCAGCAGCCAGTGTAAATCGATTAGTATAGGGGTGATCCTTTCTCTAGGGATCACACCTTTTATCAGTCTTGCTCCTCTGTTTATTATGTTTTGTGATTTCTCAAGTTGCACTTTTGGTAAATTGTAATAGATAAAGTTGCAGTAGTCAATCCTGGTAATAACACAGTTTATCACATGTTTCTTTACAGAATTTTTGTCCAGGTACTTTTTTATATACGCAATATTTCTTAGATGATAACCAGCAGTTTTTATTACATTATTTATTTGGGCATTTAGAGACAGGTTACAATCAAGAAATACACCTAGATCTCGAACTTTACCAGATATCAGCACCGAAGCATTATTTATGTTCATTTGAATATCACCCAAGTTTCTCATGCTGTTTCTTTTACCCACCACCATGAATTCAGTTTTGTTCTCATTTAATTTTTGTTGTTTAAATGTCATCCATTTCGCTAACACGATCAAGGATTCGGTTTAGAGTTTCAGTAGCGTCATGTATATCATTTATGGAGAAGTAAAACTGAGTGTCATCTGCAAATAAACTTCACGCCATGCCTTTGCAGCATTTTCAATAGACCAATAGTATAGATGCAGAATAAGTTTGGGCCAATTACACTCCCCTGAGGTACCCCTCTGTTCAAGGGTTCATATGATGAATAAGAATTTCCAATTTGTACTCAGTAATTTCTACCAACTAAGTAGTCTTTTAGGTATTTGAAGGCTTGATCTTCAACGTCGATGGACCGTAGATCATTCAGTAGCAGTTCATGCACAACTGTATCAAAAGCAGCACTGAGATCGAGCAGTATTAAGATACCTCATTTATTTTCATCCATCATTTCTAGCATATCATTTACAACGGAGCAGATGGCTGCCTCCGTAGAGTATAGTTTTCTGTAAGCAGATTGGTTGTCAGGCAAAGCTTCTATTACTTCTAAGTGGCTGACTAGTTGTTCAAGAATTACATATTCAAGCACTTTTGAGATAAGGGATAGATTTGAAATAGGTCTATATAAGCTTAATTCCTGGTAGTCCAGTGCATTTTTCAGAACTGGTGTGACTAGAGCCATTTTCTCAGATTTAGGAAACTTACATTCATCAATGCTTGCATTTGCTATTCTTGTTATTATTTTGGCTAGACTAGAAAACTCTCTCTCCAATTACTTCAGATATTGGCATTGGATCGCTCGCGCAGTTTGTTTTCTTTGCTCTCTTGATAATTCTGGTGATGTCATCTTACGTTATGTTGTTAAATCGTATCAATTTGTCTGTGTGCCAGGTGTATCATTAATCTGATGTTGAGTATTTACAAATGACCTGGTTATATTTTCAATTTTGTTTTTAAAGAATACTAGAAAATTATTTGCTAGCTCCTGGTCACTGTATCCATCAGGTAGCTTCTTTTCTTTTACATTTCCCATTATACCATTCAAGAGACAATATAATTTATTTATGTCTGTTGCTGCTTTGAGGATCTTTCTGTTATAGTATTCGCTTTTTTCCTTCTTAGTAGGTAGTTACATTGACACGCAGCCGTTTTGTATTCTACACAAGTTCTTTCAGTTTTTACCTATTCCACTCTCCTTCTTTATGTCTTTTTTCCCTCTTTTTTACCAGTCTCTCTCCATCAAACCAAGGAGATTGGTCTTTTACGGTTATAGTCTTTTCCATCGGTGGGCACATGGTATCATATTCACTTTTACTCACTTTATTATGTCCTCATAAAACAGTTAGCACACTTAGCTCATAACAGATGTTGGTCATCATGATCACAGCGAATGTTGATGGCATCATTTATTTTTTTGTAACTTCTTCAATAATACGGTAGGAGAAAAATTTGATTTATGTCTAAAGTTTATTTTCTTTACTGATGCATGTTTCTGTAGAGGTAGACTAAACGTAATAAGTTTGTGTACTGGGGAGATAGTACATTTCTTTTCGACTTTTATATCAGATACAGAATTATTCATGTCATTACTTAGAACTAAGTCTAGCGTATGCCCAGTTATGGCAGTTGTACAGTCGACATTATTCACTAGTCGATATGATTCTAGTAACTCACTAAATGCCAAAGCATCAGGATTTAATGCGTCATCCATCCAAAAATTGAAGTCTCCACAGATAACTAATTCGTTTTTCTCCATGATAATCATCTCAATGAGAGCACCGAATTCTTCAAAAAAGATACTAGTGTTTGTTCTAGGAGGTTTGTAGATTGTTATAAAGGATATGGATATTCTTCTGTTTTTTGGCGTAAATTTTATTTCTATATATTCAAAGCTTGTTACAGTAATTCTTTTCAACATTTTGAAATTTGAGTAACTTTTATGAATAAAGAGTCTGACACCCCCACCAGACCTACCTTCTCTCGGTATGTGAAAGAAGGCATGTGTGAGTGTCGTCGTTTCAGTGATCTTTGCCTTGTCCAAGTTATTTAGCCATGCTTCAGATAATGCTAGTATATCAGTTCTCGAATTTGAACAGTCTTATTACCTAAAGATTGTATATTTACATAGCCACAGTTTATGACATCCCTAGTAACCATGATCAGTATTTTCCGCTGGTCTTTTCAATTCCAAGTCAAAAGCATTGCAGTCTTTAGAATTTACTGTGTGGTCACTTGGTCTGTTTAACTTTGGGCAGTTTATACACTTTGACACTTGCGAATTACACTCCCTGGTGGAGTATCTCCCTGAACATTTCCCGCAGACTTTGTCTTCATTCTTAGACTTGCAATCTTTTTCAAAAAGTCCATATCTCTGACAGTGGTAGCAGGTGATCACATGTTACCTATCACGTATGTTATAGATACCCCATAGTAACGAAACTTTATCACCACTATCATGAATAGCCCTCCGAATTTCAGGATCACATTTCAGCACATTGTGGGCATAACCAGTCTAGGTTATTCCGTTCATTCTCACTGATGGCTGTCACTATATGCACACATCTCTTATGGTAGAGTCTTTTACATTCACCTAGTATCCATTTTCTCCATTCTCCATCTGTTTCATTACATATGAAGCAAACACAGTTAGGAGCAGACATGGTGTACTGTTTCTTATCACTTAGGTTTTTCCATAAGACTAACTAATATCTTTTCAATGATATTCTAAGCGAGAAACACAAAGCTAAAACATGACTAAGGGCATGAATAGCAGAGCTCGACACAACACGTCTACACTCTAGCACTGACACTGAGTGGATGAATCACGTGTCACCAACATGCGCCCGGGAGAAAATCTCCCTGCGATGGGGTTCTACGGTTAATGACTCTAAACAAAACCTTGCTGTGTGGTTGGGCACCAGCACAGCTAATGAAGCCCCCCTTGAGGTTCCGATGTTTGCTTCAGACGCATCACATTTCATCAAGATCTTGGACAGCCTAGATGAGCAAATCTTTCATGGGCAGTGCATTATACACACATTATTCACTCAATCTCAAAGCCTGAAACAAAAGTTAGATGTAGCGCTCTCAAATCAGACTCGAGACACACTAGACTTATTCAACACTCAAGTCTCAGCTTGGAGAATTCACTTAAAGCAAGCAGGTCTACTATATGTCTCACTTGGCCCTTTCACACGAGAGGAGATTTCATGTCCACTAAAGTACTTCAGTAAGTTTGTAATTTATTCAAGATTTTGCTGTCGGATAGCACAAATGCAACCTCCACTACCAAATATTTTGCACCCGAGTTGACCACATTTGGGTCAATCGCAAGGGTCACCACCACTGGAGCACAATGGTGAGCCTTGTCTTGGTGGAACCACCTTCGGATCATAGTGTCCCCTGTGCCAGGTAAGTATGCTTGCTTGCTGTAGATTGCCCGGAATTTTATACGGACGGGAGATCTTTGGACAATATATCCTAGCCCCCTAGGTGAATTATGTAGCTCTGCCCATAGTGTGATTGTGTCAAAGTAACTTTTTCTTTAAGGGGCACTCATAGAGCCCCTAGCTCTGTCCATAGAACTTTTTCTATTGCTCTGCATCTAAAGCATTGATATTCTTCTTAGCCCGAAGGTCTAGTTGAGTAAGTGTCTCAACCCTGAGCTCTCTCAAATTGGTCCCTTTCAGGAGCCAGAAAGAAGAGTTTTAGTAGTAGAGCAAAGTAGTATAGCAGCGAGTCCCAGTAAGTAGGAAAGACTGGGAAAGGAGAGAAGGATGTTTAGTAGAAGAGAAAAGAAGCAGATTTAAGTATAAAGACTTATCTCTACTTGGGGGGTGGGTGAGACAGTGAACTTGGTTGGAGGAGGTTAAGGTTTGACTGAGGACAGGGAGGTTAAGGAGGGATAAGACTAGGGTGACAAGGTGGATGGTGATAGGGATCACGTTTTGCAAGGACATGGTGTCAAAATGGTGGGAGAAGGATGAAGAGGGTGGGGTAAGAGAAGGATTTGGGCAAGGTGTTGTTGCTGGAGCACGGGGTTATGAGCAGGATCAGTGGCTGGACTGGCAGCAATGTTGGATGAGGTAGCCTCTGTGGCTTTGGTTGCTGAGTCAGTGCTTCATTTGCGGTGGTAGGAGGGACAGTCTCCAATGCCTCTAACATTTTGAGACACTCTGGACATCCCTTGTTCCAGGCGGGATGAGGCCGGGCACAGTTGGGGCACTAGTCTGGGCGTCCCTTCCTGTGTCGTGCGTGTCAATGCATTCTTGCATTGGGCGCTTGCTGCTGCAGACCCCACAGACCGGCTGGCTCCTACAGTTGGACTTGTGGTGGCCAAACCACTGGCAATTAAAGCAGCGAAGAGGGTCCTTTTCCAGATCTCTTCTGGGGAAGGTTCCCCACAATCCTAGGTCCAGGGACAGTGGGATGGGTTCTATGAAGGTGGTGACTGCCCATTTTGTGTTTGGCTTGATCACTGTTCCTGCAGTTGGTAATGAGGTTGAGCGGCATTCTGGTGGGGTAGTTGTAGACTACTGCTTTCCTTAGTTTCTTGGGAGGATCAAGATAGGACAGGGAAGCTTCCCATTGAAGGAGGATGGCACTAATTGATCCTTGGGGTAATGATTAGTTCACCCTTTAAGTTGGGTCTTTCTGTGAACTGGATTCCTGGATTAGAGGCTGCAATGGCAGCTGCTGCTGCATATGTCGGTGTCTCCACGGTGGCTGTCAGCTTTAACTTGGGAAGCACAGTTGAGGAGGGAAGAGGGGCTTCCAAAGATGTATTGATTGATTGATTTGAGGTTTTCTGGCATCCTGACATCTAAGGTCATTGACGCAGGTATCGTTTATTGTAAAAATAAAACAAAATAAATAAAGGAATATTCAATTAAAACCATAAAAGTGAAGGGGTCCTTTTAAAAATTAAATATCTTTCAGAAGACCAGCTTCTGAATAAAGCTAAAAATACCACTAGCATGGTAAAACACATCACGTCCAAGAATCTTGGCAAGGATGAACCTGCCATCCTCACCTCGCCCCTCAAACAGATATCTATTTCGTTCACTGCTGTAAGTGGGGCATTCGGTCAACAAATACCTCACTGTCAATGGTACCCAACAGTTGTCAAAATATGATTGATGTTGGCCAGACAGCAAAAACTTGTGTGTCAGCAGAGTGTGACCAATGCAGAGATGACAAAGTGAAGTCTCCCACTTTCGGGTCATCCCGTTATACCTCCAAGGAGATATAACATTACTTATTTCTCTCATCTTATTTTCAAGTAAACCATCCCATTACCGTTGTCAATTATTTTTAATAAAATTCTTAATTGTAGGTAAAAAATCATTACTGGGAATGGGATACCTTCTTAGTAGCAACTCTGCTGCAGCATTCTTGGCCAGTGAATCTGCCTTCTCTTTTCAAAACATACCTATGTGTGCCGGAACCCAACAAAATCGAACTGTTATACCTTTCATACCAATAATTAAAAGCCACTCTAAAATCTTAAAAACTAAAGTGTTATTTGTATTAAAAACTTCTAAAGCTTGTAGGACACTTCTTGCATCACTGAAAATGGTAAAATTGCCCTCATCTTGAAACACTATTTTCTTGATAGCAGTTAGTATGCCGCATAGTTCGGCCGTAAATATGGAAGCTGTTAGAGGAACTGCACCTCTATAATTAAAAGCATTACTATATACTCCAAATCCAACGCCAGCATCGGATTTGGAGCCATCAGTATATATTTAAGTCGATTCCTTATGTTCTGCAGCATGTTACATAAAAAAAGAGACCTGGCTTCTATGTCACTCATATTCTTTTTAACTTCAATAACATATTTACAGAAGGTGTTGTTGATACCTTAAATGGAAGCACCTTACTTCTACCTGTATTAAGACTACCTATCAGTTGTTTCCCCTGAAGAGCATAAGGTTGAGGGGATTTTGGGTGCATCTCAAAGTATGTTAAGTGCTTTACAAAGCTTGCAGTCTGACAGGCTAAAGAATTAGGAAGCCTTTGCAGCCTAAACCAATATCGAATAATAGAAGACTTTTGGTAAAGGTCTAAAGATAATTCTCCAGCGTCAACAAGGAGGCTTGGAATAGGAAAAGTTCTATATGCTCCTGTTGCCAGTATGATACCAGTATGGTGTATAGAATCTAAAATCTTTAGTCGACTTGGGGTGGTTGAGGAATATACCTCGCATCCATAAATAATTTTAGAAAAGATTAAGGCCTTTTATAACTTTAAAATAGTTTGCGGTCTATACCCCATGATGTATGGGAAGAAACTTTTGAAAGCTTCAAGGTATCAAGACAATTTTCTTTTAATGATTTTAAGTGAGGAACCCATGTCAATCTACAATCAAATATCTAGCCTAAATACCTTGCTTGACTTGCACATGGAATCCCTTGGCCTTTGATGTACATATCAAGGTCTGAATGTAAACCCCGAATACGACAAAAATGGACAACATCAGTTTTACTTGTCGAAAACATAAATCCATTCATATCAGTTAATTGAATTATTTTGCCGATTGTAAGTTGTAATTTTCTCTCAACAATTGCTATTCTAGCTCCAGCAAATGATATAGAGATATCATCTTTAAATAGTGTTGAGAGAATATCTTTAGGAATGACAGAGGATATTCCATTAATAGCAAGTGCAAATAGTGTTACACTTAGCACACTTCCCTGGGGAACTCCTCCTTCCTGACATTTTCTCTCCGATAGAGTATCGCCCACTCTCACTTGAAAAAATCTATGTGAATGAATGAATGAATGATTTGAAGGTCTCTAGCATCCCGGCATCGAAGGTCATTGACGCTGATATCATTTATTATAAATAAAGATGAAAAGAATATTCAATTAAAACCAGAAAAGTAAATATGTTATAAAAGTTAAATACCATTAAGAGGACCTGCTTCTGATATAAATTTAAAAATTCCACTAGCATTGTATGACACATCATGTCCACGGATCTTGGCAAGGATGAACCTACCATCCTCACCCTGAGCCTCAGACAGATTGTCATGTAATATAATGACATGTATTAGTAAGTTTGCCTGTTGGGTGTTCAAAGTAGGCCTACTGTTCACTCATTTGACTCTCGCTGCGGCTTGTTAACGAAGCGATAACGTAGCCGAGATTTTGACTACGGCAGTCGGGAGCTCGTCAGCAAGCAAAGAGGTGCTCTGCTTTGAGGAGTAGTGGGGCCGTATAAGGACGTGGTTCAGTAGCCCTTATATAAACTGAAAGAATCCCAAGGTAATATTTGTGATATATTGTTAGGTTCTATGGGTTATTCTATATTGTATATAGAAAGTGTGTATAATTATTGTTTGTTTACGTGAGTAATTTTGTTTTAGGAGCGGACAGCATTTATCATAATACTTCTTGGGTGGTGATACCTTTTGTTACGTGTGCTTTATCTCTCCGTCGGTTTCTTTTAGGTAACTTTATAATTTTGTTTACTATGTTAATGAAATGTGACTTGAAAGTATTGAGGTTTTGTATTGATACTTTAGTTTTGCTGTAACTGGTATTTTCATTATAAAAGATTTTTATTTTCTGGTTTCTTTTAGGTGTTGACCGAAAGTTGCGTACCGACTATTTTGCCATGGTCAATTTAATTACACGTTATATGTTGCTGTGTGTTCAATTTGTATTTGCGTGTTAGTATGTTATTGTTTAGGTTTAAGGTTTTTTTTGTAATAAATACATCTTTTAAAGAAAATCGTTTCCTTTCTGCACCATTTAATCATTTGTCTTGAATGTGATCCTTGTTAAAAGGGAACGGTCTACTTCACCCTAGTGAATTAAGCTACAACAGGCTTTGACTATAAAATTCACGTGACATATCTATTTCTTTCTGTGCTATAAGTGAGGCATTCAGTCAACAAATGCCTCACTGTCAAGGGTATCAAAGAGTCGTCAAAATATGGTTGGTGGCCAACAGAAACTGGTGTGTCATCCAAGTGTGACTAATGCGAAGACGACAAAGAGTAGTCTCCCATTTTTGGGGCATCCAATTATACCTCCAAAGGGATATAACAATCGCAATTTCTCTCATCTTATTTCCGGTTAAACTATCCCAATGCTGTTGCTGATTGCTATAAATAAAATTCTCAATTGCTGGTAAAAAATCATTACAAAGAATGGGACACCTTCTTGGTAGCAACTCGGCTGCAGCACTCTTTGCCAGTGAATCTGCCTCTTCATTTCCAGACACACCTACGTGTGCCAGAACCCAGCAAAATCAAACTGTTATACCTTTTAGGTCAATAATTAAGAGCCACTCAAAAATCTTTAAAACTAAAGTGTTACTAGAATTAAAACCTTCTAAAGCTTGAAGGACACTTCTTGAATCAATATAAATAGTAAAATTGCCCTCCTCTTTTAACACTAATTTCTCAATAGCGGATAGTATGCCATACAATTAAGCAGTAACTATGGAAGATATTGGAGGAAGTGCACCTCTACAGTTAAAAGAACTACTATATACTACAAATCCTACGCCAGCATAAGATTTTGAGCCACCGGTATATATATAAGTTGATTTCCTATGTTCTTCAACATGTTCCATAAAAAGAGACCTAGCTTCTAATTCAGTCATGTTTTTTTTAACACCAATAAAATATTTACAAAAAGATATCTCTGGTAATTTCCACGGAGGGGTTGATGATATCTTAAAATTGAAACACCTTAATTCTAATTATATCAAGACTGTTTAATAAATGTTTTACCCGAAAGCCATAAGGTTGAGGAGATTTTGGGTGCAACTCAAAGTATGTTGAGTGCCTTACAAGGCTTGCAGGCTGAAAGACTAAAGAGTTAGAGAGTCTTTGTAACCTAAACCAATACCGAATAATGGAAGACATTCGGTAATGGTCTAGAGGTAACTCTACAGCATCAATCAGGAGACTCTGGATATGTGAGGTTCTAAATACTCCTGTGGACAATTTAATGCTATTATGATGTATTGAATCTAATATCTTTAATCGGCTTGGAGTGGCTGAGGAGTATATTTCACACCCATAACTAATTTTGGAAAAAATTAGTTTTACGGTCTGCCCCCATGATGTATGGGACAATACTTTTAAAAGATTCAGAGCCTCAAGAAATTTAGCTTTCAACACCTTTAAGTGAGGAACCCATGTAAGCCTAGAATCGAAAATCAATCCTAAAAATTTAGCTTCACCTACACATGGGATCCGTTGACCTTTCAAGTACATATCCGGATATGGATGTACTCCCGGATATGACAGAAATGGACAATAGTAGTTTTGCTTGTTAAAAACTTGAACCCCTTCATATCAGCCCACTGAATAATTTTGTCTATTGTGAGTCGTAGTTTTCTCTCAACCATTGCCATTCTAGCTCCAGCAAATGATACGGAGAAATCATCCACAAATAGTGTTGGGGAATGACTGAGGTTATCCCATTAATTACAAGTGCAAACAGGTGTACCAACTGTGTGTCACACGATCGTACATAGTAACGACGTTTCATTTTGTGTATATGTTATGCTTGTATCTTCGCTCTTCCCTCACACTAAAAAGAACCTGAATAAACATGCCTGTTTTTCTCACCGTTAACATATGCTGCAAAAATAGTCATTTTCATAAAAAGTTTCTTTAAAAAAGTAAGATTTGTTGTCAAGTATTTACCAAATAAAATATACAATTCACAAATAGTGACACTTTTGAGTAATTAATCCATTTTTAATTTAGTATATATTTTGAATATACAGTATACCAAATGTCAGGTGACGTCACGAACTTCTCCTTGATTGACTATGTAAACGATGTCGGTTCCAGATCGTTTAGTACCTCCTCAACCAACCGGCCGCCCCTCCCCCCCTTTGTGCCACATATCTTGCTATTTTTTGCTTTCCCAGCATTTAAAGAACCTCCTAATTACTATACAAAAAGAGGAGAGCTGCAGAAATGCATAATTTTTGAGTAAATGGAGAGCGTGCTCCTGTAAACAAATACCAATCAAACAAGTCCAGGCATTTCAATAGCTACTTAAAGCTTCTATTTACTTGTTGAACATTATTCCATTAACTTAGTCAACTACTTCAATTTTTTTCTACTTAAAAAGCTGGTTGAGTAATTTCCCCAGTCCTTCAAAATTTGTTTTCATCTATATAATATAAAAGAAAAACTAATTTAGATATTCAGATATCTTGTATCCCTCAAGAAGGATAGGTCTATGTTCATGGAGGTTTTGAAACCATTACTTGGAGAGGAAATGTTACTTGTGATTGACTAGATAAAGAACAAATCATTTATTCAACGGGAATTAAAATGTGAATCATGCAGTACATTTCTGAACTGGATAAAGTGCCGGGCCTCTGTAGACGGTTATGTCTGGAAGTGCCAGGTAAAAGATTGTTCACGGTATAAACGAAACTCATCAATAAGGAGGGACTAATTTTTTGCAAAATCAAAAGTGAAATTGCAGATGTGGATTCATGTCATATATTGTTTGTGCAATGAAATGCGGGAACAGGAAACTTCTCGTATTGTAAATATATCTCGGCAGACCATAGTGATTCTTATAGAGAGGTGTGTCTACAAGACATTTTGAGCTTAATCCAATAAAACTTGATGAATCGTGCTTTTCACATAAACCTAAACACCATTGAGGACAATCCCCTACGTGTCCAGTCTGGGTTTTTGGCTGGCTTGGTAGATACTGATACATCTCCAGCAAAGGGATATATGGAAATAGTGGAACACAGGGACCAAGAGACACTTCTGTCAATAATAGAAAAAGTAGTGAGACTTGGATCAACTGTTCACAGCGATGAATGGCAAGCCTATAGAAATATAGCTAACAATCAAAACTACCAGCAGAGAACCGTGAACCACTCTTTGCACTTCGTTGACCCACAGAGAGGCATCCACACAAACCATATTGAGTCGTTTCGGGCAAAGCATAAAGTAAAAATCAAGACCATGCGAGGATGCAGGTATGAATTTCTACCAAGCTATTTGAATCAGTTTATGTGGATGGAACAAGCTACGGATAACAGATTGAGATCTGTCATCTAATTGCTTCTCAATTTCCTTTTGTTCCCTAAGATGCTGGTTTTAACTTACTTTTAACTTTTTGAAGACTCATAAGATCATCATCATCTATTAGCGTGCCCTTTTCTCATTCGTATGGGGTAACACGGTTGCTTTCTTTTGAAGGACTTTGCTTTGGCTTTGGGGTGGACTGTAGTCCCGACCGGCTGCCCTACACTTTGCTTTGACTTTGGGGTGGACCGTAGTCCCGACCGGCTGCCCTACTCTTTACTTTGACTTTGGGGTGGACCGTAGTCCCGACCGGCTGCCTACACTTTGCTTTGACTTTGGGGTGGACCGTAGTCCCGACCGGCTGCTTGTACATTCTTACCAACAATTAGGAAAGTCTTTTACCCTCAAACAACTGTTCATAGATTATAGTGGAAGACTCACTGGAATACTAAAAAAATAACTATCTCACATCATACTGTCAACCATTCTATTAACTTTGCTGATAAGACTAACAATGTGCACACACAAGCAATAAAGAGCTATTGGAATAAAATAAAATCATATATAAAAAGCAAGCATGGTTATAAACGAGAATTATTAAATGGATATCTTCACGACCATATGTGGCATGGAAGAAATAATACTCATACATCTATGCTCTTTGCTGTGTTATGGCCGATAAATACAAATTAGATTAGTTATGAATGGTATCCTTACACTTACATTTATGCATTTAAGAATATATTTACTTTTGCTTATTTCCCTACATTTTTAAATTCGTTCTTATGAAAAAAGGTTATTTAACTTTACATGACAACAGTTATTTATCTTGAAAAGATTGGGGGCAGTCATTTATCTTTACAAGATGACCCTGGAGTTATTCATCTTGAAAAGAGGACCATGGGGTTATTCATCTTTGCTAGTAATAATAATAATAATAATAATAATAATAATAATAATAATAATAATAACAATAATAATAATAATAATGATGATGATAGGAAGACTGCTCCTACTTTTACAGTCAGACATCCTATAATAATAACAACAATAATAATAATAATAATAATAATAATAATAATGATAGGAAGACTGCTCCTACTTTTACAGTCAGACATTATATTTATAGTGTGTGTGAAAGGTTTGGGAAGATGAACAAACCCAGGTCCTGTTGTAAAGAAGTATAAACCTAGGTACTCCTGTAAAGATGAATAACCCCAGGTAGATGGAGGTAGATGGAGAAAGCTGACCAGAAACATCGACCCCACATAGAAGTGGGCAAAGATGTAGACAAAGAAGAAGAAGAAGAAGAAGAAGAAGAAGAAGAAGAAGAAGAAGGGGTTATTCATCTCTAAAAGAGGACCTGGGGTTATTCATCTTTACAGGAGTACCCAGGTTTATGCTTCTTTACAGCAGGACCTGGGTTTATTCATCTTTCCAAAACTTTCACATATAATAGGATGTCTGACTGTAAAAGTAGGAGCAGTCTTTTTCTTCTTCTTATTATTATTATTATTATTATTATTAGCTAAGATAAAATGCTAGTTCTAAAAGCAGAATGTTATTTGCCCAAGGGATCCAATAGGGAAAAATAGCCCAGTGAAGAAAGGAAATAAGGAAATAAAAAATCATATGAGAAGTAATGAACTATTAAAATCATTTTTTTTAAGAACAGTAATATCAAAACCGATCTTTTATATCTAACTATAAAAAAGACTCATGTCACAGCCTATTCAACATAAAAACATTTGCAGCAAATTTGAACTTTTAAAGTTCTACCGATTCAACGACCCGCTGAGGAAGATCATTCCACTAATTAGTCAAAGCTGCAATAAAACTAGAATACTGCGCAGTATTGAGCCTCATGATGGAGAAGGCCTGAGTATAGAATTAACTGCAAACCTAGTATTACATTTCATTCTAATAGTCAGGCCTTCTCCATCATGAAGCTCAATATTACACAGAATTCTATAAGTATTCTTCCAGCTGTCCCTCTAACATCATTACCAATATAATTCCAGTAGTGAAGACACGCACTGTGTTAACTTAATTCAGGAGCCAAATAAATATCGATGATAACGAATCAACTATTTATTCCTGAATGGATTTATTTATAATACGAAGTGTTACCTTCACGACTGACAAATAACGACTCCCCATATAAGAAAAGGCGGGAGGCGAAAACCATTACAGTAGACATGTAAACAAAGTAACAGTAGTAATTATTATATGTAAACAACTGGTCGTTTGCCCATACAACTGTTGAACGACAATCATAACAAGATGTAGATAGAACTCTAGTATACTTCAACTTCCTTTTTTTTTCTTTTTTTTTATTGGATCAGAAAATATTTACCTCTAGAGTTCCATCATAAATAATGAAAATAAATGTATATTACAACTTAAGACTTATCTCTATCAAATGTTACAATACAAAGTTTATACTATTCCTTTTACAAAAATATATTTAATTACATTGCAAATCTGACAGTTTTTTGTCTTAATCTTCCACTTCGTCTCGGTTCCCTTATTTCTCCCTCGGTACTTTCAAACTTCATCTGTGGATCTTCATCAACATCTCCTCGGTATTCTCGAAGTAATCTACGGTTTCTCCATAGCAACTTTCCATTTGATAACTGGACATGATAGCTTCTATTCCGTAAACCAGCTTTGACTATTTTTCCCCTCTTATCCCATTTCTTGGATACTGGGTCTTGGATTCGAACTTCTACCCCGGGCAAGAATTCTTTCAGCTTTTTGGCGGATGCGTTGTACCACGTTGCAGTCTTCATTTCTCTTTCTTTTCTTTTCCTTTCTGCTTCTTCAATTTCTTCCGCACTTTCTTGCTGAAAAGCACTGTGATGAATGGGAACAGTAGATCTGAGAGGATGTCCAAACACTATTTGGTTCGGCGATCGTCCATCTGCTCTTGGAGTGTTTCTTAGTTCCAACATTGCTTCTTGAAATGTTTCATCCACCGTTGTTTTATTTATCTTTTTTAGTAAGGTCTTGAATTTCTTAACAAAGGCTTCGGCATGCCCATTACTGCTTGGGAAATGGGGTGAGCTTGGGCCCCACTCCTCTCCAGAAACTTCTGAAATTCTGCGGCTCGGAATTGCGGTCCACCATCTGTTCGGATCCGTTGGGGGTTTCCCATTATTGCCATCATTTTTATCATTGCCCCCACAATAGATCCTGCTGATGGATCATCTTTCCATTCATGGACCATCGGATATCCACTCAGGCGATCAGCATAAATCAAGAAATGTCTGCCATTACAGTAAAATAGGTCTGCAGATACACATTCGAACGGTCGAGATGGTAATGGGTCTGATTGTAGTGGTTCCTTTCCCAGGCTGGGTAGATAGCATTGGCATGCCTCACATTTCTCTACTAGCTGATTTATGTCATTTGTGATACCAGGCCAGTATACACACATACGGGCACGCTGCTTCGTTCTTGTAATTCCTTGATGAGCAGTATGCAGTAGATTAAGAACTTCTCGTCTCTGTCCTTTTGGAATTACAATGCGCTGCCCATATATCACAAGGTCTTCGTCAATAGCTAATTGGTGCCGTATGGCTTTATACTGTTTCACACATGCAGGTACATCTTCATGTCCTACATTGTCATTCCTGACAGCAGTTACTAATTCCATGTATTCTGGATCTCCTCTTGCGGCATCACGTAACTTTTCAATGATGAGGTCAGTGCATCCTTTCCCATCCATTGAATTCTCACTTCCTATTGATGCGATCCGAATAGCCATCAATGTACGTCCCTGGAGATAGTCTTCACCTTCATCTGGATCCTCCACGGGTGCTCGGCTAAGGCAATCTGCGATAGCATGCTCCTTACCTTTTCTCCATTCGACAGTGAATTGATATTGACTTTGGAGTTCTGCCTTCAAATTCTGCAATTTAACATTTTCAACCTGGGTCAAAGAGTATTTGTTGAATATTGACAAGAGAGGACGATGGTCAGTAATCACCGTAAACTGTGGTAGTCCAGACAAATATAACCTACTTTTCTTCAATGCATATCTGATAGATAGAGCCTCTAGTTCTATCATGGAGTACCTGGTTTCAACATCTGTCAGGAACCTGCTTCCACAACTGATGAGTTTCCATCCATCTTCATGTCGTTGAAGCACGATGAAGCCAAATCCATTTAGTCTGCTTGCATCAGTTTCCACACGAGTTTCCCGAAGTGGATCAAATTGTGCAAGAACTGGTGTTTTTACGAGAAGTTGCTTCACTTCATTAAAGGCTTCAGTATGTGCTGGCAACCATTGAAACTGATTCCTGGTTTTCAAAAGTTCCCTCAGCGGCGTGCTCGCTGCACTAATGTGCGGGCTAAAGGATCCTAACTGATTTACCAATCCCATAAAACTTCGTAGTTCGGTGATATTTGTCGGCGTTGCAAAATCTGCAATAGCATTCACTTTCTTTGGATCTGCTTCTGTCCCGTTTTTGGACAAAACATACCCAGCAAACTGCACTTGTGGTTGAGCAAATTTGAATTTGTTCTCATTCAATGAAATGCCATGTTCGATGCACCTGTTTAGGAATGCCCGTACATCTTGTATGTGTTCCTTATACGTCCTACTTGCAATCAGCACGTCGTCCACCACTTTATGGGTTCTTTCCAAACCATCAATTGCCAAGTCTCCTCTGAAATTGTAACTGTCACCAGTGCTGATGAATCCCATAGGCGCTCTCTTGTACCGAAATCTTCCCCATGGTGTTAGGAAAGTAGTAAGATCTCTAGAATCTTCATGCAACTCTAATTGCCAGTAACCCTTGACAGCATCACATACTGTGAAGTATTTAGCACCATGAATCACTTCATTTATAGCATCCTGTGGCGTTTTGGCATTGTGTACCGTCCTATTTACTTGAGAATTGAGCTTTGAGAGATCGACCGTCATTCTGATCCCACCATCTGGTTTCGGGATTACAACGATTGGATGGCACCAATCCGTTGGTCTATCTCCAACTCGTTCTATGACATCCTGATTAATCATGTTCTCCAGTTCCTTCTTTACTGCATCCCGCAATGGGTAGCTCACTGGTCGGGAGGCATAAATTGCAAAAGGTTTTGCATTTTCCTTAAGCTCTATTCTCATCGGTGCAGTTTTCATAGTTTTTAACCGTCCTTCAATGCTGAACACTTCTGAGTAGTCTTCTATGATCTGGTTCCTCGTGTTTATGCTGAATTCCTCCACTGGGAATTCCTCCACTGGGCTATTTTTTCCATTACACCGAAGATCTGTGATAATACGAACTGTTTTTTTCATAGGAAATGGGAAATTTTCATGCACGATGTGCAACTTCTTGCAGGCATCAAGAGATATATACATCTCCTCACTTTTAACGTCACTACAAAAAATAACATTATCTACACATTTGTTGCCATTACCATGTAACACTAAATCAGTCTCTCCAATAACATTTAGTCTTTTGCCGTTAACACTTTCTAAGTACTCTTCACAGAAATGGAGGTCCTGTTCACCAAGCATCAAATCTTCCATCATTCCCACACCAGCGACAGTCCTCTCTGCTCCTGTATCGGCGATGACCCATTTTCTGATGACATGACTCTTCAGTGGGTGATGGATGTCAACTGACAACATCGGACGTTTCTCAGTACACCTAGAAATGTCAGCGACATGCTTGCGTTTATCGGCTTTAGGAGATGATTTTATAACGTTTTCCTTCCTCGGACTTTCACAGGCCTTACTATAATGGCCAAAGCGACCACAATTAAAACACTCCTTTCCCATTGCTGGACATTTTTTTCCTTGTTGGTGGGCTGAAAAACCACATCTGCGACACTTTGCGGATTCATCTATAGAGGACTTGTTGGCATGACCTTTTGTTCGCTGTTGACTTTTGCTTCTTTTCCGGGTCTGCAATCTATTCATATCAACACTATAACCTCTACTCAATCTCTGATCTTCTTTCCCTGCCAACTCACGGTTGCGGCATAAAGTGATCGTCTCACGAAGGTTAAGTGCAGGTTTCTTCCCCAACAGTTCCTGTCTTACACTCTCATCGCGAACTCCGGACAATGTAAGAGTGGCAATCCATTCATCAGCGCTCATGTCTGACAGGTTGACATCCTCTGCTTGCTCCCGAAGATCCACCAGAAAATCGTCAAATGACTCTCCGGATTCTTGCTTCCTCCGAACAAGCTTGTAACGGTCTACTGCGATGTTCCGTTGTGATTTAAGGTGTCCCCTAATCCTCTCTATGATTTCACTCAAACTTAATTGTGTATCCATTGGGATTTCCATTGCATGGCGAATTCTTTGAAGGAACTCTGGTGTGCAAAACGTCCAAAAAGTCGCGATCTGGTCCTCTCGAGTTTTCTCCCCTAGCTTCGCCACCTGTGCGTAATTTTTCCATGTAGCCTCCCATCTCTTGAAAATCTTCAAAGTAGTACCATCATCTAGTAACTCTGGGGGTCTAACAGAAATTTTTGTTGTCTCACTTCGGCGACTTCTCTCAACTTCTGTGGTTGCGTTATCATTGAGATCAGCCCGAGGTGTGACTCGTTCAAGGATAGCAGCTAATTCTCGTTCGCGGCGCTCCTGTTCACATGTAAAGCGTTCTTCCTGTGATTGCATCTGCTGCTGTAGCATTTGCAACATAGTAAACATGGGATCACTTGCCGTTATAAAAGTAGTTTCCTTGTGCTTTTCAATAGGAGTCTTTATTCCCTACTCAGTGTCGCCTATCAAATTGGACCTTTCGATGGTTATTTGAAGTAGTCTTGATAATCTTGATGTATTATCCTTGTTGTCATAGGGAACTCCAAGAGCCTCCAGGTAATTCTTGATTTCATCACGATCTAAATCACCAATATTTTCTTTAGTGAGGGCAAGGGCTTCCTCACGAAGTTCTGCAACTATAGGCATTGTAGTGGTAGGGTTATTCTTTCTTCTTGTAGATATCTTCCTTTATACTCACTGCGCCATGTGTTAACTTAATTCAGGAGCCAAATAAATATCGATGATAACGAATCAACTATTTATTCCTGAATGGATTTATTTATAATACGAAGTGTTACCTTCACGACTGACAAATAACGACTCCCCATATAAGAAAAGGCGGGAGGCGAAAACCATTACAGTAGACATGTAAACAAAGTAACAGTAGTAATTATTATATGTAAACAACTGGTCGTTTGCCCATACAACTGTTGAACGACAATCATAACAAGATGTAGATAGAACTCTAGTATACTTCACGCACTAATTCAATAATCTTCCCTGGTTTGTACTCTATGTTTACCGGTATCTACATATTATGCTTCTTTTCTTTTACATATGTGGTTATTGTATTTGGTTGAAATTTGCATTTAAATGCAAATATCCATTTCACGGCGACGTCTGCTTTATTTTTTATTCAAATAATAATGATAATAAAATTATAAAAATAATAAAAAGCTACTTACGTCAACTTCTGACTAGAAACTGATTATAAAATTTCAATTAGGATATGGATAAATAGAATTTATAATTAACTTTTTTTTTTTTTACTGGTGGTAGACTACTGATAATTGCTAATACAAAATAAATATGGGTAACTTGTTAATGCGACTGGAAACAAGCACCTTAGTGCGTAAAAGACAACTAAAATGGGGAATTAAACCAAACCTTATGAAAAAATAGAAAGATACGACGAAGATTATACATAATGAACCATTGCATATGATGTAAATATAATGAATTATTGACTAGGATGAAATTAAATGGAACTTTTTATGAATTTTCAATTAAAATATTATGAATAAAACCCATTTTATTTGTAGATAATAGTTAACGATATCTGGATGAATAATTGGCTTTATAATAAAAAAAACAATTACCAACTGATGGGTGGATCCTTCATCATAATTTCCCACAAAGATTTCCGGTCACCTATTATGTCAATGGATATATTTATTGCTAAATATTCAATAACAATATGATAGATCACCTCAGAGAAATTACCATGAGGAAGACTCGTTTATGAAGTTTTGTTTATTAGTATGATGGTTTATATTTCTCCCCGAGGGGAGTGGACCGATCCCGGAGGTACTGCAATACCGGGCCGATCCGCGGCAAAGGTGGAGCAAGCCCCTAGCACTTCGCCAAGACCCAAAAATCAGTTTAATATCGTAGATCCCACATGGGGATCGTATCAGATATTAAGCTGATAAGAACAGATACTACACTTTGATCTTAGCCAAAAGGCCGAGAAGCGATACCAACCTGTTCAAATTTTGGAAGTCTCCTGACACCTTCTGCAAACACCCGATTAATAAGAATGAGGATAAAAGAGGCATATGTGCTCAAAATTCTTATTCTATAAAGCTTATTTAACACAAAAATAACAATGCAATTATCATTGATTAGAAACTTGAATTACATGTCATTTGAACAGTATAAGAATCTTGAAATAATTCTTATCAAGTACAATATTCCTCATTTTCTCTAGGTATAAAACAACATGCGCTTCAAATCAAGTCATGCAATGTACTCTTTGTCTTCCTAAATATGTCTCTCTGATCACTGTAGTGAAGATATACTGAAAATAAACCAATCCAGGTTTTGAAAAATGGTAGAAATTATATATATTTTCTTGTAAAAAATAGGGAAAGCTATGGTCTGCACATACCAAGTCTAGATGTGCGAGTGTGTGCAGATTGCCCTGATCTTGTGTCCAGGTGGGGGCTCTTAGACATTCACTCATAGGCCCCAAGGGTGCAAGACCCGACCGGTGGGTAAGGATCTAGGCTTATCTTGGCCCACGAGAATCTTGGCTTAAGGGTATTGCTCCGCCTAGAGCAATCTCAATTTTCAGTTACTAGAAAATCAGTTCGCCCATAAAATACCGCAGATTTTGAAAAACTTTTATGGTGAACTGTTCCATTTTCTTTAGGTGATGCTGGTACCATATCCAGGTCTCTTGGACATATGACACGGTGCTAATTGAATTGGTTGGCAGACGACAATCTTGGTGATAAGCTTCATTCCATGGACTTCAAAAATTATTTGCTTGAGTCATGCAGAGGCTGTACAACCTTAGGTATATGGGTTGTGACCTCATCAAATGACTTAACTGCTAGCAGGTAATAGAGATTGCTTGCTTGCTATAGATTGCCAGGAATTTTATCCGGAAGGAGGCTCTGTGGACAAAATACCCTAGCCTCCAAGTCAAATTAAAAGCTCTACACCTAGACCTGTTGTGTAAAATGATACTTTCTTATAGGAGCACTCATAGTGTTTCTGGTCTATTGTTCTGCACCTAGAGCCTAGACAGTTGCTTTGCACCAGAGCTTTAACATCTCTCTCGCCCTGATGGCCAAATGAGTGGTTGGCCAGCCCCTGGGCTCTTAAAAGAAGATTTCCAGTAGTAGAGAATAGTGGTACAATTGCAAGTCCCAATAAGTAAGAGAGACTGGGAGAGGGATAGAGAATGTTTAAGTAGAAGAGAGAAGGAGCAGAACTAAGTATAAGGATTTATCTCTGCTCGGGGGGTGGCTGTGGCAGTGAGCTTTGTTGCAGGAGTGGGGGGATGTGGTTTAGGGTCTGACCGAGGCCAAGGAGGTTGTGAAGGGATAGGACTTTGGTGATAAGGTGAATGGTGACAGGTATGAGGTCTTGCAAGGACATACTGTCCAATTGATGGCAGAAGGTTGGATGGGGATGGGTTAGGAGAAGGATTTGGACAAGGTGTAGGTTCTGGAGTGGAGGAGGTCAGTGGATGGATGATGGCCGCCTAGACCCAGGACCAGCAGCTGGTACTGGAGCTGGGACCAGCTTCCAAGGAGGTCTCTTGCGTGGTTTCCTCTGTGGCTTTGGTGGCAGTGTCGGTGTGTCCTTTGTAGTTGTAGGAGCGGTAGTCTCCAGAGGTTCTAGCCTTTTGAGACAATCTGGACACCTTTTATTCCAAGCATGGTGAGGCCAGGAGCAGTTAGGGCATTGGGACGGATCTCTCTCCCATCGTTGTGCTCATCGATGCTATTTTGAGTTGGATGCTTGCCGCTGCAGACTCCACAGATCGCCTGGCTCCTGCAGTCAGACTTGTGGTGTCCTAAGCGCTGCCAATTGAAGCAGCGGAGTGGTTCCCTTTCCAAGTCCTTTATGGGAAAAGTTCCCCACAGTACAAGCTCCAAGGCAGGTGGGATAGGTTCTACAAAGGTGACAATGACTTCCCTGGTGGGTGCCTTACGACTGCCCAACACTTTTGGCTTGGGCAATGTTT
Source organism: Palaemon carinicauda (assembly GCF_036898095.1). Lineage (NCBI taxonomy): Eukaryota > Metazoa > Arthropoda > Malacostraca > Decapoda > Palaemonidae > Palaemon > Palaemon carinicauda. Next base: position 58,231,035 of record NC_090759.1, read on the forward strand.
TGGCAATCTGTCATGAGGGTATATTGGCATCTTGGCTGGGTAATTGTATACCACCACTTTCCTCTGTTTCTTGGCGGGATCAAGGTAGGTGAGGGTGGCTTCATTACGTAAATGTCTTGCACTATCTTGATCCTTAGGGGTGATGATGATATCACCATTCAAGTTGGTTCTGGCCGTAATCTTTAGTCCAGGATTAGCAGCTGCCATAGCGGCTAAAGCCACATATGACGGGGTCTCTCCGGTGGCTGGTAGTTTAAACTTGGGGAGTTGAGTTGCCGTTGGCTGTGAGGCCTTTAGTGAAACCTGGGTACTGCTGATGGCAGTGGCTTCAGCTAGGAGGTGAAGGAGGCACACAGTGCAGTTACAATCCTGCATGTGTGCCTTTATAGGCTGCGTGGTGGGCAGGTTGTCAGGATCTAGGTCCATAGCAGATATCTCTGCCTCTTGTGTAGAGGTGGCTGCAGATGTATTCCTTTTTGGGCTGCAGGCTTGCGACTCCAAGGAGGCAGGCAGGGTGTCCGGTGCAGGAGGGTGTTCTGCCTTCTTCTTCTTGTCCGCTGGATGGGTTGGAGAAGGTGGAGGTTATTCCTTGGTTACAGGTTCTTTGGGTTGAACAAAGAGCCAGAACTCTTACAGACATTCTACACAACACCACTTATTGTGGTGGGCTTATCTGTAGGTGGCGTGTAGAAGAAAGCTTTCTTGGAGAGCTGGTGAGGTGTAGCAAAGATGCTGGTGTATGGGTCCCTGTAAAATGGTGGAGTTGTATCCCAGTTGTTGGGCAAGGTCTCTTGCTCCTTGAAGTGGGGGATACGGGCAATGGTGAGGACAAAATAGTCCGTGCACTCACATCTCAAGTTGTGATGGTATATTTCTGGGTCCTTGCAAGGGACGAAACTAACCTAGTTGATTAGGTCCTCCCTATAAGCAGAGTACCATTTGCCGCCTGGGACTGAGGTATCATTAGAGTAGAGCCTCCTAAAGTGTCAGAGCCATAGTGGATATAAGTACCAGGGAAAGAACTCGAGCCTTTTAAACCTCACGGACATAATGCCTGAGAGATCATGGCCGTATTATAGAATCCAATGTAACAGCCGAAAATTACAACCAGTTATTGTTCGGTGTCACAGCCGAAAATTTCCGCACATCTGAAAATTTCGGCAAAAGGACGAAAAATATGGCTAGCAAGCTGGCAGGGGACTGATGATGATGTAAAAGAGCATGTCCACAGCCTTTATGTGTTCTGCACACATCACGATAATATGGTCATAGGGTGTTGCAGTTCGTCTTGGCTGGTAGAGTACCTTGGTATTTTTTATGTTCATAGGAAGCTCGTGGTCGGTGGCTGCTCTACTAATTTTGAATATGAATACTGAATTATAAAGAAATGAAACTGGTAACCTGCATAATTTTGTTTAAAAAAAAAGGATTGGTACCAAGATTAATTCTTTTAATAAAAATGGTTAGAATTTGGTAGGATTACTTTCTATAACAAATATTTTAGAGGAAATAATCTCAATAGGGAGTTCTTTTAGAGGGATAGCGCGAACGCAGTCCCTCGCTACCAAAAATTTCGCACCCGAGTTGACCACATTTGGGTCAATCGCAAGGGTCAGCACCACCGGAGTGCAATGGTGAGCCTCGCCTTGGGGGAACCACCTTCGTGATCATGGTGTCCCCTGTGCCAGGTAAGTATGCTTAACCAACAGCCTTTTCACCCCTCATGCAACATGACTGCACACATTATACAGAGCAATAAGGAATGATGGTCATAATAACGGACTTTATTCTTGAAAATGAAAATATTTCTTCAACAAAACAAATTTTTTTTCTTAATATGAACGAAAACCATTTCTTCAACATTTGATATAACTAGAAGGAAATGTAAATATTTCTCTTTAATAGACCTACCAAAAAGCTATCACCAAGATAATCCCAGCCCACTGACCGTCTTAGCTAGCTGCTTTTTTGCTAGCAGAGAATTACAGCTCCATGTACAGTCTCCTGGCTGGCTGAAGGACTTGCGGCTCAGCTCCCGAGCCGTCAACACCTACCAGAGGAAGCTCCCAGTGAGATTAGCGCCTTCACTGACCGTCGTCCTTTAACTTTACTGGCTGATTTTTATAGCTAGTCTAAGAAAAGCAGTTAGCTAAGAATTAGACTCGAAGTCCAGTCAACTAGCTGGCTTAAGTATTCAGCTATACCTCGTGACTGTTTACTTACAGATGAGCATGCTTGAAGGTGTGTCTTTCTGTGACCCGAAAGACCCATCGTTTTGCAATTACCCCTGTCATTGCACACATATTATTCTTCTTTTCTTTTACATATGTGAGTATTGTATTTTGTTGAAATTTGATGTGCATTTAAATGCAAAAAAGAAACTATATCAAATGTCAATTAGGATATGGAGAAAGAGAATTTAAAATTCAAAATTGTTCCTACTGGTAGACTACTGATAATTGCTAAATTCAAAATGAATATGGGCAACTTGTTAATGCGACTGGATGGAGGTACCTAAGTATGGAAACGATAGTGAAAATGGGTAAATAAACCAAAAATGATAAAAAAATAGGTTGTATATGATAATATTATACATAAAGATCAATTAAATATGATGAAAACATAATGAATAATTGAAGAGGCTTAAAATTTATGGAGTATTTTATTAATTTTCGATTTTAATCTGATTATTATGAATAAAGTCCATTTTATTTATTGGTTATAGTTACTGATGTTTTCTGCATGAATAATTGGGTTTTAAATAATATAAACAATTACCAACTGATATGTGGATACTTCAGCATAATCTCTCTCTCAAAATTCCTGTCACCTATTAAGTCAATAGATATATTTATTGCTAGATATTCAATAACAATATGATAGATCACCTCAGAGAAATTACCATGAGGAAGACTCGTTTATGAAGTTTTGTTTATTAGTATGATGGTTTTTATTTCTCCCCGAGGGGAGTGGACCGATCCCGGAGGTACTGCAATACCGGGCCGATCCGCGGCAAAGGTGGAGCAAGCCCCTAGCACTTCGCCAAGACCCAAAAATCAGTTTAATATCGTAGATCCCACATGGGGATCGTATCAGATATTAAGCTGATAAGAACAGATACTACACTTTGATCTTAGCCAAAAGGCCGAGAAGCGATACCAACCTGTTCAAATTTTGGAAGTCTCCTGACACCTTCTGCAAACACCCGATTAATAAGAATGAGGATAAAAGAGGCATATGTGCTCAAAATTCTTATTCTATAAAGCTTATTTAACACAAAAATAACAATGCAATTATCATTGATTAGAAACTTGAATTACATGTCATTTGAACAGTATAAGAATCTTGAAATAATTCTTATCAAGTACAATATTCCTCATTTTCTCTAGGTATGAAGCAACATGCGCTTCAAATCAAGTCATGCAATGTACTCTTTGTATTTCTAAATATGTCTCTCTGATCACTGTAGTGAAGAAATACTGAAAATAAACCAATCCAGGTTCTGAAGAATGGTAGAAATTATATATATTTTCTTGTAAAAAATAGGGAAAGCTATGGTCTGCACATACCAAGTCTAGATGTGCGAGTGTGCGCAGATTGCCCTGATCTTGTGACATTCATTCAGAGGCCCCAAAGGTGCAAGACCCGACCGGTGGGTAAGGATCTAGGCTTATCTTGGCCCACGAGAATCTTGGCTTAAGGGTATTGCTCCGCCTAGAGCAATCTCAATTTTCAGTTACTAGAAAATCAGTTCGCCCATAAAATACCGCAGATTTTGAAAAACTTTTATGCTGAACTGTTCCATTTTCTTTAGGTGATGCTGGTACCATATCCAGGTCTCTTGGACATATGACACGGTGCTAATTGAATTGGTTGGCAGACGACAATCTTGGTGATAAGCTTTATTCCATGGACTTCAAAAATTATTTGCTTGAGTCATGCAGAGGCTGTACAACCTTAGGTATATGGGTTGTGACCTCATCAAATGACTTAACTGCTAGCAGGTAATAGAGATTGCTTGCTTGCTATAGATTGCCAGGAATTTTATCCGGAAGGAGGCTCTGTGGACAAAATACCCTAGCCTCCAAGTCAAATTAAAAGCTCTACACCTAGACCTGTTGTGTAAAATGATACTTTCTTATAGGAGCACTCATAGTGTTTCTGGTCTATTGTTCTGCACCTAGAGCCTAGACAGTTGCTTTGCACCAGAGCTTTAATATCTCTCTCGCCCTGATGGCCAAATGAGTGGTTGGCCAGCCCCTGGGCTCTTAAAAGAAGATTTCTAGTAGTAGAGAATAGTGGTACAATTGCAAGTCCCAATAAGTAAGAGAGACTGGGAGAGGGATAGAGAATGTTTAAGTAGAAGAGAGAAGGAGCAGAACTAAGTATAAGGATTTATCTCTGCTCGGGGGGTGGCTGTGGCAGTGAGCTTTGTTGCAGGAGTGGGGGGATGTGGTTTAGGGTCTGACCGAGGCCAAGGAGGTTGTGAAGGGATAGGACTTTGGTGATAAGGTGAATGGTGACAGGTATGAGGTCTTGCAAGGACATACTGTCCAATTGATGGCAGAAGGTTGGATGGGGATGGGTTAGGAGAAGGATTTGGACAAGGTGTAGGTTCTGGAGTGGAGGAGGTCAGTGGATGGATGATGGCCGCCTAGACCCAGGACCAGCAGCTGGTACTGGAGCTGGGACCAGCTTCCAAGGAGGTCTCTTGCGTGGTTTCCTCTGTGGCTTTGGTGGCAGTGTCGGTGTGTCCTTTGTAGTTGTAGGAGCGGTAGTCTCCAGAGGTTCTAGCCTTTTGAGACAATCTGGACACCTTTTATTCCAAGCATGGTGAGGCCAGGAGCAGTTAGGGCATTGGGACGGATCTCTCTCCCATCGTTGTGCTCATCGATGCTATTTTGAGTTGGATGCTTGCCGCTGCAGACTCCACAGATCGCCTGGCTCCTGCAGTCAGACTTGTGGTGTCCTAAGCGCTGCCAATTGAAGCAGCGGAGTGGTTCCCTTTCCAAGTCCTTTATGGGAAAAGTTCCCCACAGTACAAGCTCCAAGGCAGGTGGGATAGGTTCTACAAAGGTGACAATGACTTCCCTGGTGGGTGCCTTACGACTGCCCAACACTTTTGGCTTGGGCAATGTTTTGGCAATCTGTCATGAGGGGATATTGGCATCTTGGCTGGGTAATTGTATACCACCACTTTCCTCTGTTTCTTGGCGGGATCAAGGTAGGTGAGGGTGGCTTCATTACGTAAATGTCTTGCACTATCTTGATCCTTAGGGGTGATGATGATATCACCATTCAAGTTGGTTCTGGCCGTAATCTTTAGTCCAGGATTAGCAGCTGCCATAGCGGCTAAAGCCACATATGACGGGGTCTCTCCGGTGGCTGGTAGTTTAAACTTGGGGAGTTGAGTTGCCGTTGGCTGTGAGGCCTTTAGTGAAACCTGGGTACTGCTGATGGCAGTGGCTTCAGCTAGGAGGTGAAGGAGGCACACAGTGCAGTTACAATCCTGCATGTGTGCCTTTATAGGCTGCGTGGTGGGCAGGTTGTCAGGATCTAGGTCCATAGCAGATATCTCTGCCTCTTGTGTAGAGGTGGCTGCAGATGTATTCCTTTTTGGGCTGCAGGCTTGCGACTCCAAGGAGGCAGGCAGGGTGTCCGGTGCAGGAGGGTGTTCTGCCTTCTTCTTCTTGTCCGCTGGATGGGTTGGAGAAGGTGGAGGTTATTCCTTGGTTACAGGTTCTTTGGGTTGAACAAAGAGCCAGAACTCTTACAGACATTCTACACAACACCACTTATTGTGGTGGGCTTATCTGTAGGTGGCGTGTAGAAGAAAGCTTTCTTGGAGAGCTGGTGAGGTGTAGCAAAGATGCTGGTGTATGGGTCCCTGTAAAATGGTGGAGTTGTATCCCAGTTGTTGGGCAAGGTCTCTTGCTCCTTGAAGTGGGGGATACGGGCAATGGTGAGGACAAAATAGTCCGTGCACTCACATCTCAAGTTGTGATGGTATATTTCTGGGTCCTTGCAAGGGACGAAACTAACCTAGTTGATTAGGTCCTCCCTATAAGCAGAGTACCATTTGCCGCCTGGGACTGAGGTATCATTAGAGTAGAGCCTCCTAAAGTGTCAGAGCCATAGTGGATATAAGTACCAGGGAAAGAACTCGAGCCTTTTAAACCTCACGGACATAATGCCTGAGAGATCATGGCCGTATTATAGAATCCAATGTAACAGCCGAAAATTACAACCAGTTATTGTTCGGTGTCACAGCCGAAAATTTCCGCACATCTGAAAATTTCGGCAAAAGGACGAAAAATATGGCTAGCAAGCTGGCAGGGGACTGATGATGATGTAAAAGAGCATGTCCACAGCCTTTATGTGTTCTGCACACATCACGATAATATGGTCATAGGGTGTTGCAGTTCGTCTTGGCTGGTAGAGTACCTTGGTATTTTTTATGTTCATAGGAAGCTCGTGGTCGGTGGCTGCTCTACTAATTTTGAATATGAATACTGAATTATAAAGAAATGAAACTGGTAACCTGCATAATTTTGTTTAAAAAAAAAAGGATTGGTACCAAGATTAATTCTTTTAATAAAAATGGTTAGAATTTGGTAGGATTACTTTCTATAACAAATATTTTAGAGGAAATAATCTCAATAGGGAGTTCTTTTAGAGGGATAGCGCGAACGCAGTCCCTCGCTACCAAAAATTTCGCACCCGAGTTGACCACATTTGGGTCAATCGCAAGGGTCAGCACCACCGGAGTGCAATGGTGAGCCTCGCCTTGGGGGAACCACCTTCGTGATCATGGTGTCCCCTGTGCCAGGTAAGTATGCTTAACCAACAGCCTTTTCACCCCTCATGCAACATGACTGCACACATTATACAGAGCAATAAGGAATGATGGTCATAATAACGGACTTTATTCTTGAAAATGAAAATATTTCTTCAACAAAACAAATTTTTTTTCTTAATATGAACGAAAACCATTTCTTCAACATTTGATATAACTAGAAGGAAATGTAAATATTTCTCTTTAATAGACCTACCAAAAAGCTATCACCAAGATAATCCCAGCCCACTGACCGTCTTAGCTAGCTGCTTTTTTGCTAGCAGAGAATTACAGCTCCATGTACAGTCTCCTGGCTGGCTGAAGGACTTGCGGCTCAGCTCCCGAGCCGTCAACACCTACCAGAGGAAGCTCCCAGTGAGATTAGCGCCTTCACTGACCGTCGTCCTTTAACTTTACTGGCTGATTTTTATAGCTAGTCTAAGAAAAGCAGTTAGCTAAGAATTAGACTCGAAGTCCAGTCAACTAGCTGGCTTAAGTATTCAGCTATACCTCGTGACTGTTTACTTACAGATGAGCATGCTTGAAGGTGTGTCTTTCTGTGACCCGAAAGACCCATCGTTTTGCAATTACCCCTGTCATTGCACACATATTATTCTTCTTTTCTTTTACATATGTGAGTATTGTATTTTGTTGAAATTTGATGTGCATTTAAATGCAAAAAAGAAACTATATCAAATGTCAATTAGGATATGGAGAAAGAGAATTTAAAATTCAAAATTGTTCCTACTGGTAGACTACTGATAATTGCTAAATTCAAAATGAATATGGGCAACTTGTTAATGCGACTGGATGGAGGTACCTAAGTATGGAAACGATAGTGAAAATGGGTAAATAAACCAAAAATGATAAAAAAATAGGTTGTATATGATAATATTATACATAAAGATCAATTAAATATGATGAAAACATAATGAATAATTGAAGAGGCTTAAAATTTATGGAGTATTTTATTAATTTTCGATTTTAATCTGATTATTATGAATAAAGTCCATTTTATTTATTGGTTATAGTTACTGATGTTTTCTGCATGAATAATTGGGTTTTAAATAATATAAACAATTACCAACTGATATGTGGATACTTCAGCATAATCTCTCTCTCAAAATTCCTGTCACCTATTAAGTCAATAGATATATTTATTGCTAGATATTCAATAACAATATGATAGATCACCTCAGAGAAATTACCATGAGGAAGACTCGTTTATGAAGTTTTGTTTATTAGTATGATGGTTTTTATTTCTCCCCGAGGGGAGTGGACCGATCCCGGAGGTACTGCAATACCGGGCCGATCCGCGGCAAAGGTGGAGCAAGCCCCTAGCACTTCGCCAAGACCCAAAAATCAGTTTAATATCGTAGATCCCACATGGGGATCGTATCAGATATTAAGCTGATAAGAACAGATACTACACTTTGATCTTAGCCAAAAGGCCGAGAAGCGATACCAACCTGTTCAAATTTTGGAAGTCTCCTGACACCTTCTGCAAACACCCGATTAATAAGAATGAGGATAAAAGAGGCATATGTGCTCAAAATTCTTATTCTATAAAGCTTATTTAACACAAAAATAACAATGCAATTATCATTGATTAGAAACTTGAATTACATGTCATTTGAACAGTATAAGAATCTTGAAATAATTCTTATCAAGTACAATATTCCTCATTTTCTCTAGGTATGAAGCAACATGCGCTTCAAATCAAGTCATGCAATGTACTCTTTGTATTTCTAAATATGTCTCTCTGATCACTGTAGTGAAGAAATACTGAAAATAAACCAATCCAGGTTCTGAAGAATGGTAGAAATTATATATATTTTCTTGTAAAAAATAGGGAAAGCTATGGTCTGCACATACCAAGTCTAGATGTGCGAGTGTGCGCAGATTGCCCTGATCTTGTGACATTCATTCAGAGGCCCCAAAGGTGCAAGACCCGACCGGTGGGTAAGGATCTAGGCTTATCTTGGCCCACGAGAATCTTGGCTTAAGGGTATTGCTCCGCCTAGAGCAATCTCAATTTTCAGTTACTAGAAAATCAGTTCGCCCATAAAATACCGCAGATTTTGAAAAACTTTTATGCTGAACTGTTCCATTTTCTTTAGGTGATGCTGGTACCATATCCAGGTCTCTTGGACATATGACACGGTGCTAATTGAATTGGTTGGCAGACGACAATCTTGGTGATAAGCTTTATTCCATGGACTTCAAAAATTATTTGCTTGAGTCATGCAGAGGCTGTACAACCTTAGGTATATGGGTTGTGACCTCATCAAATGACTTAACTGCTAGCAGGTAATAGAGATTGCTTGCTTGCTATAGATTGCCAGGAATTTTATCCGGAAGGAGGCTCTGTGGACAAAATACCCTAGCCTCCAAGTCAAATTAAAAGCTCTACACCTAGACCTGTTGTGTAAAATGATACTTTCTTATAGGAGCACTCATAGTGTTTCTGGTCTATTGTTCTGCACCTAGAGCCTAGACAGTTGCTTTGCACCAGAGCTTTAATATCTCTCTCGCCCTGATGGCCAAATGAGTGGTTGGCCAGCCCCTGGGCTCTTAAAAGAAGATTTCTAGTAGTAGAGAATAGTGGTACAATTGCAAGTCCCAATAAGTAAGAGAGACTGGGAGAGGGATAGAGAATGTTTAAGTAGAAGAGAGAAGGAGCAGAACTAAGTATAAGGATTTATCTCTGCTCGGGGGGTGGCTGTGGCAGTGAGCTTTGTTGCAGGAGTGGGGGGATGTGGTTTAGGGTCTGACCGAGGCCAAGGAGGTTGTGAAGGGATAGGACTTTGGTGATAAGGTGAATGGTGACAGGTATGAGGTCTTGCAAGGACATACTGTCCAATTGATGGCAGAAGGTTGGATGGGGATGGGTTAGGAGAAGGATTTGGACAAGGTGTAGGTTCTGGAGTGGAGGAGGTCAGTGGATGGATGATGGCCGCCTAGACCCAGGACCAGCAGCTGGTACTGGAGCTGGGACCAGCTTCCAAGGAGGTCTCTTGCGTGGTTTCCTCTGTGGCTTTGGTGGCAGTGTCGGTGTGTCCTTTGTAGTTGTAGGAGCGGTAGTCTCCAGAGGTTCTAGCCTTTTGAGACAATCTGGACACCTTTTATTCCAAGCATGGTGAGGCCAGGAGCAGTTAGGGCATTGGGACGGATCTCTCTCCCATCGTTGTGCTCATCGATGCTATTTTGAGTTGGATGCTTGCCGCTGCAGACTCCACAGATCGCCTGGCTCCTGCAGTCAGACTTGTGGTGTCCTAAGCGCTGCCAATTGAAGCAGCGGAGTGGTTCCCTTTCCAAGTCCTTTATGGGAAAAGTTCCCCACAGTACAAGCTCCAAGGCAGGTGGGATAGGTTCTACAAAGGTGACAATGACTTCCCTGGTGGGTGCCTTACGACTGCCCAACACTTTTGGCTTGGGCAATGTTTTGGCAATCTGTCATGAGGGGATATTGGCATCTTGGCTGGGTAATTGTATACCACCACTTTCCTCTGTTTCTTGGCGGGATCAAGGTAGGTGAGGGTGGCTTCATTACGTAAATGTCTTGCACTATCTTGATCCTTAGGGGTGATGATGATATCACCATTCAAGTTGGTTCTGGCCGTAATCTTTAGTCCAGGATTAGCAGCTGCCATAGCGGCTAAAGCCACATATGACGGGGTCTCTCCGGTGGCTGGTAGTTTAAACTTGGGGAGTTGAGTTGCCGTTGGCTGTGAGGCCTTTAGTGAAACCTGGGTACTGCTGATGGCAGTGGCTTCAGCTAGGAGGTGAAGGAGGCACACAGTGCAGTTACAATCCTGCATGTGTGCCTTTATAGGCTGCGTGGTGGGCAGGTTGTCAGGATCTAGGTCCATAGCAGATATCTCTGCCTCTTGTGTAGAGGTGGCTGCAGATGTATTCCTTTTTGGGCTGCAGGCTTGCGACTCCAAGGAGGCAGGCAGGGTGTCCGGTGCAGGAGGGTGTTCTGCCTTCTTCTTCTTGTCCGCTGGATGGGTTGGAGAAGGTGGAGGTTATTCCTTGGTTACAGGTTCTTTGGGTTGAACAAAGAGCCAGAACTCTTACAGACATTCTACACAACACCACTTATTGTGGTGGGCTTATCTGTAGGTGGCGTGTAGAAGAAAGCTTTCTTGGAGAGCTGGTGAGGTGTAGCAAAGATGCTGGTGTATGGGTCCCTGTAAAATGGTGGAGTTGTATCCCAGTTGTTGGGCAAGGTCTCTTGCTCCTTGAAGTGGGGGATACGGGCAATGGTGAGGACAAAATAGTCCGTGCACTCACATCTCAAGTTGTGATGGTATATTTCTGGGTCCTTGCAAGGGACGAAACTAACCTAGTTGATTAGGTCCTCCCTATAAGCAGAGTACCATTTGCCGCCTGGGACTGAGGTATCATTAGAGTAGAGCCTCCTAAAGTGTCAGAGCCATAGTGGATATAAGTACCAGGGAAAGAACTCGAGCCTTTTAAACCTCACGGACATAATGCCTGAGAGATCATGGCCGTATTATAGAATCCAATGTAACAGCCGAAAATTACAACCAGTTATTGTTCGGTGTCACAGCCGAAAATTTCCGCACATCTGAAAATTTCGGCAAAAGGACGAAAAATATGGCTAGCAAGCTGGCAGGGGACTGATGATGATGTAAAAGAGCATGTCCACAGCCTTTATGTGTTCTGCACACATCACGATAATATGGTCATAGGGTGTTGCAGTTCGTCTTGGCTGGTAGAGTACCTTGGTATTTTTTATGTTCATAGGAAGCTCGTGGTCGGTGGCTGCTCTACTAATTTTGAATATGAATACTGAATTATAAAGAAATGAAACTGGTAACCTGCATAATTTTGTTTAAAAAAAAAGGATTGGTACCAAGATTAATTCTTTTAATAAAAATGGTTAGAATTTGGTAGGATTACTTTCTATAACAAATATTTTAGAGGAAATAATCTCAATAGGGAGTTCTTTTAGAGGGATAGCGCGAACGCAGTCCCTCGCTACCAAAAATTTCGCACCCGAGTTGACCACATTTGGGTCAATCGCAAGGGTCAGCACCACCGGAGTGCAATGGTGAGCCTCGCCTTGGGGGAACCACCTTCGTGATCATGGTGTCCCCTGTGCCAGGTAAGTATGCTTAACCAACAGCCTTTTCACCCCTCATGCAACATGACTGCACACATTATACAGAGCAATAAGGAATGATGGTCATAATAACGGACTTTATTCTTGAAAATGAAAATATTTCTTCAACAAAACAAATTTTTTTTCTTAATATGAACGAAAACCATTTCTTCAACATTTGATATAACTAGAAGGAAATGTAAATATTTCTCTTTAATAGACCTACCAAAAAGCTATCACCAAGATAATCCCAGCCCACTGACCGTCTTAGCTAGCTGCTTTTTTGCTAGCAGAGAATTACAGCTCCATGTACAGTCTCCTGGCTGGCTGAAGGACTTGCGGCTCAGCTCCCGAGCCGTCAACACCTACCAGAGGAAGCTCCCAGTGAGATTAGCGCCTTCACTGACCGTCGTCCTTTAACTTTACTGGCTGATTTTTATAGCTAGTCTAAGAAAAGCAGTTAGCTAAGAATTAGACTCGAAGTCCAGTCAACTAGCTGGCTTAAGTATTCAGCTATACCTCGTGACTGTTTACTTACAGATGAGCATGCTTGAAGGTGTGTCTTTCTGTGACCCGAAAGACCCATCGTTTTGCAATTACCCCTGTCATTGCACACATATTATTCTTCTTTTCTTTTACATATGTGAGTATTGTATTTTGTTGAAATTTGATGTGCATTTAAATGCAAAAAAGAAACTATATCAAATGTCAATTAGGATATGGAGAAAGAGAATTTAAAATTCAAAATTGTTCCTACTGGTAGACTACTGATAATTGCTAAATTCAAAATGAATATGGGCAACTTGTTAATGCGACTGGATGGAGGTACCTAAGTATGGAAACGATAGTGAAAATGGGTAAATAAACCAAAAATGATAAAAAAATAGGTTGTATATGATAATATTATACATAAAGATCAATTAAATATGATGAAAACAATGAATAATTGAAGAGGCTTAAAATTTATGGAGTATTTTATTAATTTTCGATTTTAATCTGATTATTATGAATAAAGTCCATTTTATTTATTGGTTATAGTTACTGATGTTTTCTGCATGAATAATTGGGTTTTAAATAATATAAACAATTACCAACTGATATGTGGATACTTCAGCATAATCTCTCTCTCAAAATTCCTGTCACCTATTAAGTCAATAGATATATTTATTGCTAGGTATTCAATAACAATATGATAGATCACCTCAGAGAAATTACCATGAGGAAGACTCGTTTATGAAGTTTTGTTTATTAGTATGATGGTTTTTATTTCTCCCCGAGGGGAGTGGACCGATCCCGGAAGTACTGCAATACCGGGCCGATCCGCGGCAAAGGTGGAGCAAGCCCCTAGCACTTCGCCAAGACCCAAAAATCAGTTTAATATCGTAGATCCCACATGGGGATCGTATCAGATATTAAGCTGATAAGAACAGATACTACACTTTGATCTTAGCCAAAAGGCCGAGAAGCGATACCAACCTGTTCAAATTTTGGAAGTCTCCTGACACCTTCTGCAAACACCCGATTAATAAGAATGAGGATAAAAGAGGCATATGTGCTCAAAATTCTCATTCTATAAAGCTTATTTAACACAAAAATAACAATGCAATTATCATTGATTAGAAACTTGAATTACATGTCATTTGAACAGTATAAGAATCTTGAAATAATTCTTATCAAGTACAATATTCCTCATTTTCTCTAGGTATGAAGCAACATGCGCTTCAAATCAAGTCATGCAATGTACTCTTTGTATTTCTAAATATGTCTCTCTGATCACTGTAGTGAAGAAATACTGAAAATAAACCAATCCAGGTTCTGAAGAATGGTAGAAATTATATATATTTTCTTGTAAAAAATAGGGAAAGCTATGGTCTGCACATACCAAGTCTAGATGTGCGAGTGTGCGCAGATTGCCCTGATCTTGTGACATTCATTCAGAGGCCCCAAAGGTGCAAGACCCGACCGGTGGGTATGGATCTAGGCTTATCTTGGCCCACGAGAATCTTGGCTTAAGGGTATTGCTCCGCCTAGAGCAATCTCAATTTTCAGTTACTAGAAAATCAGTTCGCCCATAAAATACCGCAGATTTTGAAAAACTTTTATGCTGAACTGTTCCATTTTCTTTAGGTGATGCTGGTACCATATCCAGGTCTCTTGGACATATGACACGGTGCTAATTGAATTGGTTGGCAGACGACAATCTTGGTGATAAGCTTTATTCCATGGACTTCAAAAATTATTTGCTTGAGTCATGCAGAGGCTGTACAACCTTAGGTATATGGGTTGTGACCTCATCAAATGACTTAACTGCTAGCAGGTAATAGAGATTGCTTGCTTGCTATAGATTGCCAGGAATTTTATCCGGAAGGAGGCTCTGTGGACAAAATACCCTAGCCTCCAAGTCAAATTAAAAGCTCTACACCTAGACCTGTTGTGTAAAATGATACTTTCTTACAGGAGCACTCATGGTGTTTCTGGTCTATTGTTCTGCACCTAGAGCCTAGACAGTTGCTTTGCACCAGAGCTTTAATATCTCTCTCGCCCTGATGGCCAAATGAGTGGTTGGCCAGCCCCTGGGCTCTTAAAAGAAGATTTCTAGTAGTAGAGAATAGTGGTACAATTGCAAGTCCCAATAAGTAAGAGAGACTGGGAGAGGGATAGAGAATGTTTAAGTAGAAGAGAGAAGGAGCAGAACTAAGTATAAGGATTTATCTCTGCTCGGGGGGTGGCTGTGGCAGTGAGCTTTGTTGCAGGAGTGGGGGGATGTGGTTTAGGGTCTGACCGAGGCCAAGGAGGTTGTGAAGGGATAGGACTTTGGTGATAAGGTGAATGGTGACAGGTATGAGGTCTTGCAAGGACATACTGTCCAATTGATGGCAGAAGGTTGGATGGGGATGGGTTAGGAGAAGGATTTGGACAAGGTGTAGGTTCTGGAGTGGAGGAGGTCAGTGGATGGATGATGGCCGCCTAGACCCAGGACCAGCAGCTGGTACTGGAGCTGGGACCAGCTTCCAAGGAGGTCTCTTGCGTGGTTTCCTCTGTGGCTTTGGTGGCAGTGTCGGTGTGTCCTTTGTAGTTGTAGGAGCGGTAGTCTCCAGAGGTTCTAGCCTTTTGAGACAATCTGGACACCTTTTATTCCAAGCATGGTGAGGCCAGGAGCAGTTAGGGCATTGGGACGGATCTCTCTCCCATCGTTGTGCTCATCGATGCTATTTTGAGTTGGATGCTTGCCGCTGCAGACTCCACAGATCGCCTGGCTCCTGCAGTCAGACTTGTGGTGTCCTAAGCGCTGCCAATTGAAGCAGCGGAGTGGTTCCCTTTCCAAGTCCTTTATGGGAAAAGTTCCCCACAGTACAAGCTCCAAGGCAGGTGGGATAGGTTCTACAAAGGTGACAATGACTTCCCTGGTGGGTGCCTTACGACTGCCCAACACTTTTGGCTTGGGCAATGTTTTGGCAATCTGTCATGAGGGGATATTGGCATCTTGGCTGGGTAATTGTATACCACCACTTTCCTCTGTTTCTTGGCGGGATCAAGGTAGGTGAGGGTGGCTTCATTACGTAAATGTCTTGCACTATCTTGATCCTTAGGGGTGATGATGATATCACCATTCAAGTTGGTTCTGGCCGTAATCTTTAGTCCAGGATTAGCAGCTGCCATAGTGGCTAAAGCCACATATGACGGGGTCTCTCCGGTGGCTGGTAGTTTAAACTTGGGGAGTTGAGTTGCCGTTGGCTGTGAGGCCTTTAGTGAAACCTGGGTACTGCTGATGGCAGTGGCTTCAGCTAGGAGGTGAAGGAGGCACACAGTGCAGTTACAATCCTGCATGTGTGCCTTTATAGGCTGCGTGGTGGGCAGGTTGTCAGGATCTAGGTCCATAGCAGATATCTCTGCCTCTTGTGTAGAGGTGGCTGCAGATGTATTCCTTTTTGGGCTGCAGGCTTGCGACTCCAAGGAGGCAGGCAGGGTGTCCGGTGCAGGAGGGTGTTCTGCCTTCTTCTTCTTGTCCGCTGGATGGGTTGGAGAAGGTGGAGGTTAATCCTTGGTTACAGGTTCTTTGGGTTGAACAAAGAGCCAGAACTCTTACAGACATTCTACACAACACCACTTATTGTGGTGGGCTTATCTGTAGGTGGCGTGTAGAAGAAAGCTTTCTTGGAGAGCTGGTGAGGTGTAGCAAAGATGCTGGTGTATGGGTCCCTGTAAAATGGTGGAGTTGTATCCCAGTTGTTGGGCAAGGTCTCTTGCTCCTTGAAGTGGGGGATACGGGCAATGGTGAGGACAAAATAGTCCGTGCACTCACATCTCAAGTTGTGATGGTATATTTCTGGGTCCTTGCAAGGGACGAAACTAACCTAGTTGATTAGGTCCTCCCTATAAGCAGAGTACCATTTGCCGCCTGGGACTGAGGTATCATTAGAGTAGAGCCTCCTAAAGTGTCAGAGCCATAGTGGATATAAGTACCAGGGAAAGAACTCGAGCCTTTTAAACCTCACGGACATAATGCCTGAGAGATCATGGCCGTATTATAGAATCCAATGTAACAGCCGAAAATTACAACCAGTTATTGTTCGGTGTCACAGCCGAAAATTTCCGCACATCTGAAAATTTCGGCAAAAGGACGAAAAATATGGCTAGCAAGCTGGCAGGGGACTGATGATGATGTAAAAGAGCATGTCCACAGCCTTTATGTGTTCTGCACACATCACGATAATATGGTCATAGGGTGTTGCAGTTCGTCTTGGCTGGTAGAGTACCTTGGTATTTTTTATCGTGGTCGGTGGCTGCTCTACTAATTTTGAATATGAATACTGAATTATAAAGAAATGAAACTGGTAACCTGCATAATTTTGTTTAAAAAAAAAGGATTGGTACCAAGATTAATTCTTTTAATAAAAATGGTTAGAATTTGGTAGGATTACTTTCTATAACAAATATTTTAGAGGAAATAATCTCAATAGGGAGTTCTTTTAGAGGGATAGCGCGAACGCAGTCCCTCGCTACCAAAAATTTCGCACCCGAGTTGACCACATTTGGGTCAATCGCAAGGGTCAGCACCACCGGAGTGCAATGGTGAGCCTCGCCTTGGGGGAACCACCTTCGTGATCATGGTGTCCCCTGTGCCAGGTAAGTATGCTTAACCAACAGCCTTTTCACCCCTCATGCAACATGACTGCACACATTATACAGAGCAATAAGGAATGATGGTCATAATAACAGACTTTATTCTTGAAAATGAAAATATTTCTTCAACAAAACAAATTTTTTTTCTTAATATGAACGAAAACCATTTCTTCAATATTTGATATAACTAGAAGGAAATGTAAATATTTCTCTTTAATAGACCTACCAAAAAGCTATCACCAAGATAATCCCAGCCCACTGACCGTCTTAGCTAGCTGCTTTTTTGCTAGCAGAGAATTACAGCTCCATGTACAGTCTCCTGGCTGGCTGAAGGACTTGCGGCTCAGCTCCCGAGCCGTCAACACCTACCAGAGGAAGCTCCCAGTGAGATTAGCGCCTTCACTGACCGTCGTCCTTTAACTTTACTGGCTGATTTTTATAGCTAGTCTAAGAAAAGCAGTTAGCTAAGAATTAGACTCGAAGTCCAGTCAACTAGCTGGCTTAAGTATTCAGCTATACCTCGTGACTGTTTACTTACAGATGAGCATGCTTGAAGGTGTGTCTTTCTGTGACCCGAAAGACCCATCGTTTTGCAATTACCCCTGTCATTGCACACATATTATTCTTCTTTTCTTTTACATATGTGAGTATTGTATTTTGTTGAAATTTGATGTGCATTTAAATGCAAAAAAGAAACTATATCAAATGTCAATTAGGATATGGAGAAAGAGAATTTAAAATTCAAAATTGTTCCTACTGGTAGACTACTGATAATTGCTAAATTCAAAATGAATATGGGCAACTTGTTAATGCGACTGGATGGAGGTACCTAAGTATGGAAACGATAGTGAAAATGGGTAAATAAACCAAAAATGATAAAAAAATAGGTTGTATATGATAATATTATACATAAAGATCAATTAAATATGATGAAAACATAATGAATAATTGAAGAGGCTTAAAATTTATGGAGTATTTTATTAATTTTCGATTTTAATCTGATTATTATGAATAAAGTCCATTTTATTTATTGGTTATAGTTACTGATGTTTTCTGCATGAATAAAGAAACCAATCCAGGTTCTGAAGAATGGTAAAAATTATATAAAATATATTTTCTTGTAAAAAATAGGGAAAGCTATGATCTGCACATACCAAGTCTAGATGTGCGAGTGTGTGCAGATTGCCCTGATCTTGTGTCCAGGTGGGGGCTCTTAGACATTCACTCATAGGTCCCAAGGGTGCAAGACCCGACCGGTGGGTAACATTCTAGGCTTTTTTTGGCCCACAGGAATCTTGGCTCAAGGGTATTGCTCCGCCTAGAGTAATCCCAATTTTCAGTTACTAGAAAATCAGTTCGCCCATAAAATACCGCAGATTTTGAAAAACTTTTATGCTGAACTGTTCCATTTTCTTTAGATGATGCTGGTACCATATCCAGGTCTCTTGGACATATGACACGGTGCTAATTGAATTGGTTGGCAGACGACAATCTTGGTGATAAGCTTTATTCCATGGACTTCAAAAATTATTTGCTTGAGTCATGCAGAGGCTGTACAACCTTAGGTATATGGGTTGTGACCTCATCAAATGACTTAACTGCTAGCAGGTAATAGAGATTGCTTGCTTGCTATAGATTGCCAGGAATTTTATCCGGAAGGGGGCTCTGTGGACAATATACCCTAGCCTCCAAGTCAAATTAAAAGCTCTACACCTAGACCTTTTGTGTAAAATGATACTTTCTTATAGGAGCACTCATAGTGTTTCTGGTCTATTGTTCTGCACCTAGAGCCTAGACAGTTGCTCTGCACTAGAGCTTTAATATCTCTCTTGCCCCGAAGGCCAAATGAGTGGTTGGCCAGCCCCTGGGCTCTTAAAAGATTTCCAGTAGTAGAAAATAGTGGTACAATTGCAAGTCCCAATAAGTAGGAGAGACTGGGAGAGGGATAGAGAATGTTTAAAGTAGAAGAGAGAAGGAGCAGAACTAAGTATGAGGATTTATCTCTGCTCAGGGGGGGGGGGGTGGCTGTGGCAGTGAGCTTTGTTGCAGGAGTGGGACAATGTGGTTTAGGGTCTGACCGAGGCCAGGGAGGTTGTGAAGGGATAGGACTTTGGTGATAAGATGAATGGTGACAGGTATGAGGTCTTGCAAGGACATAGTGTCCAATTGATGGCAGAAGGTTGGATGGGGATGGGTTAGGAGAAGGATTTGAACAAGGTGTAGGTTCTGGAGTGGAGGAGGTCAGTGGATGGATGATGGCCACCTAGACCCAGGAGCAGCAGCTGGTACTGGAGCTGGGACCAGCTTCCAAGGAGGTCTCTTGCGTGGTTTCCTCTGTGGCTTTGGTGGCAGTGTCGGTGTGTCCTTTGTAGTTGTAGGAGCGGTAGTCTCCAGAGGTTCTAGCCTTTTGGGACAATCTAGACACCTTTTATTCCAGGCGTGGTGAGGCCAGGAGCAGTTAGGGCATTGGGACGGATCTCTCTCCCACCGTTGTGCTCATCGATGCTATTTTGAGTTGGATGCTTGCCGCTGCAGACTCCACAGATCGCCTGGCTCCTGTAGTCAGACTTGTGGTGTCCTAAGCACTGCCAATTGAAGCAACGGAGTGGTTCCCTTTCCAAGTCCTTTATGGGAAAAGTTCCTCACAGTACAAGCTCCCAGGCAGGTGGTATAGGTCTTACAAAGGTGACAATGACTTCCCTGGTGGGTGCCTTACGACTGCCCAATACTTTTGGCTTGGGCAATGTTTTGGCAATCTGTGATGAGGGGAGATTGGCATCTTGGCTGGGTAATTGTATACCACCACTTTCCTCTGTTTCTTGGTGGGATCAAGGTAGGTGAGAGTGGCTTCATTACGTAAGTGTCTTGCACTATCTTGATCCTTAGGGGTGATGATGATATCACCATTCAAGTTGGTTCTGGCCGTAATCTTTAGTCCAGGAATAGCAGCTGCCATAGCTGCTACAGCCACATATGACGGGGTCTCTCCGGTGGCTGGTAGTTTAAACTTGGGGAGTTGAGTTGCCGTTAGCTGTGAGGCCTTTTATGGAACCTGGGTACTGCTGATGGCAGTGGCTTCAGCTAGGAGGTGAAGGAGGCACACACTGCAGTTACAATCCTACATGTGTGCCTTTATAGACTGCGTGGTGGGCAGGTTGTCAGGATCTAGGTCCATAGCAGATATGTCTGCCTTTGTGTAGAGGTGGCTGCAGATGTATCCCTTTTTGGGCTGCAGGCTTGCGACTCCAAGGAGGCAGGCAGGGTGTCCGGTGCAGGAGGGTGTTCTGCCTTCTTCTTGTCCGCTGGATGGGTTGGAGAAGGTGGAGGTTATTCCTTGGTTACAGGTTCTTTGGGTTGAACAAAGAGCCAGAACTCTTACAGACATTCTACACAACACCACTTATGTGGTGGGCTTATCTGTAGGTGGCGTGTAGAAGAAAGCTTTCTTGGAGAGCTGGTGAGGTGTAGCAAAGATGCTGGTGTATGGGTCCCTGTAAAATGGTGGAGTTGTATCCCAGTTGTTGGGCAAGGTCTCTTGCTCCTTGAAGTGGAGGATACGGGCAATGGTGAGGACAAAATAGTCCGTGCACTCACATCTCAAGTTGTGATGGTATATTTCTGGGTCCTTGCAAGGGACGAAACTAACCCAGTTGATTAGGTCCTCCCTATAAGCAGAGTACCATTTGCCGCCTGGGACTGAGGTATCATTAGAGTAGAGCCTCCTAAAGTGTCAGAGCCATAGTGGATATAAGTACCAGGGAAAGAACTCGAGCCTTTTAAACCTCACGGACATAATGCCTGAGAGATCATGGCCGTATTATAGAATCCAATGTAACAGCCGAAAATTACAACCAGTTATTGTTCGGTGTCACAGCCGAAAATTTCCGCACATCTGAAAATTTCGGCAAAAGGACGAAAAATATGGCTAGCAAGCTGGCAGGGGACTGATGATGATGTAAAAGAGCATGTCCACAGCCTTTATGTGTTCTGCACACATCACGATAATATGGTCATAGGGTGTTGCAGTTCGTCTTGGCTGGTAGAGTACCTTGGTATTTTTTAT
This sequence comes from Palaemon carinicauda, assembly GCF_036898095.1. Taxonomy (NCBI): domain Eukaryota; kingdom Metazoa; phylum Arthropoda; class Malacostraca; order Decapoda; family Palaemonidae; genus Palaemon; species Palaemon carinicauda. The sequence goes on from NC_090759.1 coordinate 58,252,188, forward strand.
GTTCATAGGAAGCTCGTGGTCGGTGGCTGCTCTACTAATTTTGAATATGAATACTGAATTATAAAGAAATGAAACTGGTAACCTGCATAATTTTGTTTAAAAAAAAAAGGATTGGTACCAAGATTAATTCTTTTGATAAAAATGGTTGGAATTTGGTAGGATTACTTTCTATAACAAATATTTTAGAAGAAATAATCTCAATAGGGAGTTCTTTTAGAGGGATAGCGCGAACGCAGTCCCTCGCTACCAAAAATTTCGCACCCGAGTTGACCACATTTGGGTCAATCGCAAGGGTCAGCACCACCGGAGTGCAATGGTGAGCCTCGCCTTGGGGGAACCACCTTCGTGATCATGGTGTCCCCTGTGCCAGGTAAGTATGCTTAACCAACAGCCTTTTCACCCCTCATGCAACATGACTGCACACATTATACAGAGCAATAAGGAATGATGGTCATAATAACGGACTTTATTCTTGAAAATGAAAATATTTCTTCAACAAAATAAATTTTTTTTCTTAATATGAACGAAAACCATCTTTTCAATATTTGATATAACTAGAAGGAAATGTAAATATTTCTCTTTAATAGACCTACCAAAAAGCTATCACCAAGATAATCCCAGCCCACTGACCGTCTTAGCTAGCTGCTTTTTTGCTACCAGAGAATTACAGCTCCATGTACAGTCTCTTGGCTGGCTGAAGGACTTGCGGCTCAGCTCCCGAGCCGTCAACACCTACCAGAGGAAGCTCCCAGTGAGATTAGCGCCTTCACTGACCGTCGTCCTTTAACTTTACTGGCTGATTTTTATAGCTAGTCTAAGAAAAGCAGTTAGCTAAGAATTAGACTCGAAGTCCAGTCAACTAGCTGGCTTAAGTATTCAGCTATACCTCTTGACTGTTTACTTACAGATGAGCATGCTTGAAGGTGTGTCTTTCTGTGACCCGAAAGACCCATCGTTTTGCAATTACCCCTGTCATTGCACACACATTATTCTTCTTTTCTTTTACATATGTGAGTATTGTATTTTGTTGAAATTTGATGTGCATTTAAATGCAAAAAAGAAACTATATCAAATGTCAATTAGGATATGGAGAAAGAGAATTTAAAATTCAAAATTGTTCCTGCTGGTAGACTACTGATAATTGCTAAATTCAAAATGAATATGGGCAACTTGTTAATGCGACTGGATGGAGGTACCTAAGTATGGAAACGATAGTGACAATGGGTAATTAAACCAAAAATTATAAAAAAAATAGGTTGTATATGATAATATTATACATAAAATCAATTAAATATGATGAAAACATAATGAATAATTGAAGAGGCTTAAAATTTATGAGTATTTTATTAATTTTCGATTTTAATCTGATTATTATGAATAAAGTCCATTTTATTTATTGGTTATAGTTACTGATGTTTTCTGCATGAATAATTGGGTTTTAAATAATATAAACAATTACCAACTGATATGTGGATACTTCAGCATAATCTCTCTCTCAAAATTCCTGTCACCTATTAAGTCAATAGATATATTTATTGCTAAATATTCAATAACAATATGATAGATTACCTCAGAGAAATTACCATGAGGGAGACTCGTTTATGAAGTTTTGTTTATTAGTATGATGGTTTTTATTTCCCCGCGAGGGGAGTGGACCGGTCCCGGAGGTACTGCAATACCGGGCCGATCCGCGGCAAAGGTGGAGCAAGCCCCTAGCACTTCGCCAAGACCCAAAAATCAGTTTAATATCGTAGATCCCACATGGGGATCGTATCAGATATTAAGCTGATAAGAACAGATACTACACTTTGATCTTAGCCAAAAGGCCGAGAAGCGATACCAACCTGTTGTTGTTGTTGTTGTTGTTGGGGTATTAAAGCCAACACTTCTTGTTGGCACGGGCCTTTCTCTTGGTCGGCCCGTAGGTGATCAAACGCAAAACGTAGGTAGTAAGTTAAAAGATTGCCCAGCCTTACTGCTGGACACGGGCTTTTTGCGTTGGCAGCCCGTAGTATTTATTGCCCTAAGTAGGCAATAGTGTCACAGCAGTAACAGTCTTTCATGTCTGGATTTGCAGCCGCTCAGGCTCATTGAGCGTAGCTGCAGGTGAGACTGCTCAGCCCCTTGAGCATAGTCGCCAGGTTGGCAAAGATTGAACTTGCAACTGCTCAGCCCCTTGAGCGTGGTTGCCAGTGTGGTCGCTCAGCACCAAGAGCATGACCTTGCGGACCAAGAAGCAGGACCATTTGGAGCCGAAATGAAAGGTTTTAGTAGTAGGTAAAAGTGTTGATAGCAGTAAGTCCCAGTAAGTAGGAGAGACTGGGAGAGGAGGGAAGAATTCAAGTAGTAGGAAAAAGTGGCAGATTTAAGCATAGGTACCTATCTCTGCACCAGGGAGGGTGAAACTAGGCGACTGAGGAGGGATTGTATTACAGAGGAGGGAGTCTGAGCAAGGGAGCAGACTTTGACTATTAGTTGCAGTATTAGGGGGATCAAAGTATCCACAGGCAGGGCCTCTGCCAGGGATAAGATGGAAGATATTGCTGGGGGATGGGGAGGAGATTGAACAGCGTTGGAGGTTGGCTCGTCAGCTGGGCTAGCGATAGTGCTAGGTTCTTGGTTCGTGGCTGCAGTAGGGGCTCCTGAAGGGGGAGCCTCGGATTGTCGCCGGGGAGGCCTGGTTCGTTGAATCCGTTGGGGTTTCGGTGTCTGCCTTGGTGCAGTCTCAGGTTTGTTCGGTGGGGCTGCCAGTGGGGTTGGTAGCCTCTTCAAGAATTATGGACATTTCTTGTTCCATGCATGATGGGGTCCCGCACAATTGGGACATTTTGCCTGAGTTTCTATCCCATTTCGGTGTGCATCAATGCAGTCCTGTGTGGGATGGTGGTGGCTGCAGACTCCGCATATTGTAGGGTTCCTGCACTCTTCCTTATGGTGCCCATAGCGCTGGCAGTTGTAGCAACGCAGTGGTTCTCGTTTCGGACTTCTGATGGGAAACTTCCCCCAGAGGCCCAAATCCAGTGCCTTAGGGATTTGCCCAATAAAGGTGACTGCTACTTCGTTGGTGGGAAGTTTGCGGTGGTCAAGCTTCCTCTCGGCTTTTGCAATGTTGCTGCAGTCGGTAACGAATGACAGTGGCATGTTGACAGGAAACCGATAGATCACTGCCTGTCTGAGTCTCTTCTCGGGGTCCAGGAGGGTCAGGGAGGGTTCCTGTTGGAGGATGTTGACGCTGGCGAGGTCCTTCGGGGATATAATTAAATCCCCTTTTAGGTTGGCCCTGGCTGTGATCTTGATGCCAGGGTTGGCAGTGGCAATGGCAGCAACTGCTGCATATGACGGTGAGCCTTCTACAGCTGCCATCTTGAATTTGGCAAGCTTTTTGGGTTGGGTGACAGGTGGTTGTGGTTCCTGAGTAGGTTCCTCAGCAGCGGCCAAGTTTAGGTCTAAGCTTGGGTCGTTCTCGGTGATTGCCCGAGCCTCCATTAGGAGCTGTGAGAGGCATGGTGTGCAGTTGCAATCCTCTGGGTGCATTTCTGCTAGTTGCGGTGGTTGGTTGTCCTCAGTCAGGTCTAGAGCCTTGGCTGAAACGTTGGTCTCAGGTTCCGGGGTTGCGGTAAGTGGAGCGTCCTCTGTTGCCGTTATTTCAGATGTCTTCTGGACAGGTGGTGCCGGAGATGGGGTGGGTGGCTCCGGGATAGGTGTGTCTTCGTTGTCCAGTGGTTCCGGAATTTCTGTTTGCTGGGTGTGTCTGGCAGCTTCGGAGTCCATAGCTGGTTTAGCATGAGTGATGGAGCTGTGGCCTACAGTGTTGCTCCAGATAGCATACATGCATGACTGGCAGTCACAGTCCCGTTCAAAGGGGAGAGAGTTATTGCAACTGGGTGCAGAGACTGTCTCTTTGTACCGTGCTTGCACCCGGTATTTTCTCTGGAAGATATTTGGATAAGGTGGCTGTGGAGGGTAGGATGGTATGTCCATGTATCCTGGCCTGTGCTTCCTTTGTAGGAGGTGGTAGATGCTTTCGAGTACCAGGCTATAGCATTGAAAGCAACTGCATGTCTTTCTGTGGGAGAGCACCGTTGGGTCCCTGACTTTGAATCCTATGTGGTCTATTAGCTGCTGCCTGTAGTTCTGGTACCTCAGGCAGCGATTGCACTTGCACTGTTGAGCCCCATTCTTGCAGGGATTAATCCAGGATGGGTATAAGCTCCTTCTATAGGTACGGAGACTGTCATGACCGTCATCAGCCATACTGGATGAAAATTGCGCTAGTCACTGTGGTCAAAAACGGTTATTTTATTGGCAAAAAGCCAAAGAAAATAACCGGATTCTTTTCTTATGTGTGGCCTCTTCGACCAAAGTTGAGAGGTCCTAGTGACTAAGTGGATATAAGTCCACCCATCCAGGTGTTGCCAAGTCCGGTGCTGCTTAACTTCAGTAAGCTGGAGAGATCTTGTCGGCGCGAGAGCTGGGCCGAGACTGATCTTTTCTTTTTGCTTTTCAAACACACAAGTAAACCCTGGTTAACACCTGCTGTGTAGATGTAAACAACAACTGAATTGTTTATGCAACAAATTAATTTATATCATTGCATTCTGCAACTGTTTCATAACATTGTAAATTTAAATAAATATTTAGAAACACAATTTGATGTTTTATGGAAAAACTCATTTTATTATTTAGAATTATTTTTCAAATATCATAGATATTTGAAGGCTCAAACCTTGCTCCTATTCTCTATTACATTACTGTATTCACTAGGTACGTTTTGCCCTTAGCTCTACGGAGTCTCAACTGTTAGAATCCTTCTACTCATAATTCATCCAACTCTTATTCCAGTTTCTTTTACTGACGGGGACTCCATGCTATAAAATTCTCTCTACCCTTTAAACTCTTCTCTTAGGTTCCATGAGGACCATGATATTTGAGGTTTGGCAGCTTGCCTTACTGCAGATATTGACACCATTTTTGAGCTGAGAAACTGCACCTGCCTTGGAGCATCCTATTGATATAAAAAAAACTTGCCATCTTTGCACTTTACGGGCCAACCAAGGGAAAGGCCCGTGCCAACAACAAGTGTTGGCTTTAATACCCCAAGAAGACGATTTTGCAGTAACGCTCTTCGGCTGAGCAACTACACAAGAGCACATTCTGTGTGTACCTCTTGTTTCCAGTATCACACTTGGGACTTATGACTACGGATCTAAGAGACCTGTATGGAGCAAAAACGGCAATCTGTGTATATATGGAGGTTCGGAAAAAAAGACTAAATCACACATAAACAACCTAATCCTTTGATTGACTGGTTGCTGATTGGATCCAAAACAATGCCCCTGGCATGAGCTACGTTTATCAGAAATCCTATTAGTTCACTTTAATATACTCGCAGATTAACCATTAGCATTTGACGAGCTATCACTAACTGTAAGAACTATGGAAGAGACAGAATCATCGAAGGGCATATAGCTCGAATGTATACACAAAGTCTTACTTATAGTTGGAAGTTTTTGGTAGAGTATTTCAAAGTAACTATGAACCAATCAGGTTAGAGATTTTAGAGCCAGATGAAAATATTTTTATACATAAAATTACGAAGAATCTTGACAAAAAAGTAAGGGTTACCCATTCTGCAAAATACCCACTAAAGGAGTTTAGTATGTGCTGAAGAATGATTTTACATATGTGAATGAAAAATAGTGATAAATGGAAGGTATAATGATAAGAACAGCTTGGGCAGACTTCTATGTTAATAGAGCAAGTCAGCACTCAACAAGGCTTAATTAATTTCCCAATACAGGAAATTGATTGGTGAGATTTTTATCCCATAAAGGGAATGTTAAAAGAAAGTCATAAGACCCAATAGTGGATTGGAGTCAACCACTCAGCCTGTGACGTCCTCCTCCACTCAAGGGCGAGCCCATGAGGGAACGGTCTTCAATGCTCTGCAGTAAGTTAATACTCCAGAGCCGCTTCCCGCTCAGAGGACGACACTCAACCTCGTCATCGTGGTTGAACTCGTTCCGAGTTTTGGACTTAAACTCGTCAATCACACTATAGAATTGATCCTATGTAGTATGATCATACCTTCAGTATCCAAACTTCCACTACTGGTCACACTGGATGCTGACTCTCCTCAAAACTGGTGACATTTATGTTAATTTTTATCATTTTGTAATTGTTTATAAATATTTAAGAACTATTTATTGTTGACTAAATAATTTCCATATATTCTTAAATGAAAATATTTAAAAAGGAATTAGATATAATAAAATAAGCTACAGTAACAGCTTAGAAAAATTACACAGAAAATTTATTTCAATTTTACACAGAAAAAAGCCTGATGAATATATCCAATACACCTATATTTTACAAACCAATAAGGAATGAGCATATTAGGTCAAAGATTCAGTTAATATAGTCACTGGAAGTCGACATAACCATATTAACCAAATGATACAATTTTTCAATTCCAAATAATGAAAAAGACTTGGGTATGTTCTAGTTTTTTTTCCATCATAATATGGAACAAACATTATCTCGGCTGTAGTATGATTTACACTCTATTCATGTGCATAAATAAATCACATTCTATTGCTTAATACTTTAGTAAAATCTTGTTTCTTGTACAATATCTCTATGCTGGTCTGACATTTTCTTCTGGAAGAAGAATGAGCTTGGTTATATCTGGTATCTTGACAACTCAAATACTCTTGAAAATTAAAATATCTTTTTGTAAAGCTTTTCAAGGTTTTACCTGCAGAGAACACCACCTCTTATGCTGCAGTTGCTGCCCTGGTAGCTGCTAAGCCCATCCTTCACAACACAGATCGAACGAACTGCAAGGGGGAGCTCATCATCTCCCCTAAGGAACAAAAGTGTCAGCCTTCTATAGACAGAATCCTTCCTGGTGTTCCTTAATCCTGACAAGAAGCAGAAAAAAAACAGTCCTCGCCAGCTATCCAGCCACCATGCCCACACCCTTGTCTCCACTCAGTAGCATCGTCTGTGCGGAACGCTGTAAAAAAAAAGCTTGAAGCTCCATCCAATAATTTCATCACCCCTGTCATCAGTCCAGCCCCAAATTCCATTGACCTTGGAATATGGGGAACTTTCCCCATCCAGGACTATACACCGGAGCCTCTTTGGGGTTATCTCTGCCAGCGTTATGGACATCAGTGAACATATTGCAGAAGTCATAACATTTGTGGTCACTGTAGCCATCACCCAATCTAGGTTGAACACCCACAAGGAAGGTATAGAAACCCTTCTGAGATATCCAAATTGTGACCCCCTCTCATCATGCTTGGAACAGAAGGTGCTCAGAGTGTCTGAGATGGATTACAGCCTTGAAAGACACCTCACAGCCAAGCCAACCCAAAGCACTGTCACAGCTGCAGAAGCCGCACAAACGTCGCGGAGCACCTAGCCAGAGGCCTCAACACTAACCTTCCACTGCTCCTGATCCTGTAATCCCTAACCTAGTACCTACACCTTCCCAACCTACCCTATCCCTCACTCAGCAAATAGAGTCCTTGTCCCTAGAAAACCATATCCCCATAGCCATTCATATTTTCTATAATGCCCTATCTCTTCTAAGTCCTCAAATACCTTGAATAACTTAGTCAAATCCTCCTTTCCCAAAATTCTCACCTCAAGTTTCTACACTTTCAACTGCTCCTTTCTCTTCTACTCATAATTCTTCCAACTCCTATCCCAGTCTCTTCTACTCACTGAGACTCGCTGTTATAACTCTTTTTCTATCACTAAAACCCATCCTCTTGGTTCCACGAGGAGTCTGGTTTTTGGAGTGCCAGCAGCCTGCCTTCCCACATCCTCTTTAAAAGAAAAGAATTGACATCTCTGCAGTCACACTATTTTAGCTAAGCAACTGCACGAGAGCGTTGTCTCAGCTCAGCTCCCAGACTGAGAGGATTACTCTTTCAGCTTAGGATCCAGCTACTCCAGCATAGAAGACACTGTTCTCATGGCTCAGGGGATACCACAGGTCCCCTGCCAGCCTGCTGGCCATAATTTTTGGCTGTAACTCTTAACAGGAGTTGTCTGAAATTTTCCGCTATAACTCCAAATAATTTCAGTTATGTCTCTAGCGAATCTCCAGCTAAAAGACTTTGCTAGTGACCTTTATCCAACATGGATTACCCACTGCAAAGCCCTGTACAGTCCCTCAACTGCACATTGCAGATGTCACAATTGCAGAGTATACCGCAACTATAGACAAGAACTCATCAGCCATGTGGGTTTTGTGCCCAAGGATGACCCATTATTGGCCCAGCACCTCAAAAAATGCAAATGCTCAGACTACCTCGCACAAACAATGGCATGTATCCCGTTTTTTTAAGGAATTGAAGACCAGGACAAAATTCCAGGATATACCGCGGTAAGATCCAACAGCACCCTACTTGAATATTCTCACAAGACCATGCAGGATACACAAGAATCACAAATATATCCTCAACTTCAAATACAGTGAAACTGAACCTCTCAGAAATGGCTGCGACTGTCATCTATGTCTCCATGATATTTGGCTTTCCTGGCAACCTTCAGAGACAACACCTACAACTAAAGTCTCTGCGCCAGCTGCCTCTGTACTAACCTCAACTCCAGCTAGCTCAACCCATATACCTGCGCCAGCTGCTACTCCACTGACATCAACTCCAGAACCTATGGCCACCACATCACCCATGGACCTTGATTCTTCTAGAGACACTTCAGCAGCTCTGCACCTGGATGATTGCAACTGCACCTCATGCTTGTCTCAACTCCTAAAGGAAGCCTTACCCACCCTCAAGACCGCTACAATCAACCCTGCTCCAGGCCCAAATCAAACAGCTGCTAGAGAACCGGGTCCAGATCCTCTGCCAGCTGTCACTGACCCAAAGCAGCTCCCAAAGTTTAAATTGGCAGCTGTGGAAGGTGCACCTTCATATGCAGTAGTAGCTGCCATAGCATCTGCTAACCCTGGCATCAAGCTGACGGCCAGAACCAACCTCAAAAGGGGACTTAATAATCTCCCCAAAAGACCAGAACAGTGCCAGCCTTCTTCAGCAGGAATCCTCCCTGGTCTTTCTGGATCCAGAGAAGAAATTAAGGAAGGCAGTAGTCTACCACTACCAACAAAAAATGCCACTGTCCTTCATTACTGACTGCAGCAATGTCTCCAAAGCTGAAAGGAGACTGGACCACCGCAAACAGCCCACCAAGGAAGTGACTGTCACCTTCCTTGACCCAATTCCCAATTCACTGCACCTTGGACTGTGGGGAGAATTCCCCATAAAGGACTTCAGAAGTGACCCATTGCATTGCTTCAACTGTCAATGTTTTGGACATCATAAGGAGGAGTGCAGGGGCCCTACAGTCTGTGGAGTCTGCAGCCGCCATCATCCAACTCAAACCTGCATAGATGCGCACCAAGGAGGGCTAGAGACCCATGCCAAGTGCCCCAATTGTGCTGGACCCCATCACGCCTGGAACAGGAGGTGTCCAGAGTTCCTGAAAAGACTACCAGCTCAACAGACCGACCCATCTACTTATCCAACAACAGCACCACAGCAACTGCAGAAGACCCAACGGACTCCACGTTCTAGACCTCCTCCTCCTCCTCCCGTGGTCCCTGATCTAGTTGCTCCTACCACAACCACTGTCCAAATACCTACCACTGCTCCTATTCCAGTCAATGACCCTGCTCCCACCCCTAGTCAGATTCCTCCCCCTTCCCCTTCAATTTCCTCCATCATTTCTCAAGCAGAGTCCTTACCAGTTGAATTGCTGATCCCCTTGATACTGCAGCTAGTACTAAAAATCTGTACCCTTGCCAAGACTCCCTCCAATACAGTTCAATCCCCCCTCTCTGCCCTAGCAACTCCCCCCATTGAGCAGGGATAAGCAACTATGCTTTAAACTGCTCCTTTTCTCTACTACTAAAGTTTCTTCCCTCCTCTCCCAGTCTCTTCTACTCACTGGGACTTGCTACTGTCGCTACTTTTACTTATTACTAAAATCTTTCACTTCGGTTCCAGTATGGACCAGGTTTCCTGGTCCCCCTGGCAGTTATGCTCTTGGTGCTGAGCGGCCGCAACTCCTTACTTGCAGTAATGCTCAAAGAGCTGAGCGACTGTAAGTACGGGCAGGTGAGCTTGTTGTGTTGGAGCTTGCTGTTTGAGCGAACTGATTACCAATTATTGAGTGGAACAGCTCTGCAAAGATCTACTGATTAGAAAGAATAAGTCTCCGAAAGCCGAGAACTTCTAACTGCGGAACCGATCGTAAGGTCGGGACTGCACCTGTTTGGGGCTATGACCTAAAGTCTAAGAGGCTCAATCCGTCCGTAATACCCGGGTAATCTACAACGAACGAACGAACACGAGCGCATTCTTTGTGCACTTCTTGCTAGCCAGCTATGATGGCCAAAACTACCCTTGAGGGGTGTGACCACAGGTCAAAAAGCCCCCATCTAGAACAAAAGCTCTTGGCAATCTGCGTATGTGTGTATGTGTTCTTAAGCTTGATCAAGCGATTAATAACATTCATGTGTTTAGTTAACAATTTCTCTCCATAATTATGTGAAGTTTGTAATTTTGTTACAGAACTGTACTGATCTTCATGTAATTTTCCAGCATTTTAATGATTCTGGTTCTGGTCTTGATAATTCTATTGATCAACCAACATTGTAGTAAAATATATACACATACTGTACATACAGCATACTTATATGTGTGTTTGTGTCTGAAGAAATCACAACAGCCGACACGTGACAGGCATAGAATATGTATTATAGTCACCAAAATGAAAATGAAGACTTGGAGTTTGTGTTTCCATCTTGATATTGACATTTTTGTGATCAAAATGAGAATAATACATAAATATTGCATTAATAAAAGAAATGGAGTGACATTTTACAGTTAGTTTTTTGAGGATCCCAGATAAGTTGAATTTTGGAAATTATGATTATTGGAAAACATACCACAGCCTGGATTTAAATTCCTACCTTGTAGTACAGGAAATTAGAACAAATTTCACAATATTTCTATGGGTTAAGTCATCAACATGATATTGGGAGTAAATAACAGGAAAGGATTAGAAATGAAACTATAAGAGATTACTCTAGTGCAATATGTGGATGAGATCATGGTGAGGGGTAGATAGAGATGGTTTGGGCATGCTCTTTGCAGTGCCCAAGAAAGATTAGTTCACCAAACTTTCAACTGGGCTCCACAAAGCACTAGAAGAGTTGGAACACGAAGGCCTACATGGCTGAGGACTATGAAGCATGATATAGGGGTTGATGAATGGAGAAGTATTGATTTAAAAGCTCAAGAGACACAACTGAGGCTCTTTGCGTCAATAGGCGTAGGAGATGGTGATGATGGTGTGTGTGTGTGTGTGTGTGTGTGTGTGTATATATATATATATATATATATATATATATATATATATATATGCATATATATATATATATATATATATATATATATATATATATATACATATATATATATATGTATATATATATGGTTAAAATTTTAGCTTACCAATAAAACAAATAAAAAACCAGACACACTAAAATGCAAGACAATTCCATACAGTTCCAAATTGAGCAGTTAATAGTTCTACAAGGTTACACACCACATATACTTAAGGAGAGAAAGTGTTAACTAGACACACGAACATTATCAATCACTTGGTCAAGATTAGAGTACAGAGAGGTACACATGGCAGTTTGTGGCCTTGAGGAATTCCCAGAGAGTACACACTAGCCTAAGTACAGAAGGGTATACATTTACACTAATGGCCAGGTACTTAAATAGGTTTGCAGTTGATTTCAGTTTTTGTTGGGGGATAGCGCGAACGCAGTCCCCCGCTACCAAAAATTTCGCACCCGAGTTGACCACATTTGGGTCAATCGCAAGGGTCAGCACCACCGGAGTGCAATGGTGAGCCTCGCCTTGGGGGAACCACCTTCGTGATCATGGTGTCCCCTGTGCCAGGTAAGTATGCTTCTCAAACACACAAGTAAACCCTAGCTAACATCTGCTGAGTACATGTAATCTACAACTGAATTGTTTATGCAACAAATTAATTTATATCAGTGCATCCTCCAACTTTATCATAGCATTGTAAATTTAAATAAATATTTAGAAACACAAATTGAGGTTTTATGGAAAAACTCATTTTACTATTTAATTAAATAATTTTTCAAATATCGTTCATATTTGAATGCTCAAACCTTGCTCCTATTCTCTAATACATTACTGAATTCACTAAGTACGTTTTCGCCCTTAGCTCTATGGAGTTTCAACTGTTAGAATCCTTCTACTTATAATTCATCCAACTATACTAGTTTCTTTTACTGACGGGAACTCGATGCTATAAAACTCTCTCTACCACTAAAATTCTTCCCTTTGATTCCATGACGACCCTCGTTTTTGAGGTTTGGCAGCTTACCTTGCTGCAGATATTGACACCCTCTTTGAGCTGAGAAACTGCACCTGCCTTGGAGCATCCTATCGATATAAGAAAAACTTGCCATCTTTGCAGTAACGCTCATTTGGGCAGAGCGACTACACAAGCACACTCTGTGTGTACCTCTTGTTTCCAGTATCACACCTACAAGATGTGACCACGGATCTAAGAGCCCTGTCTGGAGCAAAAGCTCTGGGCAATCTGTGTATTTATGGAGGTTCGGAAAAAAGACTAAATAACACATAAAAAACCTAATCCTTTGATTGACTGGTTGCTGATTGGATCCAAAACAATGCCTCTGGCATGAACTTGGTTTGTCAGGAATCCTATTAGTTCACTTTAAAATACTCATAAACTAACCATTAGTATTTGACGAGCTATCTATCACTAACTGTAAGAACTATGGAAGAGACAGAGTCAGAGAAGGGGAAAAGCTCCAATGAATACATAATTTCCTACGTATAGCTGGAAGCTTTTTTTTTGGTAGAGTATTTCAAAGTAGCTATAATCAATCAGGTTAGAAACTTTAGAACCAGATGAAAATATTTTTCATACATGAAATTACGAAGAATCTCGAAGAATGAGTAAGGGTTACCCATTCTGTAAAATACCAACTAAAGGAATCTTAATTGTGCTGAAGAATGGTTTTAGATATGTGGATGAAAAATAGTGATAATTAGAAGGTATAATGGTAAGAACAGCTTGGTCAAACTTCTACGTTAGGAGAGCAAGTCAGCAATCAACAATGCTTAATTTAATAGGTAGTAGGTTGGCCAGGGCTCCAGCCACAAGTTGAGATACTACCGCTATAGAGTAATGGGGTCCTTTGACTGGCCAGACAGTAGTATATTGGATCCTTCTTTCTGGTTACGGTTCATTTACCCTTTGCCTACATACAACGAAAAGTCTGGCCTATTCTTTACATATTCTCCTCTGTCCTCATACACCTGACAACAATGAGATTACCAAATATTTCTTCTCTCAAGGGGTTGACTACTGCACTGTATTTGTTCAGTGGCCAATTCCCTCTTAGTAAGGGTAGAAAATGCCCTTTAGCTATGGTAAGCAGCTCTTCTAGGAGAAGGACACTCCGAAATCAAACCGTTGTCTTGGGTAGTGCCATAACCTCTGTCTCATGGTCTTCCACTGTCTTGGGTTAGAGTTCTCTTGCTTGCAGGTACACTCGGGCACGCTATTCTCTTCCTCTTGTTTTGATAAAGTTTTTATAGTTTATATAGGAAATATTTATTCTAATGTTACTGTTCCTAAAATATTTTATTTCCTTGTTTCCTTTCCTCACTAGGCTATTTTTCCTGTTGGAGTCCCTGGGCTTATAGCATCCTGCTTTTCCAACTAGGGGTGTAGATTAGCTAGTAATAATAATAATAATATTAATTTCCTGCTTTTCCAACTAGGGTTGTAGAATAGCTAGTAATAATAATAATAATATTAATTTCCAAATACAGGAAATTGATTGGTGAGATTTTTATCCCATAAAGGGAATGTTAAAAGAAAGTCATAAGACCCAATAGTGGATTGGAGTCAACCACTCAGCCTGTGACGTCCTCCTCCACTCAAGGGCGAGCCCATGAGGGAACGGTCTTCAATGCTCTGCAGTAAGTTAATACTCCAGAGCCGCTTCCCGCTCAGAGAACGACACTCAACCTCGTCATCGTGGTTGAACTCGTTCCGAGTTTTGGACTTAAACTCGTCAATCACACTATAGAATTGATCCTATGTAGTATGATCATACCTTCAGCATCCAAACTTCCACTACTGGTCACACCGGATGCTGACTCTCCTCAAAACTGGTGTTATTTATGTTAATTTCCATCATTTTGTAATTGTTTATAAAGATTTAAGAACTATTTATTGTTGAATAAATAATTTCCATAAATTCTTAATTAAAAATATTCAAAAAGGAATTGTAGATAAATTAAAATAAACTACAGTAACAGCTTAAAAAAATTACACAGATAATTTATTTCAATTTTACACAGAAAATAGCCTGATGAATATATCCAATACACTTATATTCAACAAACAAATATGGCATGACCATATTAGAGTAAAGATTCAGTTAATATAGTCACTGGAAGTCGATATAACCATATTACCTAAATGATACAATTTTTCAATTCCAAATAATGAAAAAGTCTTTGGTAGGTCCAATTTTTTTTTTTTTTTTTTTTTGGGGGGGGGCTTTGTTTCATCATAATATGGAACAAACATGATCTTGGCTGTAGTATGATTTAAACTCTATTCATGTGCAGAAATAAATCGTATTCTATTGCTTAATACTTTAGTAAAATCTTTCTTGTATAAAATCTCTATGTTGGTCTGACATTTTCTTCTGGAGGAAGAATGAGCTTGGTTATATGTACTATCTTAAGATCTCAACTATTCTTGAAAATTAAAGTATTTTGGGAACCTTTTCAAGGTTTTACGTGCAGAGAACACCACCTCTTATACTGCCATTGCTGCCCTGGCAGCTGCTAAGCCCATCCTTCACAACACAGTTCGAACAAACTGCAAGGGAGAGCTCATCATCTCCCCTAAGGAACAAAAGTGTCAGCCTTCTACAGACAGAATCCTTCCTGGTGTTCCTTAATCCTGACAAGCAGAAAAAAGCAGTCCTCGCCAGCTATCCAGCCACTATGCCCACACCCTTGTCTCCACTCAGTAGCATTGTCTCTGCGGAACACTTAAAAAAAGCTTGAAGTTCCATCCAGCAATTTCATCACCACCTTCATCAGTCCAGTCCCAATTTCCATTTACCTTGGAATATGGGGAACTTTCCCCATCCAGGACTATACACCAGAGCCTCTTTGGGGTTATCTCTGCAAGCATTATGGACATCACTGAACATATTGCAGAGGCAACAGCATTTGCGGTGACTGCAGCCAACGTCACCCAACCCAGGTTGAACGCTCACAAGGAAAGAATAGAAACCCTTCCAGATTATCCAAATTGTGCCCTCTCTCATCAAGCTTGGAAGAACAGAAGATGCTCAGAGCATCTGAGATGGATTACAGCCTTGAAAGACACCTCGCAGCGAAGCCTACCTAAAGCACTGTCATAGCTGCAGCAACTGCACAAACGCCAGAGAGCACCTAGCCAAGGCCTCAATGCCAACCTTCCACTGCATTTGATCCTATAATCCCTTTCCTTCTAGCACCTACACCTTCCACTAATTCTTCCCCTTCCCAACCTACTCCACCCCTAACTCAACATATAGAGTCTTTGTCCCTAGAAAACCTTATCAGCACAACCCATCACATTTTTTTAATAGACCCCTATCCCTTTTCAAAGTCCCCAAATACCTTGAATAACTTAGTCAAATCCTCCTTTCCCCTAAGTCTCACCTCCCCTAGACCAATAACAAGTTTCTACACTTACAACTGCTCCTTTCTCTTCTACTCATAATTCTTCCAACTCCTATCCCAGTCTCTTCTACTCACTGAGACTCGCTATTATAACTCTTTTTCTATCACTAAAACCCTTCCTCTTGGTTCCACGGGGAGTCTGGTTTTAGGAGTGCCAGCAGCCTGCCTTCCCACATCCTCTTTAAAAGAAAAGAATTGACATCTCTGCAGTCACACTATTTTGGCTAAGCAACTGCACGAGAGCGGTGTCTCAGCTCAACTCCCAGACTGAGAGGATTACTCTTCCTGCTCAGGATCCAGCTACTCCAGCACGGAAGACACTGTTCAATATAATCAGTCTCGGCCCAGCTCTCGCGCCGACAAGAGCTCTCCAGCCTTCTGAAGTTCAGCAGCACCGGACTTGTCAACACCTGGATGGGTGGACTTATATCCACACAGTCACTAAGACCTCTCAACTTTGGTTGAAGAGGCCACATATAAGAAAGAATCCAGTTATTTACTTTGGCTTTTTTGCTAATTAAATAACTGTTGTTGACCTCAGTGACTGGCTCAATTCCATCCAGTATGGCTGATGATCATGACAGTCTCCGCACTTACAAAAGGAGTTTGTACCCCACCTGGATCAATCCCTGCAAGAATGGGGCTCAGCAGTGCAAGTGCAATCGCTGCCAGAGGTACCAGAACTACAGGCAGCAGCTAGCAGACCACATAGGGTTCAAAATAAGGGACCCAACGGTGCTCTCCCACAGGAAAACATGCAGTTGTTTTCAGTGCTATACCCTGGTACTTGAGAGCATCTTCCACCTCCTACAAAGGAAGCACAGGCCAGGATATATGGATATACCATCCTACCCTCCACAGCCTCCTTATCCAGACGTTTTTCAGAGGAAATACCGGGTGCAAGCACGGTATAAAGAGACAGTCTCTGCACCCAGTTGCAGTAACTCTCTCCCCTTTGAACGGGACTGTGACTGCCAGTCATGTGTGTATGCTATCTGGAGCAACACTGTAGGCCACAGCTCCCCCACTCATGCCAAACCAGCTATGGACTCCGAAGACCCACCTATCCCGGAGCCACCCACTCCATCTCCGGCACCAGCTGTCCAGAAGACACCTGAAAAAATGGAAGCAGAGGACGCTCCACTCACCGCAACTCCGGAACCTGATACCAACGTTTCAACCATGGCTCTAGACCTGACTGACAACCAACCACCGAAACTAGCAGAACTGCACCCTGAGGATTGCAACTGCACTCCATGCCTCTCACAGCTCCTAATGGAGGCTCAGGCAATCACCGAAAATGACCCAAGCTTGGACCTAAACTTGGCCGCTGCTGAGGAACCACAACCACCTGTCAGCCAACCCAAACAGCTTGTCAAATTCAAGATGGCAGCTGTAGAAGGCTCACCGTCATATGCAGCAGTTGCTGCTATTGCCACCGCCAACCCTGGCATCAAGATCACAGCCAGGGCCAACCTAAAAGGGGATTTAATTATATCCCCGAAGGACCTTGCCAGCGTCAACATCCTCCAACAGGAAACCTCCCTGACCCTCCTGGACCCCGAGAAGAGACTCAGACAGGCAGTGATCTATCGGTTTCCTGTCAACATGCCACTGTCATTCGTCACCGACTGCAGCAATGTTGCAAAAGCCGAGAGGAAGCTGGACCACCGCAAACTTCCCACCAAGGAAGTAACAGTCACCTTTATTGGGCAAGTCCCTAAAGCACTGGATTTGGGCCTCTGGGGAAAGTTTCCCATCAGAAGTCCAAAGCGAGAACCACTGCGCTGTTACAACTGCCAGCGCTATGGGCACCATAAAGAAGAGTGCAGGAACCCTACAATGTGCGGAGTCTGCAGCCACCGCCATCCCACACAGGACTGCATTGACGCACATCGGAATGGGACAAAAACCCAGGCAAAATGTCCCAATTGTGCGGGACCTCACCATGCATGGAACAAGAATTGTCCTGAATTCTTGAAGAGGCTACCAACCCCACTGGCAGCCCCACCGACCAAACCTGAGGCTGCACCAAGGCAGACACCTAACAAACCTGAGGCTGCACCAAGGCAGGCACCGAAACCCCAGCGGAATAGCGAACCAGGCCTCCCCGACGACAATCCGAGACTCCCCCTCCAGGAGCCCCTACTGCAGCCACGGACCAAGAACCCAGCGCTGTTGCTAGCCCAGCTGAAGAGTCAACCTCCAGCGCTGTGCAATCTCCTCCCCAACCCCCAGCAATATCTGCCATCTTATCCCTGGCAGAGGCCCTGCCAGTGGATACCTTGATCCCCCTAGTACTGCAACTACTAGTCAAAGTCTGCTCCCTTGCTAAGACTCCCTCCTCTGTAATTCATTCCCTCCTCAGTCCCTTAGTTTCACCCTCCCCGGTGCAGAGATAGGCATCTATGCTTAAAACTGCCACTTTTTCCTACTACTCGAATTCTTCCCTCCTCTCCCAGTCTCTCCTACTTACTGGGACTTACTGCTATCAACACTTTTACCTACTACTGAAACCTTTCATTTCGGCTCCAAATGGTCCTGCTTTTTGGTCCGCAAGGTCATGCTCTTGGTGCTGAGCGACCACACTGGCAACCACGCTCAAGGGGCTGAGCAGTTGCAAGACCTATCTTTGCCAACCTGGCGACTATGCTCAAGGGGCTGAGCGGTCGCACCTGCAGCTACGCTCAAGGAGCTGAGCGGCTGCAAATCCAGACATGAGAGACTGGTACTGCTGTGACACTATTGCCTACTTAGGGCAATAAATACTACGGGCTGCTACACAAAAGCCCGTGTCCAGCAGTAAGGCTGGGCAATCTTTTAATTTTGTACCTATTTTTTGTGTTTGAATACCTACGGGCCTAACAATAAAAAGGCCCGTGCCAACAAGAAGTGTTGGCTTTAATACACCAACAACAACAACACTGTTCTCGTGGCTCAGGGGATACCACAGGTCCCATGCCAGCCTGCTGGCCGTAATTTTCGGCTGTAACTCTGAACAGGAGTTGGCTGAAATTTTCCACTGTAACTCTAAATAATTTCAGTTATGTCTCTAGCGAATCCCCAGCTAAAAGACTTTGCAAGTGACCTTTATCCAACATGGATTACCCACTGCAAAGCCCTGTACAGTCCCTCAACTGCACATTGCAGATGTCACAATTGCAGAGTATACCGCAGCTATAGACAAGAACTCATCAGCCATGTGGGTTTTGTGCCCAAGGATGACCCATTATTGGCCCAGCATCCCCAAAAATGCAAATGCCTACCTCGCACTAACAGTGGCATGTATCCCCTTTTTTAAGGAATTAAAGACCAGGCCAAAATTCCAGGATATACCAGGGCAAGATCCAACAGCACCCTACTTGAATATTCTCACAAGACCAAGCAGGATACACAAGAATCACAAATATATCCTCAACTTCAAATACAGTGAAACTGAACCTCTCAGAAATGGCTGCGACTGTCAGCTATGTCTCCATGATATTTGGCTTTCCTGGCAACCTTCAGAGACAACACCTACAACTAAAGTCTCTGCGCCAGCTGCCTCTGTACTAACCTCAACTCCAGCTAGCTCAACCCACATACCTGCGCCAGCTGCTACTCCACTGACATCAACTCCAGAACCTGTGGCCACCACATCACCCATGGACCTTGATTCTTCTAGAGACACTTCAGCAGCTCTGCACCTGGATGATTGCAACTGCACCTCATGCTTGCCTCAACTCCTAAAGGAAGCCTCACCCACCCTAAAGACCGCTACTATCAACCTTGCTCCAGGCCCAAATCAAACAGCTGCTAGAGAACTGGTTCCAGATCCCCTGCCAGCTGTCACTGACCCAAAGCAGCTCCCAAAGTTTAAATTGGCAGCTGTGGAAGGTGTACCTTTATATGCAGTAGTAGTTGCAATAGCATCTGCTAACCCTGGCATCAAGCTGACGGCCAGAACGAACCTCAAAGGGGACTTAATAATCTCCCCAAAAGACCAGAACAGTGCCAGCCTTCTTCAGCAGGAATCCTCCCTGGTCTTTCTGGATCCAGAGAAGAAATTAAGGAAAGCAGTAGTCTACCACTACCAAACAAAAATGCCACTGTCCTTCATTACTGACTGCAGCAATGTCTCCAAAGCTGAAAGGAGACTGGACCACCGCAAACAGCCCACCAAGGAAGTGACTGTCACCTCCCTTGACCCAATTCCCAATTCACTGGACCTTGGACTGTGGGGAGAATTCCCCATAAAGGACTTCAGAAGTGACCCATTGCATTGCTTCAACTGTCAATGTTTTGGACATCATAAGGAGGAGTGCAGGGGCCCTACGGTCTGTGGTGTTTGCAGCCACCATCATCCAACTCAAACCTGCATAGATGCGCACCAAGGAGGGCTAGAGACCCATGCCAAGTGCCCTAACTATGCTGGACCCCATTACACCTGAAACAGGAGGTGTCCAGAGTTCCTGAAAAGACTACCAGCTCAACAGACCGACCCACCTACCTATCCGACAACAGTACCACAGCAACTGCTGCCAAAGGCCCAACGGACTTCACGTTCTAGACCTCCTCCTCCTCCTCCTCCCGTGGTCCCTGATCTAGTTGCTCCTACCACAACCACTGTCCAAATACCTACCACTGCTCCTATTCCAGACAACGACCCTGCTCCCACCCCTAGTCAGATTCCTCCCCCTTCCCCTTCAATTTCCTCCATCATTTCCCAAGCAGAGTCCTTGCCAGTTGAAATGCTGATCCCCTTGATACTGCAGCTAGTACTAAAAGTCTGTACCCTTGCCAAGACTCCCTCCAATACAGTTCAATCCCTCCTCTCTACCCTAGCAACTCTCCCCATTGAGCAGGGATAAGCAACTATGCTTTAAACTGCTCCTTTTCTTTACTACTAACGTTTCTTCCCTCCTCTCCTAGTCTCTTCTACTCACTGGGACTTGCTACTGTCGCTACTTTTACCTATTACTAAAAACTTTCACTTCGGTTCCAGTATGGACCTGGTTTCCTGGTCCCCCTGGCGGTTATGCTCTTAGTGCTGAGAAGCCGCACCTCCTTACTTGCAGTTATGCTCAAGGAGCTGAGCGACTGTAAGTCCGGGCAGGTGAGCTTATTGTGTTGGAGCTTGCTGTTTGAGCAAACTGATTGCCAGTTATTGAGTGGAACAGCTCTGCAAAGAGCTACTGATTAGAAAGAATAAGTCTCTCGAGAGACGAGAACTTGAAATTGCGGAACTGCACCTGTTTGGGGCTATGACTTCGAGTCTAAGAGCCCCAGTTCAGGCTTAATGCCCAGGCAATCTAGACCAACAAACCAACCAACCTCCATTGACCTTGGAATATGGGGAAAATTTCCCATCCAGGACTTTACACCAGAGCCTCTTTGGGGGTATCTCTGGCAGCATTATGGACATTACTGAACATATTGCAGACGCCACAACATTTGTCGTGACTGCAGCCAATGTCATCCAACCCAGGTTGAACGTCCACAAGGAAGGTATAGAAACCCTTCTGAGATATCCAAATTGTACCCTCTCTTATCATGCTTGGAAGAACAGAACATGCTCAAAGTGTCTGAGAAGGATTGTAGCCTTGAAAGACACCTCGCAGCCAAGCCCACCTAAAGCACCGTCACAGCTGCAGCAGCCACACAAACACCAGAGAGCACCTAGCCAACCTTCCACTGCATTTGATCCTATAATCCCTTTCCTTCTAGCACCTACACCTTCCACTAATTCTTCCCCTTCCCAATCTAATCTATCCCTAACTCAACAAACAGAGTCCTTGTCCCTAGAAAACCTTATCCACACAACCCATCACACTTTTTATAGACCCCTATCCCTTTTCAAAGTGCCCAGATACCTTGAATAACTTAGTCAAATCCTCCTTTCCCCAAAAGTCTAACCTCCCCTAGAGTAGCGATAAGTTTCTACTTTTATAACTGCTCCTTTCTCTTCTACTCATAATTCTTCTAACTCCTAACCCAGTCTCTTCTACTCACTGGGACTCGCTATTATAACACTTTTTCTATCACTAAAACTCTTCCTCTTGGTTCCATGAGGAGTCTGGTTTTTGGAGTGCCACATGCCTGCCTTCTTACATCCTCTTTATAAGAAAAGAAAGGACATCTCTGCAGTCACACTATTTTGGCTAAGCAACTGCACAAGAGTGCATTCCTTGTACAATTCTTGCTAGCCGGCTATGATGGCCAAAACTACACTTGAAGGGTATGACCACAGGTCTAAGAACCCCCATCCAGAGCGAAAGCTCTTGGCAATCTGCGTGTGTGTGTATGTGTTCTTAAGCTTGATCAAGCGATTGATAAAATTCATGTGTTTAGTTAACAATTTCACTCCATAATTATGTGAGGTTTGTAATTTTGTTACAGAACTGTACTGATCTTCGTGTAATTTTCCAGCATTTTAGTGATTTTTGTTCTGGTCTTGATAGTTTTATTGATAAACCAACATTGTAGTAAAATATATACACATACTGTACATACAGCATACTTATGTGTGTTTGTGTCTGAAGAAATCACAACAGCCGACATGAGACAGGCATAAAATATTTATTATAGTCACCAAAATGAAAATGAAGACTTGGAGTTTGTGTTTCCATCTTGATATTGACATTTTTGTAATCAAAATGAGAATAATACAAAAGTATTGCATTTATAAAAGAAATGGAGTGACGTTTTACAGTTAGTTTTTTGAGGACCCCAGATAAGTTGAAATTTGGAAATTACGATTATTGGAAAACAGACCGCAGCCTGGATTTAAATTCCTACCTTGTGGTACAGGAAATTAGAACAAATTTCACAATATTTCTATGGGTTAAGTCATCAACATGATATTGGGAGTTAATGGCAGGAAAGGATTAGAAATGAAACTATAAGAGATTACTCTAGTGCAATATGCGGATGAGATCATGGTGGGGGATAGATGGAGATGGTTTGGGTATGCTCTTCGCAGTCCCCAAGAAAGATTAGTTCACTAAACTTTCAACTGGGCTCCATAAGGCACTAGAAGAGTTGGAACACCCAGGCCTACATGGTTGATGACTATGAAGCGGGAAATAGGGGTTGATGAATGGAGAAGAATTGATTTAAAGGCTCAAGATAGAGACAACTGGCAAAATCTAACTAAGGCCCCTTGCGTCAATAGGCGTAGGAGATGGTGATGATATATATATATATATATATATATATATATATATATATATATACATATATATATATATATATATACATATATATATATATATATATATATATATATATATATAATGGTTACAACTTTGACTTACATATAAAAAAAATTAAAACCAGATTCACTAATATGCGTTACAATTCCTTACAGTTGCAAATCGAGCATATAAATAGTTCTACAAGGTTACACATCACATATACTTATGGAGAGAAAGTCTTAACTAGACACATGAACAATATCAATTGCATGGTCAAGATTAAAGTACAGTGAGCTACCCATGGCAGTTTGCGGCCTTGAGGAATTCCCAAACAGTACAGAGTATCCTAAGTACAGAAGGGTATCCATGTACTTCAATAGGTTTGCAATTTTTATTCCAGTTTTTGTTGGGGGATAGCGCGAACGCAGTCCCCCGCTACCAAAAATTTCGCACCCGAGTTGACCACATTTGGGTCAATCGCAAGGGTCAGCACCACCGGAGTGCAATGGTGAGCCTCGCCTTGGGGGAACCACCTTCGTGATCATGGTGTCCCCTGTGCCAGGTAAGTATGCTTCTCAAACACACAAGTAAACCCTAGTTAACATCTACTGAGTAGATTTAACCTTCAACTGAATTGTTTATGCAACAAATTAATTTATATCAGTGCATTCTGCAACTTTATCATAACATTGTAAATTTAAATATATATTTAGAAATACAAATTGACGTTTTATGGAAAAACTCATTTAATTATTTAGTTGAATTATTTTTCAAATATCGTTCATACTTGAAGGCTCAAACTTTGCTCCTATTCTCTGTGCTACGGGCCAACCAAGGGAAAGGCCCGTGCCAACAACAAGTGTTGGCTTTAATACCCCACCCTATTCTCTAATACATTACTGTATTCACTAGGTACGTTTTTTCCCTTAGCTCTACAGAGTTTCAACTGCTAGAATACTTCTACCATAATTCATCCAACTCTTATTCCAGTTTCTTTTACTGATGGGGACTCCATGCTATAAAACTCTCTCTACCACTAAAATTCTTCCCTTCGATTCCATGACGACCCTCGTTTTTGAGGTTTGGCAGCTTACCTTGCTGCAGATATTGACACCATTTTTGAGCTGAGAAACTGCACCTGCCTTGCCGCATCCTATCGATATAAAAAAAACTTGCCATCTTTGCAGTAACGCTCTTCGGCTGAACAAATACACATGAGCACACTCTGTGTGTACCTCTTGTTTCCAGTATCACACTTGGGACTTATGACTAGGGATCTAAGAGACCTGTATGGAGCAAAAGCTCTAGGCAATCTCTGTGTTTATGGAGGTTCAGGAAAAAGAATATGTGACACAAACAAAATAATCCTTTGATTGAATAATAGCTGATTGGATCCAAAACAATGCCTCTGGCATGAGGTAAGTTTATCAGAAATCCTATTAGTTCACTTTAATATACCCACAGATTAACCATTAGTATTTTACAAGCTATCTATCACTAGCTGTAAGAACTATGGAAGAGACAGAGTCATCGAAGGGGATATAGCTCGAATGAATACACAAAGTCTTACTGACAGTTGGAAGTTTTTTCGTAGAGTATTTCAAAGTAACTATAAATCAATCAGGTTAGAGATTTTAGAACCAGATGAAAATATTTTTATACATAAAATTACGATGAATCTTGACGAAAAAGTAAGGGTTACCCATTCTGCAAAATGCCCACTAAAGGAGTTTAATATGTGCTGAAGAATGATATTAGATATGTGAATGAAAAATAGTGATAATTGGAAGGTATAATGATAAGAACAGCTTGGGCAGACTTCTATGTTAAGAGAGCAATTCAGCACTCAACAAGGCTTAATTAATTTCCCAATACAGGAAATTGATTGGTGAGATTTTTATCCCATAAAGGGAATGTTAAAAGAAAGTCATAAGACCCAATAGTGGATTGGAGTCAACCACTCAGCCTGTGACGTCCTCCTCCACTCAAGGGCGAGCCCATGAGGGAACGGTCTTCAATGCTCTGCAGTAAGTTAATACTCCAGAGCCGCTTCCCGCTCAGAGGACGACACTCAACCTCGTCATCGTGGTTGAACTCGTTCCGAGTTTTGGACTTAAACTCGTCAATCACACTATAGAATTGATCCTATGTAGTATGATCATACCTTCAGCATCCAAACTTCCACTACTGATCACACTGGATGCTGACTCTCCTCAAAACTGGTGACATTTATGTTAATTTTTATCATTTTGTAATTGTTTATAAATATTTAAGAACTATTTATTGTTGACTAAATAATTTCCATATATTCTTAAATGAAAATATTTAAAAAGGAATTATAGATATAATAAAATAAACTACAGTAACAGCTTAGAAAAATTTCACAGAAAATTTATTTCAATTTTACACAGAAAAAAGCCTGATGAATATATCCAATACACCTATATTTTACAAACCAATAAGGAATGAGCATATTAGGTCAAAGATTCAGTTAATATAGTCACTGGAAGTCGACATAACCATATTAACCAAATGATACAATTTTTCAATTCCAAATAATGAAAAAGACTTGGGTATGTTCTAGTTTTTTTTCCATCATAATATGGAACAAACATTATCTCGGCTGTAGTATGATTTACACTCTATTCATGTGCATAAATAAATCACATTCTATTGCTTAATACTTTAGTAAAATCTTGTTTCTTGTACAATATCTCTATGCTGGTCTGACATTTTCTTCTGGAAGAAGAATGAGCTTGGTTATATCTGGTATCTTGACAACTCAAATACTCTTGAAAATTAAAATATCTTTTTGTAAAGCTTTTCAAGGTTTTACCTGCAGAGAACACCACCTCTTATGCTGCAGTTGCTGCCCTGGTAGCTGCTAAGCCCATCCTTCACAACACAGATCGAACGAACTGCAAGGGAGAGCTCATCATCTCCCCTAAGGAACAAAAGTGTCAGCCTTCTATAGACAGAATCCTTCCTGGTGTTCCTTAATCCTGACAAGAATCAGAAAAAAACAGTCCTCGCCAGCTATCCAGCCACCATGCCCACACCCTTGTCTCCACTCAGTAGCATCGTCTGTGCGGAACGCTGTAAAAAAAAAAAGCTTGAAGCTCCATCCAATAATTTCATCACCCCTGTCATCAGTCCAGCCCCAAATTCCATTGACCTTGGAATATGGGGAACTTTCCCAATCCAGGACTATACACCGGAGCCTCTTTGGGGTTATCTCTGCCAGCGATATGGACATCAGTGAACATATTGCAGAAGTCATAACATTTGTGGTCACTGTAGCCGTCACCCAATCCAGGTTGAACACCCACAAGGAAGGTATAGAAACCCTTCTGAGATATCCAAATTGTGACCCCCTCTCATCATGCTTGGAACAGAAGGTGCTCAGAGTGTCTGAGATGGATTACAGCCTTGAAAGACACCTCACAGCCAAGCCAACCCAAAGCACTGTCACAGCTGCAGAAGCCGCACAAACGTCGCGGAGCACCTAGCCAGAGGCCTCAACACTAACCTTCCACTGCTCCTGATCCTGTAATCCCTAACCTAGTACCTACACCTTCCCAACCTACCCTATCCCTCACTCAGCAAATAGAGTCCTTGTCCCTAGAAAACCATATTCCCATAGCCATTCATATTTTCTATAATGCCCTATCTCTTCTAAGTCCCCAAATACCTTGAATAACTTAGTCAAATCCTCCTTTCCCAAAATTCTCATCTCAAGTTTCTACACTTTCAACTGCTCCTTTCTCTTCTACTCATAATTCTTCCAACTCCTATCCCAGTCTCTTCTACTCACTGAGACTCGCTGTTATAACTCTTTTTCTATCACTAAAACCCTTCCTCTTGGTTCCACGAGGAGTCTGGTTTTTGGAGTGCCAGCAGCCTGCCTTCCCACATCCTCTTTAAAAGAAAAGAATTGACATCTCTGCAGTCACACTATTTTAGCTAAGCAACTGCACGAGAGCGTTGTCTCAGCTCAGCTCCCAGACTGAGAGGATTACTCTTTCAGCTTAGGATCCAGCTACTCCAGCATAGAAGACACTGTTCTCATGGCTCAGGGGATACCACAGGTCCCCTGCCAGCCTACTGGCCATAATTTTTGGCTGTAACTCTTAACAGGAGTTGTCTGAAATTTTCCGCTATAACTCCAAATAATTTCAGTTATGTCTCTAGCGAATCCCCAGCTAAAAGACTTTGCTAGTGACCTTTATCCAACATGGATTACACACTGCAAAGCCCTGTTCAGTCCCTCAACTGCACATTGCAGATGTCACAATTGCAGAGTATACCGCAGCTATAGACAAGAACTCATCAGCCATGTGGGTTTTGTGCCCAAGGATGACCCATTATTGGCCCAGCACCTCAAAAAATGCAAATGCTCAGACTACCTCGCACTAACAATGGCATGTATCCCGTTTTTTTAAGGAATTGAAGACCAGGACAAAATTCCAGGATATACCACGGAAAGCTCCAACAGCACCCTACTTGAATATTCTCACAAGACCATGCAGGATACACAAGAATCACAAATATATCCTCAACTTCAAATACAGTGAAACTGAACCTCTCAGAAATGGCTGCGACTGTCAGCTATGTCTCCATGATATTTGGCTTTCCTGGCAACCTTCAGAGACAACACCTACAACTAAAGTCTCTGCGCCAGCTGCCTCTGTACTAACCTCAACTCCAGCTAGCTCAACCCATATACCTGCGCCAGCTGCTACTCCACTGACATCAACTCCAGAACCTATGGCCAGCACATCACCCATGGACCTTGATTCTTCTAGAGACACTTCAGCAGCTCTGCACCTGGATGATTGCAACTGCACCTCATGCTTGTCTCAACTCCTAAAGGAAGCCTTACCCACCCTCAAGACCGCTACAATCAACCCTGCTCCAGGCCCAAATCAAACAGCTGCTAGAGAACCGGTTCCAGATCCTCTGCCAGCTGTCACTGACCGAAAGCAGCTCCCAAAGTTTAAATTGGCAGCTGTGGAAGGTGCACCTTCATATGCAGTAGTAGCTGCCATAGCATCTGCTAACCCTGGCATCAAGCTGACGGCCAGAACGAACCTCAAAGGGGACTTAATAATCTCCCCAAAAGACCAGAACAGTGC
Organism: Palaemon carinicauda; assembly: GCF_036898095.1. NCBI lineage: Eukaryota > Metazoa > Arthropoda > Malacostraca > Decapoda > Palaemonidae > Palaemon > Palaemon carinicauda. Next base: position 58,280,367 of record NC_090759.1, read on the forward strand.
CAGCCTTCTTCAGCAGGAATCCTCCCTGGTCTTTCTGGATCCAGAGAAGAAATTAAGGAAGGCAGTAGTCTACCACTACCAAACAAAAAATGCCACTGTCCTTCATTACTGACTGCAGCAATGTCTCCAAAGCTGAAAGGAGACTGGACCACCGCAAACAGACCACCAAGGAAGTGACTGTCACCTTCCTTGACCCAATTCCCAATTCACTGCACCTTAGACTGTGGGGAGAATTCCCCATAAAGGACTTCAGAAGTGACCCATTGCATTGCTTCAACTGTCAATGTTTTGGACATCATAAGGAGGAGTGCAGGGGCCCTACAGTCTGTGGAGTCTGCAGCCGCCATCATCCAACTCAAACCTGCATAGATGCACACCAAGGAGGGCTAGAGACCCATGCCAAGTGCCCCAATTGTGCTGGACCCCATCACGCCTGGAACAGGAGGTGTCCAGAGTTCCTGAAAAGACTACCAGCTCAACAGACCGACCCACCTACTTATCCAACAACAGTACCACAGCAACTGCAGAAGACCCAACGGACTCCACGTTCCAGACCTCCTCCTCGTCTTTCCGTGGTCCCTGATCTAGTTGCTCCTACCACAACCACTGCCCAAATACCTACCACTGCTCCTATTCCAGTCAATGACCCTGCTCCCACCCCTAGTCAGATTCCTCCCCCTTCCCCTTCAATTTCCTCCATCATTTCTCAAGCAGAGTCCTTGCCAGTTGAATTGCTGATCCCCTTGATACTGCAGCTAGTACTAAAAATCTGTACCCTTGCCAAGACTCCCTCCAATACAGTTCAATCCCCCCTCTCTGCCCTAGCAACTCCCCCCATTGAGCAGGGATAAGCAACTATGCTTTAAACTGCTCCTTTTCTCTACTACTAAAGTTTCTTCCCTCCTCTCCCAGTCTCTTCTACTCACTGGGACTTGCTACTGTCGCTACTTTTACTTATTACTAAAATCTTTCACTTCAGTTCCAGTATGGACCTGGTTTCCTGGTCCCCCTGGCAGTTATGCTCTTGGTGCTGAGCGGCCGCACCTCCTTACTTGCAGTAATGCTCAAAGAGCTGAGCGACTGTAAGTACGGGCAGGTGAGCTTGTTGTGTTGGAGCTTGCTGTTTGAGCGAACTGATTATCAATTATTGAGTGGAACAGCTCTGCAAAGATCTACTGATTAGAAAGAATAAGTCTCTCGAAAGCCGAGAACTTCTAACTGCGGAACCGATCGTAAGGTCGGGACTGCACCTGTTTGGGGCTATGACCTAAAGTCTAAGAGCCTCAATCCGTCCGTAATACCCGGGTAATCTACAACGAACGAACGAACACGAGCGCATTCTTTGTGCACTTCTTGCTAGCCAGCTATGATGACCAAAACTACCCTTGAGGGGTGTGACCACAGGTCAAAAAGCCCCCATCTAGAACAAAAGCTCTTGGCACTCTGCGTATGTGTGTATGTGTTCTTAAGCTTGATCAAGCGATTGATAACATTCATGTGTTTAGTTAACAATTTCTCTCCATAATTATGTGAAGTTTGTAATTTTGTTACAGAACTGTACTGATCTTCATGTAATTTTCCAGCATTTTAATGATTCTGGTTCTGGTCTTGATAATTCTATTGATCAACCAACATTGTAGTAAAATATATACACATACTGTACATACAGCATACTTATATGTGTGTTTGTGTCTGAAGAAATCACAACAGCCGACACGTGACAGGCATAGAATATGTATTATAGTCACCAAAATGAAAATGAAGACTTGGAGTTTGTGTTTCCATCTTGATATTGACATTTTTGTGATCAAAATGAGAATAATACATAAATATTGCATTAATAAAAGAAATGGAGTGACATTTTACAGTTAGTTTTTTGAGGATCCCAGATAAGTTGAATTTTGGAAATTACGATTATTGGAAAATATACCACAGCCTGGATTTAAATTCCTACCTTGTAGTACAGGAAATTAGAACAAATTTCACAATATTTCTATGGGTTAAGTCATCAACATGATATTGGGAGTAAATGACAGGAAAGGATTAGAAATGAAACTATAAGAGATTACTCTATTGCAATATGTGGATGAGATCATGGTGAGGGGTAGATAGAGATGGGGTGGGCATGCTCTTTGCAGTGCCCAAGAAAGATTAGTTCACCAAACTTTCAACTGGGCTCCACAAAGCACTAGAAGAGTTGGAACACGAAGGCCTACATGGCTGAGGACTATGAAGCATGATATAGGGGTTGATGAATGGAGAAGTATTGATTTAAAAGCTCAAGAGACACAACTGAGGCTCTTTGCGTCAATAGGCGTAGGAGATGGTGATGATGGTGTGTGTGTGTGAGTGTATATATATATATATATATATATATATATATATATATATATATATATATATATATATGTATATATATATATATATATATATATATATATATATATATATATATATATGTATATATATATATGGTTAAAACTTTAGCTTACCAATAAAACAAATAAAAAACCAGACACACTAAAATGCAAGACAATTCCATACAGTTCCAAATTGAGCAGATAAATAGTTCTACAAGGTTACACACCACATATACTTAAGGAGAGAAAGTGTTAACTAGACACACGAACATTATCAATCACTTGGTCAAGATTAGAGTACAGAGAGGTACCCATGGCAGTTTGTGGCCTTGAGGAATTCCCAGAGAGTACACACTAGCCTAAGTACAGAAGGGTATATATTTACACTAATGGCCAAGTACTTAAATAGGTTTGCAGTTGATTTCAGTTTTTGTTGGGGGATAGCGCGAACGCAGTCCCCCGCTACCAAAAATTTCGCACCCGAGTTGACCACATTTGGGTCAATCGCAAGGGTCAGCACCACCGGAGTGCAATGGTGAGCCTCGCCTTGGGGGAACCACCTTCGTGATCATGGTGTCTCCTGTGCCAGGTAAGTATGCTTCTCAAACACACAAGTAAACCCTAGCTAACATCTGCTGAGTACATGTAATCTACAACTGAATTGTTTATGCAACAAATTAATTTATATCAGTGCATCCTCCAACTTTATCATAGCATTGTAAATTTAAATAAATATTTAGAAACACAAATTGAGGTTTTATGGAAAAACTCATTTTACTATTTAATTAAATAATTTTTCAAATATCGTTCATATTTGAATGCTCAAACCTTGCTCCTATTCTCTAATACATTACTGAATTCACTAGGTACGTTTTCGCCCTTAGCTCTATGGAGTATCAACTGTTAGAATCCTTCTACTTATAATTCATCCAACTATACTAGTTTCTTTTACTGACGGGAACTCGATGCTATAAAACTCTCTCTACCACTAAAATTCTTCCCTTTGATTCCATGACGACCCTCGTTTTTGAGGTTTGGCAGCTTACCTTGCTGCAGATATTGACACCCTCTTTGAGCTGAGAAACTGCACCTGCCTTGGAGCATCCTATCGATATAAGAAAAACTTGCCATCTTTGCAGTAACGCTCATTTGGGCAGAGCGACTACACAAGCACACTCTGTGTGTACCTCTTGTTTCCAGTATCACACCTACAAGATGTGACCACGGATCTAAGAGCCCTGTCTGGAGCAAAAGCTCTGGGCAATCTGTGTATTTATGGAGGTTCGGAAAAAAGACTAAATAACACATAAAAAACCTAATCCTTTGATTGACTGGTTGCTGATTGGATCCAAAACAATGCCTCTGGCATGAACTTGGTTTGTCAGGAATCCTATTAGTTCACTTTAAAATACTCATAAACTAACCATTAGTATTTGACGAGCTATCTATCACTAACTGTAAGAACTATGGAAGAGACAGAGTCAGAGAAGGGGAAAAGCTCCAATGAATACATAATTTCCTACGTATAGCTGGAAGCTTTTTTTTTTTTGGTAGAGTATTTCAAAGTAGCTATAATCAATCAGGTTAGAAACTTTAGAACCAGATGAAAATATTTTTCATACATGAAATTACGAAGAATCTCGAAGAATGAGTAAGGGTTACCCATTCTGTAAAATACCAACTAAAGGAATCTTAATTGTGCTGAAGAATGGTTTTAGATATGTGGATGAAAAATAGTGATAATTAGAAGGTATAATGGTAAGAACAGCTTGGTCAAACTTCTACGTTAGGAGAGCAAGTCAGCAATCAACAATGCTTAATTTAATAGGTAGTAGGTTGGCCAGGGCTCCAGCCACAAGTTGAGATACTACCGCTATAGAGTAATGGGGTCCTTTGACTGGCCAGACAGTAGTATATTGGATCCTTCTTTCTGGTTACGGTTCATTTACCCTTTGCCTACATACAACGAAAAGTCTGGCCTATTCTTTACATATTCTCCTCTGTCCTCATACACTTGACAACAATGAGATTACCAAATATTTCTTCTCTCAAGGGGTTGACTACTGCACTGTATTTGTTCAGTGGCCAATTCCCTTTTAGTAAGGGTAGAAAATGCCCTTTAGCTATGGTAAGCAGCTCTTCTAGGAGAAGGACACTCCGAAATCAAACCGTTGTCTTGGGTAGTGCCATAACCTCTGTCTCATGGTCTTCCACTGTCTTGGGTTAGAGTTCTCTTGCTTGCGGGTACACTCGGGCACGCTATTCTCTTCCTCTTGTTTTGATAAAGTTTTTATAGTTTATATAGGAAATATTTATTCTAATATTCCTAAAATATTTTATTTACTTAGTTTCCTTTCCTCACTGGGCTATTTTTCCTGTTGGAGTCCCTGGGCTTATAGCATCCTGCTTTTCCAACTAGGGGTGTAGATTAGCTAGTAATAATAATAATAATATTAATTTCCTGCTTTTCCAACTAGGGTTGTAGATTAGCTAGTAATAATAATATTAATTTCCAAATACAGGAAATTGATTGGTGAGATTTTTATCCCATAAAGGGAATGTTAAAAGAAAGTCATAAGACCCAATAGTGGATTGGAGTCAACCACTCAGCCTGTGACGTCCTCCTCCACTCAAGGGCGAGCCCATGAGGGAACGGTCTTCAATGCTCTGCAGTAAGTTAATACTCCAGAGCCGCTTCCCGCTCAGAGGACGACACTCAACCTCGTCATCGTGGTTGAACTCGTTCCGAGTTTTGGACTTAAACTCGTCAATCACACTATAGAATTGATCCTATGTAGTATGATCATACCTTCAGCATGTTGTTGTTGTTGGTGTATTAAAGCCAACATATCTTGTTGGCACGGGCCTTTGTATTGTTCGGCCCGTAGGTGATCAAACACAAAAAATAGGTAGTAAGTTAAAATTGCCCAGCCTTACTGCTGGACACGGGCTTTTGTGTAGCAGCCCGTAGTATTTATTGCCCTAAGTAGGCAATAGTGTCACAGCAGTACCAGTCTCTCAAGTCTGGATTTGCAGCCGCTCAGCTCCTTGAGCGTAGCTGCAGGTGCGACCGCTCAGCCCCTTGAGCATAGTCGCTAGGTTGGCAAGGATAGGTCTTGCAACTGCTCAGCCCCTTGAGCGTGGTTGCCAGTGTGGTCGCTCAGCACCAAGAGCATGACCTTGCGGACCAAAAAATCAGGACCATTTGGAACCGAAATGAAAGGTTTTAGTAGTAGGTAAAAGTGCTGATAGTAGTAAGTCCCAGTAAGTAGGAGAGACTGGGAGAGGAGAGAAGAATTCGAGTAGTAGGAAAAAGTGGCAGATTTAAGCATAGATGCCTATCTCTGCACCGGGGAGGGTGAAACTAAGGGACTGAGGAGGGAATGAATTACAGAGGAGGGAGTCTTAGCAAGGGAGCAGACTTTAACTAGTAGTTGCAGTACTAGGGGGATCAAGGTGTCCACTGGCAGGGCCTCTGCCAGGGATAAGATGGCAGATATTGCTGGGGGTTGGGGAGGAGATTTCACAGCGCTGGAGGTTGGCTCTTCAACTGGGCTAACAACAGTGCTGGGTTCTTGGTCCGTGGCTGCAGTAGGGGCTCCTGGAGGAGGAGTCTCGGATTGTCGTCTGGGAGGCCTGGTTCGCTGAATCCTCTGGGGTTTCGGTGCCTGCCTTGGTGCAGCCTCAGGTTTGTTAAGTGTCTGCCTTGGTGCAGCCTCAGGTTTGGTCGGTGGGGCTGCCAGTGGGGTTGGTAGCCTCTTCAAGAATTCAGGGCACTTCTTGTTCCATGCATGGTGACGTCCCGCACAATTGGGACATTTTGCCTGGGTTTTTGTCCCATTCCGGTGTGCGTCAATGCAGTCCTGTGTGGGATGGCGGTGGCTGCAGACTCCGCATATTGTAGGGTTCCTGCACTCTTCTTTCTGGTGTCCATAGCGCTGGCAGTTGTAACAGCGTAGTGGTTCTCGCTGTGGACTTCTGATGGGAAACTTCCCCCAGAGGCCCAAATCCAGTGCTTTAGGGACTTGCCCTATAAAGGTGACTGATACTTCCTTGGTGGGAAGTTTGCGGTGGTCCAGCTTCCTCTCGGCTTTTGCAACATTGCTGCAGTCGGTGACGAATGACAGTGGCATGTTGACAGGAAACCGATAGATCACTGCCTGTCTGAGTCTCTTCTCGGGGTCCAGGAGGGTCAGGGAGGTTTCCTGTTGGAGGATGTTGACGCTGGCAAGGTCCTTCGGGGATATAATTAAATCCCCTTTCAGGTTGGCCCTGGCTGTGATCTTGATGCCAGGGTTGGCGGTGGCAATAGCAGCAACTGCTGCATATGACGGTGAACCTTCTACAGCTGCCATCTTGAATTTGACAAGCTGTTTGGGTTGGCTGACAGGTGGTTGTGGTCCCTCAGCAGCGGCTAAGTTTAGGTCCAAGCTTGGGTCATTTTCGGTGATTGCCTGGGCCTCCATTAGGAGCTGTGAGAGGCATGGAGTGCAGTTGCAATCCTCAGGGTGCAGTTCTGCTAGTTGCGGTGCAGTCAGGTCTAGATCCATGGTTGAAACGTTGGTCTCAGGTTCCGGAGTTGCGGTGAGTGGAGCGTCCTCTGCTTCCATCTTTTCAGGTGTCTTCTGGACAGCTGGTGCTGGAGATGGAGTGGGTGGCTCCGGGATAGGTGAGTCTTCAGAGTCCTTGGCTGGTTTGGCACGAGTGGGGGAGCTGTGGCCTACAGTGTTGCTCCAAATAGCATACACACATGACTGGCAGTCACAGTCCCGTTCAAAGGGGAGAGAGTTGCTGCAACTGGGTGCAGACACTGTCTCTTTATACCGTGCTAGCACTCGGTATTTCCTCTGGAAAATGTCTGGATAAGGAGGCTGTGGAGGGTAGGATGGTATATCCATATATCCTGGCCGGTGCTTCCTTTGCAGGAGGTGGTAGATGCTCTCAAGCACCAGGGTATAGCACTGAAAACAATTGCATGTTTTCCTGTGAGAGAGCACCGTTGGGTCCCTTATTTTGAACCCTATGTGGTCTGCTAGCTGCTGCCTGTAGTTCTGGTACCTCAGGCAGCGATTGCACTTGCACTGCTGAGCCCCATTCTTGCAGGGATTTATCCAGGTGGGGTACAAACTCCTTCTGTAAGTGCGGAGACTGTCGTGCCCATCATCAGCCATACTGGATGGAATTGGGCTAGTCACTAAGGTCAACAACAGTTATTTATTTAGCAAAAAAGCCAAAGTAAATAACTGGATTCTTTCTTATATGCGGCCTCTTCAACCAAAGTTGAGAGGTCCTAGTGACAGAGTGGATAAAAGTCCACCCATCCAGGTGTTGCCAAGTCCGGTGCTGCTGAACTTAGAAGGCTGGAGAGCTCTTGTCGGCGCGAGAGCTGGGCCGAGACTGAGCATCCAAACTTCCACTACTGGTCACACCGGATGCTGACTCTCCTCAAAACTGGTGTTAATTATGTTAATTTCCATCATTTTGTAATTGTTTATAAAGATTTAAGAACTATTTATTGTTGAATAATTTCCATAAATTCTTAATTAAAAATATTCAAAAAGGAATTATAGATAAATTAAAATAAACTACAATAACAGCTTAGAAAAATTACACAGATAATTTATTTCAATTTTACACAGAAAATAGCCTGATGAATATATCCAATACACTTATATTCAACAAACAAATATGGCATGAGCATATTAGGTTAAAGATTCAGTTAATATAGTCACTGGAAGTCGATATAACCATATTACCTGAATGATACAATTTTTCAATTCCAAATAATGAAAAAGTCTTTGGTAGGTCCAATTTTTTTTTTGTGGGGGGGGGGGCTTTGTTTCATCATAATATGGAACAAACATGATCTTGGCTGTAGTATGATTTAAACTCTATTCATGTGCAGAAATAAATCGTATTCTATTGCTTAATACTTTAGTAAAATCTTTCTTGTATAAAATCTCTATGTTGGTCTGACATTTTCTTCTGGAGGTAGAATGAGCTTGGTTATATGTACTATCTTGAGATCTCAACTATTCTTGAAAATTAAAGTATTTTGGGAACCTTTTCAAGGTTTTACGTGCAGAGAACACCACCTCTTATACTGCCATTGCTGCCCTGGCAGCTGCTAAGCCCATCCTTCACAACACAGTTCGAACAAACTGCAAGAGAGAGCTCATCATCTCCCATAAGGAACAGAAGTGTCAGCCTTCTACAGATAGAATCCTTCCTGGTGTTCCTTAATCCTGACAAGCAGAAAAAAGCAGTCCTCGCCAGCTATCCAGCCACTATGCCCACACCCTTGTCTCCACTCAGTAGCATTGTCTCTGCGGAACACTTAAAAAAAGCTTGAAGTTCCATCCAGCAATTTCATCACCACCTTCATCAGTCCAGTCCCAACTTCCATTGACCTTGGAATATGGGGAACTTTCCCCATCCAGGACTATACACCAGAGCCTCTTTGGGGTTATCTCTGCAAGCATTACGGACATCACTGAACATATTGCAGAGGCAACAGCATTTGCGGTGACTGCAGCCAACGTCACCCAACCCAGGTTGAACGCTCACAAGGAAAGAATAGAAACCCTTCCAGGATATCCAAATTGTGCCCTCTCTCATCAAGCTTGGAAGAACAGAAGATGCTCAGAGCATCTGAGATGGATTACAGCCTTGAAAGACACCTCGCAGCGAAGCCTACCTAAAGCACTGTCATAGCTGCAGCAACTGCACAAACGCCAGAGAGCACCTAGCCAAGGCCTCAATGCCAACCTTCCACTGCATTTGATCCTATAATCCCTTTCCTTCTAGCACCTACACCTTCCACTAATTCTTCCCCTTCCCAACCTACTCCACCCCTAACTCAACAAATAGAGGCTTTGTCCCTAGATTGATTGATTGATTGAAAGTTTTCTGGCATCCTGACATCTAAGGTCATTGACGCCGATACCATTTACTGTATATAAAAATTAAAAGCAAATTCAATTAAAACCATAAAAATTAAGAAGTCATTACAATGGTTAAATAGTTTTCAGAAGACCTGCTTCTGAAATAAATCTAAAAATTCCGCTCGCATAGTAAGACACATCATGTCCAAGAATCTTGGCAAGGATAAACCTGCCATCCTCACCTCGAGCCTCAAACAGATATCTATTTCTTAAGTTAGTAAAATTAGGGCATTCGGTCAACAAATGCCTCACTGTTAAAGGTACTAAGCAGTCCTCGCAATACGGTTGGTGTTGGCCCTTCAGCAGAAACTCGTGTGTCAACCGTGTGTGACCAATACGGAGACGACAAAGAGTCGTCTCCCATTTTCGGGGAATCATGTTATACCTCCAAGGTGATATGTCATTTGTTACTTCCCTCATTTTATTGCCATCTTGACTATCCCAGTGCTGTTGCCATTTATCACATACCAATTTCTTGATGTAAGGTAGGAAATCGTTACATGGAATGGGATACCTCCTTGGTAGCAACTCGGATGCCGCATTCTTCGCCAGTAAATCTGCCTTCTCATTCCCAGACACACCTACATGTGCTGGAACCCAACAAAATCGAACAGTTATACCTTTCCGTCCAATAATAAAAAGCCATTCTAAAATCTTTAAAACTAGAGGGTTACTAGAATTAAAAACTTCTAAAGCCTGAAGAACACTCCTTGCATCACTAAAAATTGTAAAATTACCCTCCTTTTCCAAAGCTATTTTCTCAATAGCGGTTAATATGCCATACAGTTCGGCAGTAAATATGGAAGCTGTTAGAGGAAGTGCACCTCTACAGTTAAAATCATTACTATGTACTCCAAATCCAACGCCAGCATCAGATTTGGAGCCATCAGTATATATAAAAGTCGATCCTCTATGTTCTTCAACATGTTCCATAAAGAGAGACCTGGATTCTAAGTCAGTCAAATTCTTCTTAACTCCAATAAAGTATCTACAAATAGATATGTCAGGTAATTTCCATGGAGGCGTTGATGATACCTTGAATGGAAGCACCTTATTTCTAATTATATCCAGATTGTTTAATAATTGGTTAACCCGAAACCCAAAAGGTTGAGGAGATTTTGGGTGCAACTCAAAGTAGGTTGAGTGCCTTACAAGGCTTGCAGTTTGAAAGGCTGAAGAATTGGGGAGTCTTTGCAATCTAAACCAATACCGAATAATAGAGGACATTCGGTAAAGGTCCAGAGGCAACTCCCCAGCATCAACAAGGAGACTTGTGATAGGGGAGGTTCTAAAGGCTCCTGTAGACAATCTAATGCTAGCATGATGTATTGAATCTAGTATTTTTAACCGGCTTGGGGTTGCTGAGGAGTATATTTCGCATCCATAACTAATTTTGGAAAATATCAAGGCCTTGTATAATTTTAAAATTGTATTGCGGTCTGCCCCCCATGATGTATGGGGCAGGACTTTTAAAAGATTCATAGCTTCAACACATTTAGCTTTTAATGTTTTTAAGTGAGAAACCCATGTAAGCCTACAATCAAATATCAACCCTAAAAATTTGGCTTCACTTGCACATGGGATCCGTTGACCTTTGATGTATATATCCGGGTCTGGATGTACTCCCCGTATACGACAGAAATGGACAATTGTAGTTTTACTTGTTGAGAACTTAAATCCATTCATATCGGCCCAATGGATAATTTTATCAATAGAGAGTTGGATTTTTCTCTCAACCATTGCCATTCTGGCTCCAGCAAATGATATGGAGAGATCATCCACAAATAATGTTGCAAGAACATCCCGGGGAATGACTGAGGATATCCCATTAATTGCTAGTGCAAAAAGGGTTACACTCAGCACACTCCCCTGAGGAACTCCTTCTTCCTGGCATTTACTCTGTGATAGAGCTTCCCCAACTCTCACTTGGAAAACTCTATGTGAAAGAAATGACTGGATGAATAGTGGTAGCTCACCTCTCAATCCGCACTCATGGATTCTTTTAAGTATACCGTATCTCCATGTGGTATCATATGCCTTTTCAAGATCAAAAAAAACTGTCACATGGTGCTGTTTGGAAGCAAAGGCTTCACAAATGGAGGACTCAAGTTGTATCAGCACATCAGTCGTTGAGTGCATTTTCCTGAATCCACATTGAATGGGTGATAAAATATTCTTCTTTTCAAGGTACCAAATCAGTCTTGCATTGACCATCTTCTCCATGATTTTACATAAACAAGATGTCAATGCAATAGGTCGGTAGTTTGCTGCTAAAAACTTGTCCTTACCGGGTTTTAAAAAGGCTAAAATAATGGCTAGTTCCCAAACACTTGGATAACTATGATCATGCCATATTCTATTAAAAATGCTTAAAATAAATAACTTTGTATTAAAAGGTACATGTTTAATCATTGCATATGGAATTCCATCGGGTCCAGGGGCTGTATCGTTACAAGTAGCAAGAGCAGAATCAAATTCTCTTTCAGTAAAAGGAGAATTGTATGACTCTTGCTTTCTTGTTGCGAAGTTTAAAACTTTCTTTTCTTCATTGCTCCTATACTGGTGACCAGGAGCTGCTTGACACTTGCGCGATACATTTGAGAAATGGTCAGCCAGGGCATTGCTAACTTCGGTTGCTCCAGTCATATACTGGCCATTTATCTTTAACACTGGTGGTGGGTTTGGGGTGAATTTTCCTGCTATCTTTTTTACTTTCCTCCACACAGATGATGTTGGTGTTCTACTGTTAATGGAGGAAACAAAGGAAATCCAAGACTGGCGCCTAGCTTTTTTCATGGCACGGCGGAACTGTGCTCTACATTTCTTGTATATGACTAAATTCTCCTCATTACGGTGCATGCGCAATCGAGTTAAAGACTTTCTTGTGGCTCTGTGCAGGGCAGTTAGTTCTGACGACCACCAGGGGACTGGTCGTCGTCTGAATATCCCAGTTGTTTTGGGAATGGAATTCACTCCTGCTGTGTGAAGAGTTCCATTAAGTAAGTCTATGGCATCATCAACACTTTCAAACTGTTCTGCATTTCCTTCAATTTCACTTAACTCCCGATATCTATTCCAGTCCGCCTTATCAAGATTCCATCGAGGTGATCTTTGTAAAGGTGGACCATTGTTGGTGTTTATAATGATTGGTGCATGATCACTAGTATGCCAATCATCTAATGTTCTCCAATTAAAATCGAGAAGACAGTTAGAGCTTGCAACCGATAGGTCAATGCAGGACAAGGTACCTGTCTGTACATGAAAATGTGCGGGCTCTCCTGTATTGAGGAGTCCGACATCTTCATTCTCCAAAATTGACGATATAATATTACCCCTTGCATTTGTTAAAACATCACCCCATAAAGGATGTCTACTATTAAGGTCTCCTAGTAAGAGAAAGGGTTGTGGGAGTTGTTTAATCACCTCTACTATATTATCATATGAGATGTTATCATTTGGAGGCAAGTAAAGAGAACAGATTGTGTATTTTCTCCCTATATCAATCTGTACAGCCACTGCCTGCAGAGGGGTACAGATAGACAAAGATATTTGGGGAACATCTCGACGAACGTATATAAGACTTCCCCCATGGCTCCCTGCTCGTTGATCATATGGTGTCCTATAGCTAACATACTCTCGAGGACAAGGAGTATTAGCATCGAGCTTGCTTTCTTGTAGACATACTGTTATAGGGGAGTGCTCACGTATGAGGAGCTTAAGTTGTTCATATTTCGCCCTTAAACCCTGGCAATTCCATTGCAGAATGGAGGAAAAAACTATGTTTTATTTTTTGGAAGACACCTTAGATGAAGTCTTCCCATTGGCAATATTTGATCTAACAATGTTTCCCGGAGGTAACTCTAGAGAGGATCTTGATATAGTGGGTTTTGTGTTTCTCTTTTTCTTTGTGTCCTTTTGATCTAATTGTTGAGGAGGATGGTGGACCTCAACTTGAATTTCTGATTGGTTCAATTTACCTTCTAGTTGTTCAGAAACATCAGCAGACAAGATATCATATTTATTGGAAGTCGTGACTTTAATGTTTCTTATGGTAGGAGGAGAGAGGGAGGGAGGTCTCTCTCTTTTTCGATTAAAAGGTTGTGATCTGTCAGGTTTTTGCGACTTCCCCACTACGGGTTCACCAGGTAAATTGGTTTCGAGTGCAACCTCCATCAGATCAGGCAAGGAAACGGCCTGTGAGAGGTTTGTACTATTGTTTAAAATCGGAGTAGTTGGCTTTTGAATAATTTTCAGATCTTTAAGTGTCCGTTTTGATTTTTCCACAATTTCTGGATGTAGATTTTCGATGGGACTTTCAACCTCTTTAACTACTTTCATTTGTTTCTTTATCTTAGAAGTAGAGATATAATTTTCGTCTGTGTGGTTTGACAAGTTTTTCTTCAGAACCATTGAAAAAGGTTCCCCTGGTCTTATTTGCTTTTCAAGAGCTCTTTTACGAGCCTCTTTAAAAGTAACCCTTTCCATGGTCCTAATGGCCTGGATTTCTTTTTCAAAAATAAACTTTACACAGCTTTTAGATGTAGCTGGGTGTGCTTCCCCACAATGTATGCAATTAGGGTTTTCTATGCATACTCCATGACTACTTTTTCCACAGTTGGCACAAACAGCTGGCTTATTGTTTAGTTTTTCTTTACATTTCTGGCTTAAATGGCCATACATTTGGCAATGATAACATCGCAATGGTGACGGGATATATGGTTTTACCTTCAAAGATAGCCATCCAGCTTTTATAACATTTGGTAATCGGCATTGATCAAATGTTATAATCAGAGTAGCAAGAGGGATACGTTGTTCTCCAACTCTCTTTCTCATTCTGACTACTTTAACTACTCCTTGACTTCTCAGTTCATCCTCTATTTCTTTCTCCTCTATATCCAACAATTCTGGAGCATATATCACACCTCTACTCTGGTTGAAAGTAGGGTGTGAAACGCATTTTACGCTATGACCATTCAATGTTTTAAGTGTTTTTAACCTTTCACCTTGTAATGGGGAGAGTGTCTCTATCAAGAGACTTCCATTTCCCTGGCGTAAAATTTTTGGCTGCCCTCCACATAAGGTAACTATTTCTCTATTAGCTTTAAAAACATTTATACGCTCATTTCTTCCGTTTTCAAATTCCAAGATAAAAAATTTTTCATAATTCACTACTTCATAGTGACCAGGTAATACTTCTACTTTTCTATATCTTTCTGTACTGTCATAATTTTTCACACTCTCTCTCTTCTTCTCTAACATTTTATTATTCACATGACGTGAATAAGGTTCTAACGTTACAATGTTAGAACCCGAGTTGGAGCTGTCTGTACCGAGGTCCATGTTTGTATTTTCCAGGTCGTCAACAGAGGTGTTGGGTTTTTTTGAAAAAGCAAGCCGGGTTATCCACCTCTTATCGGAGGATGTCAGTCCTCCTATCCCATGTGGCCCAACACGAGAAGAGGCTTCAGCGGGGACCAGTCCTCTATTAGAGAGGGGCTGCCTCTCTTAAGGTGGGCGTAAACTGTTCAGTGAGGGTAGTTAGCCCCTCCCACCGTCGACTCCAATGCCTGGCGTCAACCATTACCCGCAAATATGGGTGACTTAAGACCGGATCACTGGAGCCCGACTCTTAACAGACTTGGTCTGCACCCAATGGGGTCTGCCAGAGGGTGATGGCGTCTAAATTGGCACAGGTTGAGATGGAATGCACTCCATCCCACACTCTGCCAAATACAAAGCGGCATCCAAAGTAAAATCGAACATGCCAAAGTCGTCAACAATATCGAGCCCAAAAGGAAGAGATGGGAGGAAAAAAGAAATAATCAAAAGTAAAAGAGAAAGTGCCGACTGATTTAGTTGAATCGACAGCTGGGCACCAAGGTCCAATGGTTAATAGTTCCCACTGTTCATTAGAGCCGAGCTGCTAATCCCTAAGCCCCCCATCCTCGTCAAGGCTTCAGCATCTGGGGGGCTTTGTCCCTAGAAAACCTTATCAGCACAACCCATCACATTTTTTTATAGACCCCTATCCCTTTTCAAAGTCCCCAAATACCTTAAATAACTTAGTCAAATCCTCCTTTCCCCTAAGTCTCACCTCCCCTAGAGCAATAACAAGTTTCTACACTTACAACTGCTCCTTTCTCTTCTACTCATAATTCTTCCAACTATCCCAGTCTCTTCTACTCACTGAGACTCGCTATTATAACTCTTTTTCTATCACTAAAACCCTTCCTCTTGGTTCCATGGGGAGTCTGGTTTTAGGAGTGCCAGCAGCCTGCCTTCCCACATCCTCTTTAAAAGAAAAGAATTGACATCTCTGCAGTCACACTATTTTGGCTAAGCAACTGCACGAGAGCGTTGTCTCAGCTCAACTCCCAGACTGAGAGGATTACTCTTCCTGCTCAGGATCCAGATACTCCAGCACGGAAGACACTGTTCTCGCGGCTCAGGGGATACCAGCCCGCTGGCCGTAATTTTCGGCTGTAACTCTGAACAGGAGTTAGCTGAAATTTTCCACTGTAACTCTAAATAATTTCAGTTATGTCTCTAGCGAATCCCCAGCTAAAAGACTTTGCAAGTGACCTTTATCCAACATGGATTACCCACTGCAAAGCCCTGTACAGTCCCTCAACTGCACATTGCAGATGTCACAATTGCAGAGTATACCGCAGCTATAGACAAGAACTCATCAGCCATGTGGGTTTTGTGCCCAAGGATGACCCATTATTGGCCCAGCATCCCCAAAAATGCAAATGCCTACCTCGCACTAACAGTGGCATGTATCCCCTTTTTTAAGGAATTAAAGACCAGGCCAAAATTCCAGGATATACCAGGGCAAGATCCAACAGCACCCTACTTGAATATTCTCACAAGACCAAGCAGGATACACAAGAATCACAAATATATCCTCAACTTCAAATACAGTGAAACTGAACCTCTCAGAAATGGCTGCGACTGTCAGCTATGTCTCCATGATATTTGGCTTTCCTGGCAACCTTCAGAGACAACACCTACAACTAAAGTCTCTGCGCCAGCTGCCTCTGTACTAACCTCAACTCCAGCTAGCTCAACCCACATACCTGCGCCAGCTGCTACTCCACTGACATCAACTCCAGAACCTGTGGCCACCACATCACCCATGGACCTTGATTCTTCTAGAGACACTTCAGCAGCTCTGCACCTGGATGATTGCAACTGCACCTCATGCTTGCCTCAACTCCTAAAGGAAGCCTTACCCACCCTAAAGACCGCTACTATCAACCTTGCTCCAGGCCCAAATCAAACAGCTGCTAGAGAACCGGTTCCAGATCCCCTGCCAGCTGTCACTGACCCAAAGCAGCTCCCAAAGTTTAAATTGGCAGCTGTGGAAGGTGTACCTTCATATGCAGTAGTAGCTGCAATAGCATCTGCTAACCCTGGCATCAAGCTGACGGCCAGAACGAACCTCAAAGGGGACTTGATAATCTCCCCAAAAGACCAGAACAATGCCAGCCTTCTTCAGCAGGAATCCTCCCTGGTCTTTCTGGATCCAGAGAAGAAATTAAGGAAAGCAGTAGTCTACCACTACCAAACAAAATGCCACTGTCCTTCATTACTGACTGCAGCAATGTCTCCAAAGCTGAAAGGAGACTGGACCACCGCAAACAGCCCACCAAGGAAGTGACTGTCACCTTCCTTGACCCAATTCCCAATTCACTGCACCTTGGACTGTGGGGAGAATTCCCCATAAAGGACTTCAGAAGTGACCCATTGCATTGCTTCAACTGTCAATGTTTTGGACATCATAAGGAGGAGTGCAGGGGCCCTACGGTCTGTGGTGTCTGCAGCCACCATCATCCAACTCAAACCTGCATAGATGCGCACCAAGGAGGGCTAGAGACCCATGCCAAGTGCCCTAACTATGCTGGACCCCATTACGCCTGGAACAGGAGGTGTCCAGAGTTCCTGAAAAGACTACCAGCTCAACAGACCGACCCACCTACCTATCCGACAACAGTACCACAGCAACTGCTGCCAAAGGCCCAACGGACTTCACGTTCTAGACCTCCTCCTCCTCCTCCCGTGGTCCCTGATCTAGTTGCTCCTACCACAACCACTGTCCAAATACCTACCACTGCTCCTATTCCAGACAACGACCCTGCTCCCACCCCTAGTCAGATTCCTCCCCCTTCCCCTTCAATTTCCTCCATCATTTCCCAAGCAGAGTCCTTGCCAGTTGAAATACTGATCCCCTTGATACTGCAGCTAGTACTAAAAGTCTGTACCCTTGCCAAGACTCCCTCCAATACAGTTCAATCCCTCCTCTCTACCCTAGCAACTCTCCCCATTGAGCAGGGATAAGCAACTATGCTTTAAACTGCTCCTTTTCTTTACTACTAACGTTTCTTCCCTCCTCTCCCAGTCTCTTCTACTCACTGGGACTTGCTACTGTCGCTACTTTTACCTATTACTAAAAACTTTCACTTCGGTACCAGTATGGACCTGGTTTCCTGGTCCCCCTGGCGGTTATGCTCTTGGTGCTGAGAAGCCGCACCTCCTTACTTGCAGTTATGCTCAAGGAGCTGAGCGACTGTAAGTCCGGGCAGGTGAGCTTATTGTGTTGGAGCTTGCTGTTTGAGCAAACTGATTGCCAGTTATTGAGTGGAACAGCTCTGCAAAGAGCTACTGATTAGAAAGAATAAGTCTCTCGAGAGACGAGAACTTGAAATTGCGGAACTGCACCTGTTTGGGGCTATGACTTCGAGTCTAAGAGCCCCAGTTCAGGCTTAATGCCCAGGCAATCTAGACCAACAAACCAACCAACCTCCATTGACCTTGGAATATGGGGAACATTTCCCATCCAGGACTTTACACCAGAGCCTCTTTGGGGGTATCTCTGGCAGCATTATGGACATTACTGAACATATTGCAGAGGCCACAACATTTGTCGTGACTGCAGCCGTCATCCAACCCAGGTTGAACGTCCACAAGGAAGGTATAGAAACCCTTCTGAGATATCCAAATTGTACCCTCTCTTATCATGCTTGGAAGAACAGAACATGCTCAGAGTGTCTGAGAAGGATTGTAGCCTTGAAAGACACCTCGCAGCCAAGCCCACCTAAAGCACCGTCACAGCTGCAGCAGCCACACAAACACCAGAGAGCACCTAGCCAACCTTCCACTGCATTTGATCCTATAATCCCTTTCCTTCTAGCACCTACACCTTCCACTAATTCTTCCCCTTCCCAATCTAATCTATCCCTAACTCAACAAACAGAGTCCTTGTCCCTAGAAAACCTTATCCACACAACCCATCACACTTTTTATAGACCCCTATCCCTTTTCAAAGTGCCCAGATACCTTGAATAACTTAGTCAAATCCTCCTTTCCCCAAAAGTCTAACCTCCCCTAGAGTAGCGATAAGTTTCTACTTTTATAACTGCCCCTTTCTCTTCTACTCATAATTCTTCTAACTCCTAACCCAGTCTCTTCTACTCACTGGGACTCGCTATTATAACACTTTTTCTATCACTTGGTTCCATGAGGAGTCTGGTTTTTGGAGTGCCACATGCCTGCCTTCTTACATCCTCTTTATAAGAAAAGAAAGGACATCTCTGCAGTCACACTATTTTGGCTAAGCAACTGCACAAGAGTGCATTCCTTGTACAATTCTTGCTAGCCGGCTATGATGGCCAAAACTACACTTGAAGGGTATGACCACAGGTCTAAGAACCCACATCCAGAGCGAAAGCTCTTGGCAATCTGCGTGTGTGTGTATGTGTTCTTAAGCTTGATCAAGCGATTGATAAAATTCATGTGTTTAGTTAACAATTTCACTCCATAATTATGTGAGGTTTGTAATTTTGTTACAGAACTGTACTGATCTTCGTGTAATTTTCCAGCATTTTAGTGATTTTTGTTCTGGTCTTGATAGTTTTATTGATAAACCAACATTGTAGTAAAATATATACACATACTGTACATACAGCATACTTATATGTGTGTTTGTGTCTGAAGAAATCACAACAGCCGACATGAGACAGGCATAAAATATTTATTATAGTCACCAAAATGAAAATGAAGACTTGGAGTTTGTGTTTCCATCTTGATATTGACATTTTTGTAATCAAAATGAGAATAATACAAAAGTATTGCATTTATAAAAGAAATGGAGTGACGTTTTACAGTTAGTTTTTTGAGGACCCCAGATAAGTTGAAATTTGGAAATTACGATTATTGGAAAACAGACCGCAGCCTGGATTTAAATTCCTACCTTGTGGTACAGGAAATTAGAACAAATTTCACAATATTTCTATGGGTTAAGTCATCAACATGATATTGGGAGTAAATGGCAGGAAAGGATTAGAAATGAAACTATAAGAGATTACTCTAGTGCAATATGTGGATGAGATCATGGTGGGGGATAGATGGAGATGGTTTGGGTATGCTCTTCGCAGTCCCCAAGAAAGATTAGTTCACTAAACTTTCAACTGGGCTCCATAAGGCACTAGAAGAGTTGGAACACCCAGGCCTACATGGTTGATGACTATGAAGCGGGAAATAGGGGTTGATGAATGGAGAAGAATTGATTTAAAGGCTCAAGATAAAGACAACTGGCAAAATCTAACTAAGGCCCCTTGCGTCAATAGGCGTAGGAGATGGTGATGATATATATATATATATATATATATATATATATATATATATATATATATATATATATATATATATATATATATAAATATATATATATATAAATATATATATATATATATATATATATATATATATAATATATATATATATAAATATATATATATATATATATATATATATATATATATATATATATATATATATATATATATATATATATATATATATATATATTTATATAATGGTTACAACTTTGACTTACATATAAAAAAAATTAAAACCAGATTCACTAATATGCGTTACAATTCCTTACAGTTGCAAATCGAGCATATAAATAGTTCTACAAGGTTACACATCACATATACTTATGGAGAGAAAGTCTTAACTAGACACATGAACATTATCAATTGCATGGTCAAGATTAGAGTACAGTGAGCTACCCATGGCAGTTTGCGGCCTTGAGGAATTCCCAAACAGTACAGAGTATCCTAAGTACAGAAGGGTATCCATGTACTTCAATAGGTTTGCAATTTTTATTCCAGTTTTTTTTGGGGGATAGCGCGAACGCAGTCCCCCGCTACCAAAAATTTCGCACCCGAGTTGACCACATTTGGGTCAATCGCAAGGGTCAGCACCACCGGAGTGCAATGGTGAGCCTCGCCTTGGGGGAACCACCTTCGTGATCATGGTGTCCCCTGTGCCAGGTAAGTATGCTTCTCAAACACACAAGTAAACCCTAGTTAACATCTACTGAGTAGATTTAACCTTCAACTGAATTGTTTATGCAACAAATTAATTTATATCAGTGCATTCTGCAACTTTATCATAACATTGTAAATTTAAATATATATTTAGAAACACAAATTGACGTTTTATGGAAAAACTCATTTAATTATTTAGTTGAATTATTTTTCAAATATCGTTCATATTTGAAGGCTCAAACCTTGCTCCTATTCTCTGTGCTACGGGCCAACCAAGGGAAAGGCCCGTGCCAACAACAAGTGTTGGCTTTAATACCCCACCCTATTCTCTAATACATTACTGTATTCACTAGGTACGTTTTTTTCCCTTAGCTCTACAGAGTTTCAACTGCTAGAATACTTCTACCATAATTCATCCAACTCTTATTCCAGTTTCTTTTACTGATGGGGACTCCATGCTATAAAACTCTCTCTACCACTAAAATTCTTCCCTTCGATTCCATGACGACCCTCGTTTTTGAGGTTTGGCAGCTTACCTTGCTGCAGATATTGACACCATTTTTGAGCTGAGAAACTGCACCTGCCTTGCCGCATCCTATCGATATAAAAAAAACTTGCCATCTTTGCAGTAACGCTCTTCGGCTGAACAAATACACATGAGCACACTCTGTGTGTACCTCTTGTTTCCAGTATCACACTTGGGACTTATGACTAGGGATCTAAGAGACCTGTATGGAGCAAAAGCTCTAGGCAATCTCTGTGTTTATGAAGGTTCAGGAAAAAGAATATGTGACACAAACAAAATAATCCTTTGATTGATTAATAGCTGATTGGATCCAAAACAATGCCTCTGGCATGAGGTAGGTTTATCAGAAATCCTATTAGTTCACTTTAATATACCCACAGATTAACCATTAGTATTTTACAAGCTATCTATCACTAGCTGTAAGAACTATGGAAGAGACAGAGTCATCGAAGGGGATATAGCTCGAATGAATACACAAAGTCTTACTGACAGTTGGAAGTTTTTTCGTAGAGTATTTCAAAGTAACTATAAATCAATCAGGTTAGAGATTTTAGAACCAGATGAAAATATTTTTATACATAAAATTACGATGAATCTTGACGAAAAAGTAAGGGTTACCCATTCTGCAAAATGCCCACTAAAGGAGTTTAATATGTGCTGAAGAATGATATTAGATATGTGAATGAAAAATAGTGATAATTGGAAGGTATAATGATAAGAACAGCTTGGGCAGACTTCTATGTTAAGAGAGCAATTCAGCACTCAACAAGGCTTAATTAATTTCCCAATACAGGAAATTGATTGGTGAGATTTTTATCCCATAAAGGGAATGTTAAAAGAAAGTCATAAGACCCAATAGTGGATTGGAGTCAACCACTCAGCCTGTGACGTCCTCCTCCACTCAAGGGCGAGCCCATGAGGGAACGGTCTTCAATGCTCTGCAGTAAGTTAATACTCCAGAGCCGCTTCCCGCTCAGAGGACGACACTCAACCTCGTCATCGTGGTTGAACTCGTTCCGAGTTTTGGACTTAAACTCGTCAATCACACTATAGAATTGATCCTAAGTAGTATGATCATACCTTCAGCATCCAAACTTCCAGTACTGGTCACACTGGATGCTGACTCTCCTCAAAACTGGTGACATTTATGTTAATTTCTATCGTTTTGTAATAGTGTATAAAGATTTGAACTATGTATTGTTGACTGAATAATTTCCCTATATTATGAATTGGAAACATTTGAAAAGTAATGATAAATTAATAAATATAAACTAATAGCTTAGGATTATCACACAGAAAAATTATTTAACTTTTACACGTTATATAAAAATACTTAATGAATATATCCCATCATCATCATATCATCTCATCACCCAGTCTCAACTCAGCTCCCAGACAGAGAGGAGTACTCTTCCCGCTCAGGAACCAGCTAATCTCACACAGAAGACACAGTTCACGCAGGTCAGGGGATACCACAGGTCCCCTGCCAGCCTGCTGGCCGTAATTTTTGGCTGTCACTGAACAGAAACCTGCCAAAATTTTTGGCTGTAACTACGAAGAGAGTCTGCCATGAGTGGGTATAGCAAGACCTTCATTTGTTGGTTCTGCTACAGCAAGGTGCATCAGCCCAGTCAAACCTTCTGCCACCCAGACAGGGAAGCCATGTACGGATTGCCAGTCCTATTTCGGCCACAGGCAGGATCTCATAATGCATGCCTTCCATCTGATAGCTCAGTTTGGATGGACTCTTGACTGGGCCTGTGTCCCTCACAAGATATGGTGCAGATGTGACCAACTGCAACCTGTTCCATGATGTAATATATCGACTGGTCACCAGGAGAAACAGGGAACCCCCCTTGTATAAGAGGGCGCTCCCACCAAGGAATTATGACATGGAAATTCATCACTTCCACCCCCCAGTTCTACAAAATATGCTGAAGACTCTAGGCAGGCCACCCAGATGGCCCTGTTACCAGCCCTGGATGAGGATCGTGATCCGAACTGTTTGGAGGCCTTACTTGGCAGGGGAGGGCCTAATCAAGTCCCTCACAATCACCCCCCCCCCCCACCAGCAGAAGCCTGAGAAAAAGGAAAAGAAGGAACCAGCAGTAGCTGTTCCTGCTGCTCCAGATCCCAGTCCCAACCCAGTGAAGAAGCCACCTGCAAAGAAACAGAAAAGTGGATCAACAGTGGAACCACCTACTACTACATCCACTGCCTCCCCACCTGCCTGTACTCCAACAATAGAGGTAAAAGATCCTCCCATGGACCTCGACCTGCACTGACTGAAATTCATCAGCAAGACTGCAACTGTACGCAGTGTCTTACACAGCTGGCTACACTCCTTCCATCCACAGACCCTGCTCCTGAACCAACAGAAGTCACTATCACTCATTCACAAGCTCCTAAACCTGCTCCAGTATCTCAGGAATCCAAAGAAATTCCTGACACATCGACTCCAACTATTGAGCCATCTCCAGAACCTCGTCCTACCCCTATGAACCTAGGACTTCTATAGAAATTCAAGCTCCCTACAGTGGAAGGATCACCCTCCTATGCAGCAGTAGCAGCCATTGCAGCCTCAAATCCAGGAATAAAAATCTCAGCCAGAGACAACTTAAAGGGTGACATAATCATCACCACAAGGGATCAGGATAGTGCCAGCCTTCTACACACTGAAGGCTCTTTGACCTACTTGATCCTGCCAAGAGATTAAGCAAAGAAATTGTCACCAATTACCCATTCAACATGTCAGTGTCCTTCATAACTGACTACAGTCAAGTTTCCCAGGCTGAGACGTTTGGGCAGCCACAAGCAGCCTACCAGAAGTGTCACAGTTACTTTCATTGGCCCTATCTTAGACTGTGGGGATCTTTCCCCACTAAGGACTTTACGAGTGACCCATTGCGCTGCTTCAATTGTCAGCACTTTGGACACCACAAGGAGGACTGCAAAAGCCCAGCGGTATGTGGAGTTTGCAGCCGCCGCCACACAACCCAAGTATGCATAGATGTACATAAAAATGGAATGGAAACACATGCCAAGTGTCCAAACTGTGCTGGACCCCACCATGCCTGGGATAAGAAGTTTCCTGAGTTTCTCAGAAGAGTATCAACACCACAGGCAGCCCCCTCTACAGCAACAGCACCGCAGCAGCCACCGCAGCCTCAAAGGGCTCCATATTCCAGGCCTCCTCGTCGCCCTCCCACTGAACCTGCTCCAGCTGCACCTATTCCTGTCACTGCCCAAACATCAATCACCGATCCAAACCCAGTCATCAACCCCACTCCCAAACCTACCCAGATTCCTTCCCCTGACCCTACAGTGTCCTCCGTCATCTCCCAAGTTGAGTACTTGTTAAAAAGCTAGTCCCCTTGATCCTACAGCTTGTAGTTAAAGTCTGCTCCCTTGTTCAGACTCCCTCCAACATAATTCAATCCCTCCTCTCTCCTCTAGTAACACCCACCTTGAGCAGGGATAAGCAACTATGCTTTAAACTGCTCCTTTTCTCTACTACTAAAGCTTCTTCCCTCCTCTCCCAGTCTCTTCTATCCATTGGGACTTGCTACTGTCGCTACTTTTACTTATCACTAAAATTTTCACTTCGGTTCCGGTATGGACCTGGTCCTCCTGGCGATTATGCTCTTGGTGCTGAGCAGCCGCACCTCCCTACCTGCAGTTACGCTCAAGGAGCTGAGCAACTGTAAGTCCAGGAAGGTGAGCTTGTTGTGTTGGGGCTTGCTGCTTGAGCGAACTGATCACCTGATATTTTGTGGAACAGCTCTGGATAGAGCTACTGATTAAAAAGAAAAAGTCTCTCGTGATCCGAGAACTTGCAACAGCGGAACCGATCGTAAGGTCAGGGCTGCACCTGTTTGGGGCTATGACCTAAAGTCTAAGAGCCCCAGTCCGGGTGTAATGCCCGGGCAATCTAGAATGAACGAACAAACTGCAAACTTAACAGGGTATTAAGAATGTAGTTTGTTGGGATTAATAACTGATAATAGAATTATAACTCTTCAAGGCATAAACATGAAAACAAATGATTAGTTCGGTGTGCTGACTGACCATGACTTAAATCAACCTGAACATCAAAACTAGACGGTCCGATACCTAACCTTTGGTTGCGTATAAAATAAAACAATGTTCTGCTCAATTAACGGATGTGTCCCAACGAACTACAAACTTAACAGAGGATTAATAATGTCAATTGTTGGGACTAGTGAAAACATATGTCCGAACAGTACTAAATTTTGAAATCAAGCAACAGAAAGAAATGTCTATAATCGTAACCTTTGGTTGTAAATACGAGAAAAAGTGTTCCGTGCAATTACGGGATATGTCCTAACGAACAACAAACTTAGTGGGATAAGAATGTAGATTGTTGGGATCTCAAACAGAAAATAAAAATAAAAACACCTATCTACTGTATATAATGCATAAACACAAAAAAATGGTTAGCTTGTGTGTCCCAATTGACCATGGTTTAATCAACCTAAACATATTAACTAAATGGTCCCGAACCTAACCTTTGGTCGTACATACAGTATAACAAAATAGTATTCGGTACAATTCCTTCTCTCGCCAGCTAATTTTCTGCATCCCTCTTGAAATTCTTCCCCTAACAGGTTCCTCTAAAGACCTAATCACCATCCATCCTAAACATGTGCCCACACCATCTCAGTCCTGACTCTCTATCACCTCTGCCAGTTTTACGACGCCTGTCATTCATTTGCCAATTTTTCAAGCAGCGATATTCCCATAATGCACCTCAGCATTCTCATCTCTTTTCTCTCAAGCTTTCCTTCCTCTTTATGTCTTAAGACCCAAGTTTCTGATCTATACATTAACACTGGTCTTATTATTATCCATGTATAAAAGCAGATCAAACTATATTCTTACCAACATCAACCATTGCCACACCAAGAGTCGCAGGCGAAGTTGCACAATTGTCAGGCAAGAAAGCTGAAAATATTCACTAGAAACAAGCGATTCAGTTACGATGAATACATTTGCAGTTTATCATTGCTGATGGGATTTCATGCTTATAGATTTAGAAATGGTGTGTATATTTAGTTTTAATGAAAATTGCAGACAACTTTCTTTTGGTGTCACTATATGTCAAATTACTGTTTACCTTTATAGTAAAGAAATACACAGCACAAAATATAATCTGGACTGACACTTATTTGATGAGTAGTAAGTTCATGTTAATAATTTCAA
Organism: Palaemon carinicauda; assembly: GCF_036898095.1. NCBI lineage: Eukaryota > Metazoa > Arthropoda > Malacostraca > Decapoda > Palaemonidae > Palaemon > Palaemon carinicauda. The sequence goes on from NC_090759.1 coordinate 58,306,756, forward strand.
AAACTGGTCGAACATGTTGATACTTAAAAATGATGTAAATAAATCTATCACAGAATTGAACTCTCATACACAACCCAATTCCTCTTTGTAAATCAATAAATACTGTACAAAGTACAATATTTTTAAAGAAAAATGGATTTTGAGCGAAGCGAAAAATCTATTTTTGGGTGAGATAGCCATGGCGTCCTGATGGAAGGTTCCTTTTTGGTAGCTTCCTTGGGTATATAACTACTAAATATTCCCAGAGAATTTAACCACAGGTTATCACAGAATTCTAACTTCTGGAGCGAGTATCCTAAAGGTTTCCCTTTAAGACATCGTATATCAACAGGGGACGCATGTATTAACGCGCCACATAGCTATTTACACCCCACATTGAGTTAACACTTCGATGTGTAGGGGCGGAGAATAGCTGGGGAGCCGTTCCACGGCTAATCTCGTTCGTGGCTACTTTTGGTACTCGAGACGTAAACAAACGGGCGCCATTGCTAAATGACGTCACGTCCGTCCTCATCCTGAAGCCAGTTGCTTGCCGATCACCATGATACAGCAGAACAGGGTGGGACCTGAAAAAACTGGACGAAGTAGCAGGGAGGGTCCATCAGGACGCCATGGCTATCTCACCCAAAAATAGATTTTTCGCTTCGCTCAAAATCCGTTTTTTGGGCTCAAGCCATGGCGTCCTGATGGAAGAATACCACAGAATCAAAGTATCGTGGTAGATTTTCCCCTTGTAGTGTAAGTGCCGAGGGCTTTGAACAGGTTAGCATAGTAATCTTAATAGAAGAACCGTAGGGAAGAGAACTTCCTGCCCCCCTGGCAGTGAAGTCCCCACGGGCCATGCTGAAGATCAAAGTGGTCATCGAAGGGCTACTCACCTTGCTGGGAGAACATGAAGAACTCGGAGACAAGACTGAATGGTTGGCATTCATATAGGAACATTCTCAAGGGCAGACAAGTGGTGGTTAGGCACTGTATGTGAATAGAGAATCGTCTGGTCTCTAAGGTATGATGTAAGTAAGTATTCGTGTAGGAATATTACATTGCAGAGGTGAGTATATCATAAGGGTTGAATCCTTAGTAATCTTCATCGACTATAAGAGGAAGGGGATAATAAAACTATGACAGTCATATATTTCATAGTATAAGTAGGAGCGGATTGAGACGCACAAATAATAAAATAGAAATTTTATTTCACAATTGCAGAATATGTTAAATAAATGCAATAAATATGTAAAAGTAATTTACAACAAATTATAATGTACATAGTAATGAAAGACTTGCTCTTGAATCTGAAAGAGAATTTCAAATTATTAGTAGGCACTCGTTCCAGAGGAACGTCAGTCTTTAAAAGTAAAACACATCATGCTCTAGGCATGCGGCACTCATGTGACGACTATGACATTTCACCTGGGAGAAGAACAGTATATGAAAAAGCACTAAGTGTTTTTGAAATCACTATGTATCACGCGAGGGTCAACATAGGCACCCGAGGAGTTAGAGTCCCAAGTAACTCACTGTTCTATGCAGAGTTAGGTGCAGGTTTCATAACACTACCTGCGGCTACCACAAAATGTTTGACTTCATGCACTTGTTTCGCATAATGTTTGAAGAAAACACGCGAGGATTTCCAGCCTGTGAAACTCTTAAGGCTTTCGAAATCCATACTCTGAAAGAAATTCAGAGACGATGCAACTTTTCTAGGATCGTGACCGGCAGGTGTACTGTCAGGATCCGCTCTGCGAATGAAGTAGGTGATTTTCGCTCTTAATTGTTTCCGTGACAGGTCGCTGCCCGATGTTTCTCCTTTGAAGAGTTGGCCTCCACCAAAGTCCGAAGTTCTACAAAGATAGACCTTGAGGCTCTCTACTGGACATAGAGAGGCATCTTCTTTCGGGGGGCATATTCTCCAAGGGCCCCATCTTTTGGTGGGTAATTCGTTTTTGGCGAGAAACGTCGGATCCGGGAAGAGGGTAAGGTCTCCTGAGTCTGTAAACAGGATGTGACCCTCGTCCCTTGATAATGCCACTATTTCGCTGACTCGGGCTCCTGAGGCAAGAGCAAAAAGAAATATAACTTTTTGAGTCAGATCCTTGAGAGGGCACGAATCATTGTCCAAGTTGGAGGCAAAATGGAGCACCTTGTCCGGAGACCAGGAGATCGGTTTTGGTGGGGGTGCTGGGCGTAAACGAGCGTATGCTTTCGGCAGTTTATTGAAGATGTCGTTGGACAGATCAATCTGGAAGGCATACATCAGTGGTCTAGTCAAGGCCGATTTGCAAGTAGAAATAGTGTTGGCTGCCAAGCCCTGTCCATGAAGGTGAATAAAGAAGGACATGCAAAAATCAATGGTGATTTCCGTAGGATTTTTTGCCTTGACGAATGAGACCCATTTTCTCCAGGATGATTCGTATTGCCGTCTTGTGGATTCGGTCTTGTATTCCTCGAGGAAGTCTAGACTTTTCTTCGAGATCCCAAACCTTTTCTTCGCGGCTAGGGAGAGAAAATCATGAGATGAAGGTCCTTGATTTTCGATGATGAAGCGAAGACAGTCGACTTATGTACTTGCTGGGAGAGAACTGGGCCCGGGAGAGGGATCAGCGTGGGCTGCAGCTCCAGGACCAGGGGGTACCAATTGCTCCGGGGCCACTTGGGAGCCACTAGGGCCGCTGTCCCTTTGAAGGTTCTCAGCTTGGAGAGGACTTTCAGCAGAAGGTTGGTGGGAGGGAACAGGTAGATCTTGGACCATCTGTTCCAGTCCAGTGACATGGCATCCACTGCTTCTGCCTTGGGGTCCTCGTACGGGGCCACATATCGAGGAAGTTGATTGTTGTCGCTCGTTGCGAAGAGATCGATCTGAAGTTCTGGGACATGGTGAGAGATGAAGGAGAATGATCTTGCGTCTAGAGACCATTCCGACTCTATCGGGCTTGTCCGAGATAGACCGTCCGCCGTCACGTTGCGGAATCCTTGTAGGCGAACTGCAGACAGGTGCCATTTCTTCTTCTCTGCCAGACGGAAGATTGTCAGAAGCACCTGATTTATCTGGGGCGATCTTGAGCCTTGGCGATTGAGACATCGAACTACCACCGAGTTGTCTAGGGTTAGACGAATATGGATCGAGGGAGGCGGGGAGAGTTTCTTCAGCGTTAGAAGGACTGCCATGGCCTCCAAGATGTTGATGTGAAACGTCTTGAATAGGGGAGACCATGTGCCTTGAGCCTGTTTTTGGTGGGAGTGACCTCCCCAACCCTCCAGCGAAGCGTCCGTGTGGATGTTGAGTGATGGAGGTGGGTGTTGAAGAGGGATGGACCTTTTCAGGGCCTTTGCTTCCAACCACGGCTTGAGGAGCAGCCGAAGTCTGTTTGGGAGCCGTCTCTTGAGGTCTCTTCGAGCGATGGATGCAGAACGTCTCCAGACTCCCGCGGCATCCTTTAGCTGTGCACGTAGCACTGGGTTTGTCACTGAGGCGAACTGTAGAGAGCCTAGAACTCGTTCCTGCCGACGTCTTGAGATCCGTTTGGATTTCAGCAGTCGCTTGACAGACCCTGCTATTTCCTTCCTTTTCTTCTGGGGGATGGAAAGGTGGTGTGACTGAAGGTTCCACTGGATTCCTAACCATTGGAACTTCTGAGCTGGAGAGAGGCGAGATTTCTTCGCGTTTATCTTGAATCCCAGGTGTTCTAGGAACTGGGTGACTTTGCTGCAGGATCTTAAACAATCCTCGGGCGATGGAGCCCAGACTAGCCAGTCGTCGAGGTAGGCCATCACCTGGACGTCTCGGAGGCGGAGCTGTTGTACTATGGCGTCCGCCAGCTTTGTGAAGATCCGAGGGGCCACGTTGAGGCCGAAGGGCATGGCCCTGAAGGCGTAGCTTTTCCTTTGGAGTCGAAATCCTAGGTAGGAGGAAGCGTGGTGGTTCATTGGAACGTGCCAGTAGGCATCCGCCAGGTCTATGGAGACCGTGTAAGAACTTCGAGGCAGAAGGGTCCTTATCTGTTGAAGAGTCAGCATCTTGAACTTGTTGTTCGCTATGAACTTGTTGAGGGGGGATAAGTCTAGAATGACTCTGAGCTTGTCGGAGTCCTTCTTGGGGACGCAAAACAGTCTCCCTTGGAACCTGGTTGACTTTACCCTCCTTATCACCTTCTTGTTCAAGAGATCTAGGACATATTCTTCCAGAAGGGGGGTTGATTGTTGGAAGAATTGCTGGAAGGTTGGGGGTGGTTGAGTCCAACTCCAGCCTAGACCCTTCTTGACGATGCTGTGTGCCCAGGGATCGAAGGTCCAATGATCCTGGAATTGGCGGAGTCTTCCTCCCACCGGAAGCACTTCATTGCTTCTGATGTCCCGAGGGTTTACTGCCTCGGCCGCTAGCTCCCCTTCCTCCTCTGCCTCTGGAGGGACGGCGAGATGCGTCTCTGCCTGCACCTCTGCTTGAGCCTCTACCTTTGGGACGAAAGGTAGTCGTCTGTTGCTCGAAGGCAGGGGTGAAAACCGTTGACTGGGACAAGACCGGTTGGGTGACCAGCTGAAAGGTCTGCTGTGGCTGAGCAGCCACTTGGGAAGTAGCGGGTCCCGGAAACTGCCGTCTCTGTTGACATTTGGCTTGGAGGATTTCCTCTTAGGTTGAGGGCCGTCGTCCTGAGAGGATTTCCTCTTCTTCAACATGCCCCACTTGTGGAGAAGGTTCCTGTTCTCCGTGGTGGCCTTGTCGGTGATCTCTTTCACAAGATCAGAGGGCAAGAGGTGCTTACCCCAGATGTGTGAGGAAATCAGCCTCCGGGGTTCGTGTCTCACTGTGGCACTTGAGAACACGAATTCACGACAGGCTCTCCGAGCCTTCATGAAGCTGTACAAGTCCTTAACTACAGTCGCCAGATGCGTTTTGGCGAGCACCATGTAGTGGTCGGGGACTCTAGTGTCACCGGCCATGACGTCAAGCTGTACCTGGAGGGACATGGATGCGGCGAGCCTTTCCTTCGTGTCTTGTTCCCGACGAAGGAGATGGTCATTAAGTTTCGGGAGGTCTTCGTTAAACTGACGTCCAGCAACGTCAGGATCTAGTTTTCCCACCACGAAGGTATGCTGGATATCCTTCCAGTGTCGAACATCGGGGGGAGTAACCAGGGAGAAGGGTCTGCACTCCTCCAGTGCGGGGCAAGGTTTCCCTTCTTCCACTGCCTTGTGTACCGCAGCGAAGGCCTTTTCCATGAAGGGGAGGATCGCATCATCAGGTGCGACGTAGGTAGGGTGCTTCTTGCTCAGCGCCGGAAGCTTTGAGCAGGTAAAACCCCTACTTTTAAAAGCGTTGGCCAGCATAGCCTGGGCCTTCGGGAGATCGAACACTATCACCTCCTTAGGTTCGGTCTCTTCTTTAGAGGCAGGTTCGGATCGAAGCCGGACGTAACAGTCCGGATAAGCCTCAAAACTCGGGAAGAACTCCACTTCTTCCAGGGCAACCGAGCCGACCTTCTCACTGACGAAGATCCTGCCCGTTGCGATGGGCATATGCTCAGCATACCTCCAGGGGTTGGCGTGCGAGCATGCCGGGAGGTCCTTAACCGAAATCCTTTTCGGCTCCTTAGAACTTCCCATGGTCCTGATGTATTCGTGTGTCTCACGGAGTTTCTGGTCCATAAGAGCTCCGAGCATACGGAACATCTCCTGGGCGCTGGTTGGAATGGGGTCCGGGGTGGCGGAGGTAGACGGGAGAGATACTTCCGTCGGTGTAAGAGTTGGGGCGGTGGTGGAAGGCGGAGCGACCTCTTGCTCCAACTCGGCGTATTCTACTCGGTCCTCCTCATAGTCCAATTCTTCGGCCATGAGGTTCCTCTCCGTTGTCTCCGACTCCTCCGACATACGCTCCGCGTTGTCGGTATCCAGGCGACACTCGTGCATGGACTGGGCCATGACAACATCGGGTTCCACCGTGATCTGGACGGTGGGGATCTGATCCTTGGGGACCACAGTGTCTGGGGATGCCTTTGGGAACAGTAAGGCCCTCAAGTCTTCAGTGGCAAGGTACGGTCCAGTGGCATTCTTCTGGAAGCCACACACCCATTTGCATAGCTTCTCTCGAGAAGCGTCCCTAACCTCCGCTGAGGGAGGGTTATTGAACGCCTCGACCAGGCGTTCCTGGCAGACCGTACAGTTCTGCGGGTCCCAGAACTTCAGATCACCTCTCTTGTTGGCACAAGGGGCGTGAGTCCTACACGCCATGTGCCCATAAAAGTGCGGGCGCTTCACTGCACAGAAGCCATGGTCGCACTTCACGTGCTCCTCCTGTAAGAGAGAGAGTACATGAGTATGGGGGAGTCATAAGAATGACTTCTCTTCTAAAGTTAATTAAATGATTAATCTTTAACTTAATATTAAGTGGTATAAACAATGTGATGATCAGAGAATGGGCGGAAAAGAAGGAGATAGACACATACTCCGTGTAACCCGCCCGGCTGGTTACCGTAACCTTATCCATAGGCAATTTGTTGTGACCGAGGGCACAGGACAGAATTCAACATAGACTGCCAGGAAGGCAGTGGGAATTCTAGTGGGAATTGCCAAGGATATAAAACTGGGACTGAGACCACTCAGACCCTAGAATTGGGAACGTAGAAGATCCCATAGGGTAACGGTTCCCGGCAACCAGCCGTGCTAAGATACACACAGCATGCTGGAAATCTGTGATATGCAAGAAGACAGCATGGTTACTAATAGAACGGTAAGATAATACCTATCTATTTATGTAATCAAACCATCTGGTTGCGATGTAGGGCTATCAGCATGAGATGATAGCTAGTAGAAGGGGTGCAAGTCGCTTTGACGCCTCCGGAAGGCTCCGGCAGACCGGCGGCACGCCGGAGGCCGCTCAAGCAGAGTTTCTGGCATTAGGGAAGACAAATATATAAGTCATGGGTAATACCAGGATGGCGGCCCGGGGAAGCGGCGGCTCCGGCAGCCGAAGGTTGCCGGCTTGGTGACAGGGACAAGGATGGGTTATAGCAGAACCGGACTGCCGGCAGTGGATGCCGGCACTCCGGGGGGCCGGACCGGTGGACGGACGACCGAAGCTATGAGCTAAGAGGGAAGGCCATCGGCTGGATGCCGACGGGAGGCGGCAGTCCTGCAGCACACGGAGGACTGACGGCCCGGAGGGCAAGGGATATGTCACCAAGGTGGGAGGTGGGTATCACCTACAGGGGAGGCGGCAAGGGACCGGCACCAGGATAGTGAAAGAGACAGAAGGAGGGATGTAGGGGTATGGCTACGGACCCCAAGACATCCCACCTGAGTGGGTGTACCCATGATAGAGGCTAGCCCTATCACCCAGAAGCAGGGGCCGCAGAGGACCAGGAGCCAGGGTAGCCCAACGGAGGGCTAGGGAACACCCAAGAGGGGGGGAGAACCCCTGTGGACAAAACGCATCAAGTGGCTAACCCCATAGGACACTATGAAGGGTATATGTACCAGAGCGGACTGCACACAGGAGCTCAAGGTAGGCCTATCACTCCACCCTAAGGAGGAGTTGTAGGACAGGGGACAGATGGGTATAGACTAACCTAAGTATAGGCTAGGCCATACAAGAGATAGGTGGGGAGAGGAGAAGAAGAAGGGTCTTCTATGGAGGAGGCTCTGTACCAAAGCGGCCACCAAGGAAGGGAGGACGCTCCCTAGCCTAAGGTAAGGCAGCCTGACTGAGAACGGTGCATGGGTATCGTTTCAGCAAGGCACAGAACTAACTCCCCCCAAGCCTAACCTAGAGCAGGGATGTTACACCCTGAACTAGGAAGGATGGAAGACGTATCGCTATTGCAGGAAAGGTCGGAGACCTAGCCCCAGCAATAGAGGAAGGACGTGCCGTTTCTCATTCTCGGACGCAACCCTAAGGGGGGATCATTCCCTTAGGGAGGACAGAGAAGCGATATATACTCTGATATGAGCTTGATCCCCTTACGTGGTAGGGGGAGCAAGACTACACAGAGGGGATGCCCTAAGGCAGGGGATGAAGGAAGCATATAGGGGTCCTACTTGTAGGTTAGGTTAGAAAGGCACACTATCTAACCTATCCCCTATATGGTCCCTGAAGGCGAAAACACTTGCATCACAGTCAATGGTATTGTAAAATAATGCCACTATCTTCATAATTAAACCTAGGATCACTGAAATATATCATGCATGAACACTGATGTTAGGCGCTCTGGCCTAGGGGCTAGACTAGCGAACTGGTATGGGGTCAGATGATGACCGATAACAAGGCGTCAAAACACGATATATAAAGTTCCTAGGTATGAAGACTAAATAACTAATAGTATCGATTAGTTAATGAGGCCGGAAAACGCTGTTGAGGCTAACTAAATAAGGCATGCAAAACAACAGCGACGCCATAAAATGGCGGGTCCGGTCGAGGCACAGCTCTGCCACAAAACATCAAATATCTCGAAAAGTAAAAGTTACTTTACGGTCAGAGCTTATTTAAACAATACTGGAACCTTGTACTCAACTTTCCAGAAGAAGGTGAGGTCGAGGGTAGAGACATGGCTAAGATGCAAGTCGATAAAGTACGCACAGGGAAAAATCCGACTAGTAAGGCAAGCTACTAAACGAAGGATGAGGACGGACGTGACGTCATTTAGTAATGGCGCCCGTTTGTTTACGTCTCGAGTACCAAAGTAGCCACGAACGAGATTAGCTGTGGAACGGCTCCCCAGCTATTCTCCGCCCCTACACATCGAAGTGTTAACTCAATGTGGGGTGTAGATAGCTATGTGGCGCGTTAATACATGCGTCCCCTGTTGATATACGATGTCTTAAAGGGAAACCTTTAGGATACTCGCTCCAGAAGTTAGAATTCTGTGATAACCTGTGGTTAAATTCTCTGGGAATATTTAGTAGTTATATACCCAAGGAAGCTACCAAAAAGGAACCTTCCATCAGGACACCATGGCTTGAGCCCAAAAATTATACTATTGAAGATACTGAAGGGTATACTGCCAAACTAATAATTATGAACTTCAATAGGTTTATAGTATATCTGATCAGTTTTTGTTGGGGGATAGCGCGAACGCAGTCCCCCGCTACCAAAAATTTCGCACCCGAGTTGACCACATTTGGGTCAATCGCAAGGGTCAGCACCACCGAAGTGCAATGGTGAGCCTCGCCTTGGGGGAACCACCTTCGTGATCATGGTGTCCCCTGTGCCAGGTAAGTATGCTTCTCAAACACACAAGTAAACCCTAGCTAACATCTGCTGAGTAGATGTAACCTTCAACTGAATTGTTTATTCAATAAATCAATTTATATCAGTGCATCCTGCAACTTTATCATGAGGATATAAATTCTTATATTTTGTAAGTAGAAACACAAATTAAATATCATGAAAAAAAACTCGTTATATTATTTAATTGACCCAGAACTGATCTTTCTGATCTTGCTTCCTATTTGAATGCTCAAAGATTTCTCCTGTTCACTAATATATTAGTTACTAGGCTTGTTATTCCCTCAACTCTGCATAGTTTTAATAATTAGATTCCTTCTACTTTAGTATCGTATTTATCCACAAAGCCGAACTTATCATTATCCCCAAGAATCAAGACAGCACCAGCCTCCTGCAGACGGAATCCTACCTGACGCTCGTTTGTTCGTTCATTTGTTCGTTCTGAATGCTCTGCATTTACAGACAAGTGGGGGCTCTTGGCACAAGGCACTAGTCCCTAAGAGTGCAGACAGAGTGCGCTCTTAGTTTTAACAGCTGCTCCACACCAGGAGCGTAGCTGCGGAAGTATAAGTATTTCTTATATGAGATTCTGTAGCTGAACGGAACTATTCTCATGGCGAACAAAATGTCAGCGGCACAGCCATCCCAGACACAGAAAGTAGGCGCAGTTGCTCTGCCCCAAGAGCGTGGCTGCCAGGTAAAAAAAAAAAAGAAAACAACCTAGGATCCAATTGGAACCGAAAGGAAGGGGTTTAGGAGTAGAGAAAAGTTTTATAGCAGCAAGACCCAGGTAAGTAAAAGACTGGGAGAGGAGAGAAGAGTTAAAAGTAGGAGAGAACAGAAACAGTTTGCTTCTTGGTCCAGCCAAAAAGCAAAGGAAGGCAGTTATTACAAATAACCCGTCACAATGCCTCTATCTTTCATCGCCAGCCTCTTAAAACATCGCCAGTGAAGAACGATACAAGAAAAGATTTTGCAGCCCCTAAAAACAAAGTCATCGCCACCTTCATCAGCCCATCCCATCTTTCCTCGACATTAGAATATGGGGGACTTTCCCCATTCAAGACCACACACATAATCCTAAAGTCCACAAGAAAGGCAAAATGACAAATTCGGAGATAATTTGTATTATTCCTAACCATACAAACCTTAGCTATTTACATAGGGTTTACCTTTCGGCGTAGCTGAAATGGCGAGCCATTAGAATTTAACGAGGGTGTATTACCCCCGCGTTAGTTAGCAGGGGGGTAGGGGAGAGGTAGCTAGCTACCCCTCCCCCCCCCTCACACACAGCTGAATGCTCACTTTCACTTAGAGGTAGGACTTGTCTTGGGGGACAGGGCTGGCGGGCAAATATGTGTAAATAGCTAAGGTTTGTATGGTTAGGAAAAATACAAATTATCTCCGAATTTGTCATTTGTTCCGTAACCGAAATACAAACCACGCTATTTACATAGGGTGACTTACCCTTCGGAAGGGTGGAAAGTCCCCAGCCTTACTGGCTTTGGCTTACCCGGGGACTCAGAATCCGAGTGAGTAGCACTCGAGAAAAAGAGTCCCTGCACCTCGCAAGTTTCTTGCTACGCAAGGAACGTGCGGCCTACATAAGCTTGTGTGTGGAGGGAAGAAGTGTGACTTGTCCTAGAAAGTCGACCTGAAGTCCTTTAGCTGGAATTCTAGGCTAGGACGTTCCCAATACCCCCTCGTCAGGATATGGGGGACGCGACAGTACTGTATTAACTTAATACTAGGAACACAAGGAAGCATGGTTTACCTGCAGAGGTTTGAGGTCAGCTATGCAGAGAACCCGGGATGCTGCTTTCCCCAAGAGAGGGGAGGATGAAGAAAGAAGTAAGGGCCAGACATACTTCTTTCATTCATGCAGTCTAAAACCGGATAATAATGCCCTCAACCTTCTGCTACCTGTCCATAAAGGACCCTGAGGTTAGACCAGCTGTTGTGTAGCCACCACAGGGCCGATAGAAAACGTATCGAGGCTCCTGTGGGTCACGTCCTGCAGGTAGTGGGCTGTGAAGGTCGTTAGACGCTTCCAGACTCCAGCTTGTAGCACCTGCGTCACAGAGTAGTTTCTCTTGAAGGCCAGGGATGTTGCGATGCCTCTGACATCGTGTGCTCTAAGGCGACGTGATGGAGGAGGATCTGGATTCAGGGTGTGATGGATGACCCTTTGAGTCCAGGCTGAAAAGGCATTCTTGGTGACCCTCCTCTCCGTCCTACCTGTGCTCCCAAACAGGGCTTGCACGTGAGGACGAACTGCAGCTGTTCTTCAAGGTAACCCCTCCGACTCCTTACTGGGCATAGTAGGAGAAGGTCTGGGTCATCTGTACAGAACAGAGACTCGAAATCCTGAAGGAATCGACCAAAGGTCCGGGATTCCCAGATTTTGAGTCTAGTAACCAACTCAGGGACGAACCTGAACGTTACCTCCACCTATCCTCTTGAATGGGCGACATCGTACGAGAGACCATGCAGTTCGCTGACACTCTTGGCTGAGGCCAGAGCGAGCAGGAGCACCGTCTTCCAAGACCGGTGACGATCAGAAGCCTGGCGTACTGGATCGCAAGGAGATCTCTTAAGAGCCCTAAGAGCCCGAACCATGGTCCATTGAGGAGGTCTCACTTCCGACTGGGGGCAGGTAAGTTCGTAGTTTCGTATGAGCGAAGAAAGATCCAGCGAAGAGGAAATATCTATTCCTTTCAGCCTGAAGGCCAGGCTTAAGGCTGAGCGATAGGCTTCCACTGCCGAGAGAGAAAGGTGCATTTCCTTCCGCCGATATACAATAACTCCGCTATGCTGGAATAGTGGCATCAAGGGAAGAGGTACCGCTCCCACAACACCAACCACAGAAGACTCTTGCTTCGCCTGGTAGACCCCTGCGGAAGACTTCCGCAAGTGTCGAGACATCCGCTCCACAACTTGTTGCGGAATGCCTCTCTCTGTGAGGAGATGCTGGATGGTCTCCAGGCGTGAAGCCGAAGCGATGCTACGGCTTGTGGTAGATGTTGCAGTGTGGTTGTTTGAGTAGCTCGTGTCGTGGGAGAAGCTCTCTCAGGAGTTCTGTCAGGAGATGCAGAAGATCAGGGAACCACTCTGCATGACGCCGCAGTGGAGCTATCAGAGTCATCGATAGGTTGACCGATAGTCTGGCCTTGTTGAGCCCCCTTCTCAACAGACAGAACAGTGGGAAGACGTAGACGTCGATGTTGTCCCACCGTGTAGGAAGGCATCTTGCCAGAGTGTCTTGGAGTCTGGGACTGGGAGTAGTACAGCGGCAGCTTGAAAATTCAAGGCTGTCGCAAACAGGTCTTCAAGGTCAGGACTTGTTGGCTACCGGGGGGGGGGGGTGCAAAACCACTCAGAACTTTCTATCTGAGGCCCTGCTCAGACTGACGGAGAGCACATTCCTTTGTCCGGAGTGAAGCGAGCCGAGAGGGTATTGAGTGGACCTCGGTTCATCTCAGTATCTCTACTGCAAGATGAGAAAGTTGACGTTCACGGAGTGACCCGCCAGGGTCTGTTGGAAGTGTTGAAGGGCCAGAATACGGCCTTCATGCCTAGCAGATTGATGTGGAGGTACCCTTCTGGTTCCGACCATAGGCCTGATTCAGAACGTGCCTCCCCCCCCCCTGGTTTTGACGAGTCCGAGAACAGCATCAAATGCGGGGGAAGGACGAGAAGATCCATTCCCTTGCAAAGGTTCCCGTAGGTCAACTACCCCTGCAGGTCCATTCGTTCCGCAGGTCCCAAAAGGGACCAGAATGTCCAGGGAATCGTTGTCTTGATTCCACCGGGACTTAGGCCGCCGAAGCAGGGATCTAATCCTGAGGCGGCCGTTGGAACTAGCCTGGCCAAGGAGGAAAAGTGACCTAGGAGGCCTAATAAGGTTGAGCTGGAAGCTCTCCTCATCTGAGGAAAGGCTCTGCGACTCTCCTCAGCCTTACAATCCTGTCATCTGATGGGAAGGCTTGGAGATTGGAGTCTAAAATCACGCCTAGATATACCAGTTGTTGAGATAGAAGCAGAGAAGACTTCTCGAGAATCACCATGATCCCTAGATCTTGGCAAAGTCCCAGAAGCTCTTCTCAGTGTCGAAGAAGGGTCGATTCCGAGACTGCCTGGGTTAGTCAGTCATCCAGAACGCGAAGGAGACGGATGCCGCTCCTGTGTGGCCATGAAGATAACAGGGTGAACATTCTGGTGGGCACCTGCGGTGCTGTTGAGAGATCGAAACGCAGCACCTTGAACTGGTATAACTTGTTGTCTAGGCTGAATTTCAAGTACTTCCTGGAAGACGGGCCAGTGTGCACATGAAGTCTTGTGGTCTCACACAAGCCTGAATGACTCTGCTGTTCCGCGCTGAACAAAGTTGCTCAGGGCTGAAAGGTCGAGACAGGTTTCCAGCCTTCTGACGCTTTCTTACAAGAAAGAGTCGACTGAAGAAGCCGGGGGGAAGCCGTCGATGACCCTTTTGGAGAGCATACTTCTAGAGCATGGTCTCGATTCCTGCCCGAAGGGCTAGCCCCTTTGCCGAACCATGGGATAGGAGCTCAGCGACGCTGGATTCGCTGTCAAAGGAGGTAGAGATGTAAAGAATGGGACGCGATATCCTTGGCTGATCACAGAGATCGTGCAGGAATTGGCCCCGAGTTGTTGCCACCCGAGCGCGCAACCTTAGGCATCCCCCTACTGGGGACCATGCGGGGGGGGGGGGGGTTGCCAATCCTAGTGTTTGCGGCCTCAGCCGCTCCCTCAGGATTATTGCCTCCCCAGGAGGACTTCCCGCCCTTCTTGTCTCTGACAGGAGGGGGCTGCTGTTTAGACACCTTGTCTTAGCTGCCGGGGCCGGTTCCGATGTTCTAGGCTGACGAGGCTGTTGTTGTTGAGGCGCTGGAGGCTTGTAGGGTCTGGATGTAAGCGCCTTTGGAGGAGCGAATCGTTATTCGACTTTCTCCACCTTTCAGCTGTCCGTTCCCCGTCCTTAGGCTCAAACCAATTTCTTCCCAAGGGTGGAAGGGTGATTGAGCTTGCCGACATCCATGGTTGGGACTTCCGAGAAGAACCTCTCGGTCACTGCATCTCAATGCTTCAACATGGCGTTTGCCCACAAGTTCGAAACTTGGTGAGCCGGGAAGCGATGGTGTTCGTGCCCAAAAGGAGGAAAGTTTCCATGGCCTTCCTGGAGCCCTCCTTGGACAAATTCTCGGATCGCAACAGGATGCCCAGAGATCCAAGCCAGATGACCAACCACGAAGTGGCCCGCATGGCACACTTTGCGGCTTTCTCCTGGCTTAAGATCTCCGAAAACGAGAAAGTCACCTGCCGGGCAAAGAATTTCTCGAGAGGAAAACTCCCTGGTAAGCTCATTCCACGGAATGGTGGAGAGGAAGGGCTAAACCAGGCTCTGAAAAGAAGGAGAAGAATGTTGCGCAGACCTCTCTGAAGATTCTTCCTGCTCTTACACGTGCCATGCTCTGCGCTTACGGGGTGAGATCGTGATCTGGAAGTACGCGCTCCATAAGACTCGCCAGGTTGCCCTGTGCTGCGAAAACCCGACGGGAATCGCGGTCGAAATCGCCCTGGCGCTCGCGTGATGGTAAATCGTTGGTTCGCGCGCGGGCGAATGTGGGTGGCGCAGGCACGAGAGCGCGCAGTCGAAAGTGTGCGAGGGCGCGCAGGTGGGGGCGAGCGCGGTTGGAAGGGCGAGCGCTGGCGGTCGGAATCCGATGGTGCGAAGGCGAGCGATGGTGCGAAGGCGAGCGATGGTGCGTAGGCGAGCGATGGCGTGTTGGCAAGCGATGGCTCACTGGCGGGAATTGCGATGGAAAACCGATGGTTCGCGCGCGGGCGAACATGGGTGCGCGTGGGCGCGCGGTCGTAAGGGCGAGCGCAGGCGGCCGGGAGACCGATGGCGCGTAGGCGGGCGATGGCGCTTAGGCGGGCGATAGCACGCTGAAGAGCGATGGCGTGTGTTGGCGAGCGATGGCGTGTGTTGGCGAGCGATGGCTCGTAGGCGGGTGAGGGGCGTTGGCAAGCGATGGCGCGTTGGCAAGTGATGGCACGTTGGCGAGCGGTGGCGCATAGTGACCGATCGTGTACAGTAGAGTTAACACATGGGCGCGTAGGAAACCTACGACGATTGAAGCGTTGGCGCGTTGGAAACGCTTGCGCGCAGGCGAAGAATCACGCGGGTGCGTAGGAGATCGCAGGCGCATAAGGAGAGCCCAGGGGAGCCTGTGAGGTGTCTTCTGGGCGGCGCGGTGCGTTGGCGCGCTGGAACTGGAACCACGCGTAGGCGCGTGGCGCGAAACTTCAGAAGGGCGCTGCGAGTCCAGAAGAACCTGTGAGCGCCTGTGCGCTAGCGTAGGAACTTCTTGAACTGCGCGGGACGAGGCAGGAACCAGGAGATCGTAGGAGTGTAGTTGCGCGTCGTCGATGAGGCGAAGGAATAAATTCCTTGCCTGCGCCAGATCCGAAGATCGTGGGCGCGTGGGCGCAGGTGCGCGCTGGAGAGTTCAGTGAAGAAATAATCTCCCTGCCTGCGCCCAGATCCGGAGATCGTGGGCGCGAGGGCGAACGTTGGCGCACATTGCGCACATCAGAAAAGGGCAATCAGATGAGCGCTGGCGAGCAGGCGATAGTGGGCGTTCAGGAGACCGTAGGCGCACATGGCGCGTAGCCGCACAGAAGATCTCAGAAGAGTTGGCGATCAGGAGAACTACTTCGAGACTCAGCTACAGGAGGCCGCTGGAGTGTTGATTCAGCAGAAGTCTGGTCCACAGCAGGAGAGTATTTGTGAACTACTGCGCGCGAGCGCGCAGGAGAATGCAGTGCACAGGTAAAACCTGGCACAAAAGGAACTTACTCACACCGTGAGATAAGCCCTTTGCCCCGAAGGGACTGTTGCCCGTTTGGAAAACGGGGAGGAGTGGCGCCCACAGCGCTTCTGCGTCCAGGAACGGGGAAGGAAGATCTGGCAGGAGTCGGAGATCGCGAACGAATTGCCGACAGGAGAAGCGAAGCAGCTGCAACGGTCTGTTCTCGTCGAGGAGGATCCTCTGCGGCTGAAGATGAAGATGACCACGGACAGGAGGACCATCATCAGTCCTCCGAAGAGGAGTCTCTGTTAGTGAACTCCCCCGAGGGGGAGAGAGACACTCGCAGGAGAGACTGTTGGACTCAGCTGCCCCCTCGAAGGATGTTCAGAGGGGGAAACTGAGCCTTCAGCAACCACAGCAGGTGAGTCCTCCAAAGAGGAGTCTCTATGAGTGTCCTCTCTCGCGAACAAGAGAGGTGAACACTTTGAAGAAGAGACAGGCGCCCCTAGGGCCGTTGGATCAGCAAGCTGACCATAAAGAGCAACCTCCGAAGAGGAGCTCCTGCAGCCGCTAAGCCCCTTGAGCGTAGCTGCAAGTGCGACCGCTCAGCACCAAGAGCATAATCGCATGAATACCATGGTCCGACCTTGCAACCGCTCAGCCCTTGAGCATGGTTACAAAAGCGGTCGCTCAGCACCAAGAGCATAACCGCCCGAGGACCAGAAAATATAAGGTAAGAGAAGTTGCCCCCCCCCCCCCCCTGAAGGAGAAAAAACTCATACCTGGGAAGGGAACCTCCCTCGGAAGGGAAGTTACCCACCCAAGGAGGCGAACCTCCTGAGCGTTCTAAATGAACTAAGGAGCTGACAGTTTTCACGGGAGAACTTCTAGGAGAAGGGAACACGCCCATGACGAAGTCATAGAGGAGGCAGCAACAGCAGACTCCCCAGGCCCCAACAGGACAGCTCTGCTTCGTTGGCACATGGTAACGAAAAACTGGATAGTAAACTGTGAAAACAAAACAATTAGTTAACACTAATGCCCCCGGGGAAACTCCAAAGAGGAACCCCTGCGGGAAAAGAACATAAGAATTACGCACAGGAATGCGCCCTCCTCCCCCACCGACACTCACGAGAAGGGGGGGGGGGAAAGGCGGAGAACTGTAACAAAACAGAATTATAACAATTATAAATATGTAATTCATCTAAGAATGTTCATTAGCAGTAAGAACGAAGAACCCCGAAGGGAAGCGTTCTACGCAGAGCTGAAAAGTTAACAAATACAATTAGATTTAATTAAAAAATAATTGAGACAAAATAAACGGAGTAGCAAATCAACCCGCAACGGGAAGGAAGCTACCGTAATACATAGTAATAATAAAAGGGTGAACGACCTCAAGGAGAGAGAGAGAGACCGTAGTCAAACTAAACTCCCAAGTTTCCTGCGCTGAAAGTCCAAGTTCCCCGTAGGGAAGGAGGAACAGCGGAGAAACAGATAATTAAATAAGTCCAGCGATGACGATTCCCCACGGTGCCCGCCGAAGGGAGACCGAAGGACCAAAGGAGATCGCGACCCATGAAAAGTCACCGAGGTGGCCTGAGACCACACGGAGTTGTCGTACAATGAGTGGACTTCCTACACACACACAGCACAAACACTGAAAAGGAAACTTACTGTATTTCTATACTCAAATATATACAAAAACATAAGAATGTTTACATACATATTAAGTATAAGAAAAGTAAGTAATTAAGTAAGACATAAACATTAATGGCTGCCAAGCGAGGACGGGACAGACGTCTGTTCATTGTCCGAGCCAAAAGTGAAGTGAAGCAGTTCACCGGTGTGTGAGGTGGGGAGGGGTAGCTAGCTACCTCTCCCCTACCCCCCTGCTAACTAGCGCGGGGGTAATACACCCTCGTTAAATTCTAATGGCTCGCCATTTCAGCTACGCCGAAAGGTAAACCCTATGTAAATAGCTTGGTTTGTATTTAGGTTACGGAACAATTAACAATTCCTATATGTACCAACTGTGCCCTCTCCTATCACGCCTTGAACAAGTGTTCAGAGTACCTGAAAAGGATTGCGGTCATGAAATACACCTCACTGTAAAACTCGCCTCAACAACCACCTCAGCTCCAGCAGCCACCAAAATCTCAGAGGATATCTCACCACCAAACCTGCACCAATCCTGATCCGGTCATCCCTACCCTAACAATACCAACAACTCCCCTTCCAAACCCACACCATACTTTACCCAACACATAGAAACCAAGTCCCTCAAAGACCTCATCCCCACAGCCTTTCACCTTTTCTCCAGACTTTCATCCCTGTTCAAAGTCCCCAAATTACTTCAATCACTTGGCCAAATACTCCTTGGCCCGAAACTGACTCCTCTTCCCCACCACCCTAAAGAGTAGAGATGAATTCTTAAATTTATAACTACTCCTCTCTCTTCTACTCATAATCCTTCCAATTCCTATTCCAGTTTATTCTCCTCACTGGGACATTGTGCTATAAAAGTTTCTCTACCACTGAAACCCTTCCTTTCAGTTCTATGAGTAACCTGTCTTTTGGACACAGTTGTCCAGCAGACCTACTTTGGAGCAGGGACAATATAAGGATATTAATATTGACTAGGTACAGTTGCCTCAAAGTATTCCTTTACCCCTTACGCTTATATTTTATGAAAATAGTATGGTAACACGCAATGAAAGCCTATTTGTCTTGTAACGACGGACGTGAATGGTCGAGCTATTGGTATGCCAGTGCTCCTATTTTTATAAACACTACTGTAGACAATATATTAATGATATACGAATAATAGTTCACATTACAAGTGAAATAAGTTGCTGTTAAATACTTAGAAAAATAGTATAGTAACAGAGTAGTAATAATAGCAATGGTAAAAATCATATTCATTCCTGATTAATCAGACATCGTCAACCTTCGTTACATTCAGTTGAGGCAGGCGTTTGCTGAAATCCAACTTTAGTTCATAGTAGATATATGGGTTCTTTTTCAGAACATAATTATTTGAATGGAAATACGCTTTCGATTTATATAATCCATCAATTTATAAAGAAATGAGATCATAAACCGCAAATTTCAAGACCTATAAATATAATTTCATAAAGGCAATTATGATAGCCATTGACAGGTCATGATACGGAAGGCTTGGGGAAAAATTAATAGACAACCCGATGTATAAAGGAACAAATATATCCAGTGTATCATTCATATATATATATTTTTTTAATTCGAGCCACGTCTCACCAGAGTAGCCTAGATGGAAATTTCTCTGGGCGGTAATTAAACTTGAGTCATCTGAGTAACAACACACCTTAACCACCCTGATGGTCTTTATATCATTGGTAGATATGGTTGCACACCGATAAAATCGTACTCATATAGATAAGAGAGAGAGACTGAACTATGGTTGGGTTTATTTTAAGTCAATTTCGTTGGTATTATCGAACAGTACTATATAAACCTTTTTTAATACCTTGAGAATGACACGGACTCGATTAAAGCTGTATAACTCAGAGAGAGAGAGGCGGGGCCAGTAAGTGATGTCGTGACCTCTGTTAGTCCATTATGTCATTCTCTTGAGTAGCGGTTTAGTGACTAGAGTAGACAATGGATCGCAATCAACAAAGAATCAGCAATAGGAGCAGAATTGTAGGCATGAGAGACTCTGGCATGTCTTACAAACGTATTGCAAGAGAATTAGGAATTTCATTGCCAACAGTTCGACTTTGGTGTCGAAGATGGGAAGAGTCTGGAAACCTCAACGACAGGCCAAGAGCTGGTGGGCCAAGAAAAACGACCCCAGAAGAAGATAGGGCGATTTCGGAAGTAGCCACGCAAAGCCCATTTATAAATGCAGTTGCCATAAGGGACACACTGAACTTGCGTGTTTCGTCTGGAACTATAAGAAATAGGCTCCACGCAGACGGTATCCACCATAGGACTCCGGCAGTGAAACAAAAGCTGGAGGATCGTCATAAAACGGCACGGCTGGAATTTGCTCAACGTTATTTGGAAGAGGGGTTAGACTTCTGGGGCAGAGTAATTTTCAGTGACGAAAAGACCTTCGCTTCTAACACGCATGGTCGTCTGCATTGCTGGAGGCGTGATAACACGAGATACGACAGCCAGAATATTTATCAAGTAGCCAGAAGCGGCCATATCACCTGTAACGTTTGGGGGTGGATACACCTGCATGGCGTTGGTGAATTGGCCAGATCAGTGGAAGGTTCAACGCTGAGCAGTATCTCGAAATTTTGGAAGAGGTGATGGTTCCTTCCGTTTGCGCTTATGCTCTTCCTTATCCTGAGCAGATAATTTTCATGCAGGTATGTACATTGTTTTTTTTTGTTTTTTTAGTTATATGAATGCCCTTTCTTGACAAATATGGTATCAACTCATTGCTGATATTGGTCATAAAGTAGTTTCAAATTACTCAATAAGACTTTTGTCTTGGATTTATTAGTTTTATAACTGTAAAAGGATCTTACATCAACATCATTGATCTACATTCCCTGATGAATCTAAAGCGGCCAAATAAAGCCACTGAAATTGTTACAAGGTATTTTTTGCCTCTTCATGAAAAGTAGACCAAATATTCTTATCAACACACAACACCCACGTCTCCTCCTTGGCTACTCAAGCCCTTTTATTAATCATTATTGTGATTCCTTTTGCTGGACTAAACGGCATTATTTTGACGTCATTTATATTGAAAATATAAATTGTTCTCCTTCCACCTTGTTCTAACAGTATGATTAATCAGTTATATTATTTCTTTTAGGATAACTGTTCCATCCATACTGCGAGGATTGTCCGAGCATGGTTTGCTGAACAGCGCGACATTGTTCTCCTTCCCTGGCCGAGCAAAGCATGCGACTTGAACCCGATCGAAAATGTCTGGGGGAACATCGTCAACAGCTGGGAGCAGGGTCAGGAGCGTAACCACCAGCGTCTTTTCCAGCATGTTCTCAACGATTGGGAACTGTTCCGCCGCAACCGACAAGTTGTGTATAACCACGTCTCGTCAATGCAAAACAGATTGCAAGATGTTATTGCACATAATGGTGGATGGACAAAATATTAATGTTTCAAATACGATCTTGTTTTACTTATTTTCTTTTTTACAATTCAACATTGTATAACTAGAATTAAATAATTTATTTCCATAGTGATTTCACTAAACCTTGCCCACAAATGTAAGGAATGTTATGAGAATGGAAACAGTCTCGGCCCAGCTCTCGCGCCGACAAGAGCTCTCCAGCCTTCTGAAGTTTAGCAGCACCGGACTTGGCAACACCTGGATGGGTGGACTTATATCCACTTAGTCACTAGGACCTCTCAACTTTGGTTGAAGAGGCCACATATAAGAAAAGAATCCGGTTATTTTCTTTGGCTTTTTGCCAATAAAATAACCGTTTTTGACCACAGTGACTGGCTCAATTTTCATCCAGTATGGCTGATGACGGTCATGACAGTCTCCGTACCTATAGAAGGAGCTTATACCCATCCTGGATTAATCCCTGCAAGAATGGGGCTCAGCAGTGCAAGTGCAATCGCTGCCTGAAGTACCAGAACTACAGGCAGCAGCTAATAGACCACATAGGGTTCAAAGTCAGGGACCCAACGGTGCTCTCCCACAGGAAGACATGCAGTTGTTTTCAATGTTACAGCCTGGTACTCGAGAGCATCTACCACCTCCTACAAAGGAAGCACAGGCCAGGATACATGGATATACCATCCTACCCTCCACAGCCACCTTATCCAAATATTTTCCAGAGAAAATACCGGGTGCAAGCACGGTACAAAGAGACAGTCTCTGCACCCAGTTGCAATAACTCTCTCCCCTTTGAACGGGACTGTGACTGCCAGTCATGCATGTATGCTATCTGGAGCAACACTGTAGGCCACAGCTCCATCACTCATGCCAAACCAGCTATGGACTCCGAAGCTGCCAGTAACACCCAGCGAACAGAAACTCCGGAACCACTGGACAACGAAGACCCACCTATCCCGGAGCCACCCACCCCATCTCCGGCACCACCTGTCCAAAAGACTTCTGAAATAATGGAAACAGAGGACGCTCCACTCACCGCAACCCCGGAACCTGAGACCAACGTTTCAGCCATGGCTCTAGACCTGACTGAGGATAACCAACCACAGCAACTAGCAGAAATGCACCCAGAGGATTGCAACTGCACACCATGCCTCTCACAGCTCCTAATGGAGGCTCGGGCAATCACCGAGAACGACCCAAGCTTAGACTTAAACTTGGCCGCTGCTGAGGAACCTATTCAGGAACCACAACCACCTGTCAGCCAACCCAAACAGCTTGCCAAATTCAAGATGGCAGCTGTAGAAGGCTCACCGTCGTATGCAGCAGTTGCTGCTATTGCCACTGCCAACCCTGGCATCAAGATCACAGCCAGGGCCAACCTAAAAGGGGATTTAATTATATCCCCGAAGGACCTCGCCAGCGTCAACATCCTCCAACAGGAACCCTCCCTGACCCTCCTGGACCCCGAGAAGAGACTCAGACAGGCAGTGATCTATCGGTTTCCTGTCAACATGCCACTGTCATTCATCACCGACTGCAGCAATATTGCAAAAGCCGAGAGGAAGCTTGACCACCGCAAACTTCCCACCAACGAAGTAGCAGTCACCTTTACTGGACAAATCCCTAAGGCACTGGATTTGGGCCTCTGGGGGAGGTTTCCCATCAGAAGTCCAAAGCGAGAACCACTGCGTTGTTACAACTGCCAGCGCTATGGGCACCATAAGGAAGAGTGCAGGAACCCTACAATATGCGGAGTCTGCAGCCACCGCCATCCCACACAGGACTGCATTGATGCACACCGAAATGGGATAAAAACCCAGGCAAAATGTCCCAATTGTGCGGGACCCCATCATGCATGGAACAAGAAATGTCCTGAATTCTTGAAGAGGCTACCAACCCCACTGGCAGCCCCACCGAACAAACCTGAGGCTGCACCAAGGCAGACACCGAAACCCCAACGGATTCAACGAACCAGGCCTCCCCAGCGACAATCCGAGGCTCCCAATCCAGGAGCCCCCACTGCAGCCACGAACCAAGAACCTAGCACTATCGCTAGCCCAGCTGAAGAGCCAACCTCCAACGCTGTTCAATCTCCTCCCCAACCCCCAGCAATCTCTTCCATCTTATCCCTGGCAGAGGCCCTGCCAGTGGATACCTTGATCCCCCTAGTACTGCAACTACTAGTCAAAGTCTGCTCCCTTGCTAAGACTCCCTCCTCTGTAATTCATTCCCTCCTCAGTCCCTTAGTTTCACCCTCCCCGGTGCAGAGATAGGCATCTATGCTTAAATCTGCCACTTTTTCATACTACTCGAATTCTTCCCTCCTCTCCCAGTCTCTCCTACTTACTGGGACATACTGCTATCAACACTTTTACCTACTACTGAAACCTTTCATTTCGGCTCCAAGTGGTCCTGCTTCTTGGTTCGCAGGGTCATGCTCTTGGTGCTGAGCGACCACACTGGCAACCACTCTCAAGGGGCTGAGCAGTTGCAAGATCAATCTTTGCCAACCTGGCGACTATGCTCAAGGGGCTGAGCAGTCGCACCTGCAGCTACGCTCAATGAGCCTGAGCGGCTGCAAATCCAGACATGTGAGACTGGTACTGCTGTGACGCTATTGCCTACTTAGGGCAATAAATACTACGGGATGCTACGCAAAAGCCCGTGTCCAGCAGTAAGGCTGGGCAATCTTTTTAACTTGCTACCTATTTTTTGCGTTTGATCACCTACGGGCCGACCAAGAGAAAGGCCCGTGCCAACGAGAAGTGTTGGCTTTAATACCCCAACAACAACAATGGAAACTGAAAAAAAAAAATAATAAGCTTCAATCAACCAGTATCGCTTGAGTACTAAAACAAAAGGTGGAGCCATTGTAGGGTGCCGGCCAGGTCCGTTTTGAACCATAGAAAATGGGAATATTATTAAGTGGGGTGGACTGTGGCCGCCGTTCTAATAGCGAATTCGTAGAAAACGGGAATATCCAGAACTGTGGCCGGCGTTCTACCTAACCTATGCTAAAAGCCGTATTCTTACCTAGGGGGGCTTCGCCCCCCCCGGACCCCCCCACCCTTACACAAAAGTTTCCTTGCCTACGACTACGACGGGAGAAGCTAACTTAAAAAACCCACCTAACATATGCTAGAAGCCGTGTCCTTACCTACGAGTACGACGGGAGAAGCTAACTTAAAAAAACCCACCTAACCTATGCTAAAAGCCGTGTCCTTACCCGGGGGGGCTGCGCCCCCCCGGACCCCCCCTTACACAACAATAATATTAACTAAGTAGTTATATACTGAAATCCATGAGTACTTACATAATTATAATTCGTAATCGCTGAATTCCGAGTCTTCGGGGTACGCGCTGACGATCTTCTTTCTGACTTTCGATGGGCGGGATGGACCGGGAGATATGGATGGACCGGGAGATATGGATGGACCGGGAGATATGGATGGACCGGGAGATATGGATGGACCGGGAGATATGGATGGTCCGGGAGAAGTGTGTGTAGCGGCCGTTGTTGATGGGGTTTGGCAAGTTTTGAGAGGGTAAACACGATTGATTAATTTCAAGAATGCCTTCAGTTGACACTGATCCCTCTAGATATCGCTTGCGAACACAGTAATTTGAAAAATAACTGTCATACATGTGTTTCCGTGTGCCGAAAGCAGGTATGACAGCCCTTTTCAAAACGTGCCACTGCGATCGTCCGGGTTCACAAAGTGAAGGCTATGATTAACTGTGAGATGCTGAAAAAATTGATTCTTTATATCCTTATAAGCCTTCCAACAATCCGAAATAATAGTAGTTTCGGGATGGACGAATTCTACTAATATAGGAATCAACGTCACAGCCGAACGATGCTCGACAACCTGGAAAAACGTCTCACGTGTTTGCCGATCAATCCCTCCAAACACCCAAACACCGTCGACCGGATCACCCCGGCCGTACTTCTGTTTGCCAAACTTGCTCTCATCTATCTCCACCACGTGACCAGGACCGCCAATCTTCTTATTGTCTATCAAAAGAATATCGGAACACACGTCCCGGCAAAAGTTGTACCAATCCACGAGAGTATGAGAGGCAAACTTTTTATACGTCTGGCGAATGGTGTATTGGGGAAATTTATAAACGAAACTGCAGACGAGGATAAAAACATCCTGGCACGACAACTGGGATCTTTCAAAAAAACTGCCACGTTTCAAACCAATCTTTTTCCGGCACTTGTGATAATTACACCGCCAAAAGTACGTGTTTTCACCGTTTCTTGATTTGCCGTCGTACTTCTTAGTGACTTCGCCGATATTGCACTTAGAACACACACCGGAAAAATCACCTAACAGGCCTTTGAAATACAAGTAATCACTAAAATTGTTAGTGGCCATGAAACTAAACACTTGAAAAAAAGTAAGGTCGTTAATTTGGTCAAACTTAATTATATCTTCACAAACACGAGATGTAGCACTGGACGACATGGTGAATGCACTAGAAAGAACGAGCGTGCTTCGTGTGAGGTATGGTATGATCGAGATTTTTGAATTCTTGAATTCTGATTGGGCAAAAAAATGCCCTTAGGCTAATCCGCAGGTCAAGTGGGGTCTCATTGGGTCGTTTCAAAAGTACCGCGGCCGAGATTAGTTCGGTAATTTGCCACTACAGCGGTGCTATCGCTATCGTAACGCCAACTACAGCTTGTTTTTTGAACTACGGGAGCGAGAAGATTCGTGGCCGGAGTAAGAACTCGAGGCACATAAATTTTCAGGTAATTTAGGGTTTTCGGCAAAAAACATAAAATTGTGCGATTAAGCACATATTTAAGATCCGTAGACCATTTCCAAACGATCTTATTCTATACAAGATAACAGTGGGAGCGATAATAAACAAAATATGGGGGGATGGCCTGCACGCTACAAACTACCCCAAAAGGTTAATACGAAGTTATGATTGCGATTAAACATTGAATATCACAAATTTGTAATACATAGTTTTCAGATATTTGCTATAAATTCATCGATGAATCCAGCTGATTTTAATAAAGAAAATTCATAATTATATAATAAAAGACTTGGGTATTTTATTTTCTACCAACGATTAAAACCAAGGCCAGCTCAACTGAGGGTGCAATTTAGTCATTTAAGTTAAATGTAAAAAAAAAAAAAAAAAATTCTAAACCTGATAACTGAAAGCAATTCAATCCATCTCTTTATCTCTATGTATCTACCCATCTATGGTGCATCTAGTTGCAAGTTTTAATTGCTAATTATCTTATCTAGAATATTTAGTATTAAAAGTGATATCTTACGAAGCACTTACATTCCCTAAAGTAATTCCGTTGTCAAGTGGGCTTTTGACAACCGATAAATTCTCGAACTGCCCGTCATGAATTTATACCTTACTACTCTGAGAATGATCATCATGGAATTTATTTTCATAAAAATTAACATGCGACTGATGATTCCTTCTTGATGTTTTGTTAGGTCATATGTGGAGGGAAATATTACATATTGAACGAGATCTGTGAAACAGCTAGTTTGACGTCAATAACTTGTTTCAGACCCCCACTGTATTGTAATAAGTATTGAAGACACAAGGATATCGGAGTTATCTTATTATATAATGACATGGCTATACAACATTTATCTAATCGAGTCCCTGTTGTCATTATCAAGGTATTATAAAAGGTCTATATAGTATTGTTTGATAATACCAACGAAATTGACAAAATAAAACCAACCATAGTTCAGTCTCTCTCTCTCATCTATATGAGTACTGATTTTATCGGTGTGCAACCATATCTACCAATGATATAAAGACCATCAGGGTGGTTAAGGTGTGTTGTTACTCAGATGACTCGAGTTTAATTACCGCCCAGAGAAATTTCCATCTAGGCTACTCTGGTGAGACGTGGCTCGAATTAAAAAAATATATATATATGAATGATACACTGGATATATTTGTTCCTTTATACATCGGGTTGTCTATTAATTTTTCCCCAAGCCTTCCGTATCATGACCTGTCAATGGCTATCATAATTGCCTTTATGAAATTATATTTATAGGTCTTGAAATTTGCGGTTTATGATCTCATTTCTTTATAAATTGATGGATTATATAAATCGAAAGCGTATTTCCATTCAAATAATTGTTCTGAAAAAGAACCCATATATCTACTATGAACTAAAGTTGGATTTCAGCAAACGCCTGCCTCAACTGAATGTAACGAAGGTTGACGATGTCTGATTAATCAGGAATGAATATGATTTTTACCATTGCTATTATTACTACTCTGTTACTATACTATTTTTCTAAGTATTTAACAGCAACTTATTTCACTTGTAATGTGAACTATTATTCGTATATCATTAATATATTGTCTACAGTAGTGTTTATAAAAATAGGAGCACTGGCATACCAATAGCTCGACCATTCACGTCCGTCGTTACAAGACAAATAGGCTTTCATTGCGGTGTTACCATACTATTTTCATAAAACATAAGCGTAAGGGGTAAAGGAATACTTTGAGGCAACTGTACCTGGCTTTGCTAAGGACTTACCTTCAGTCATACTTTTGACCAGAGCAGTGAGCATAACTATAGAAAGTATGCATTATTTTTTAGTACTCCTTAATACACCTAGCCAAACAACCATTTGAGGCTATGACTGTGTGAATCTAAGAGCTCCGTCTGTCACGTATGAGCAAAAGCTCCCAAAAATCTGGGTGTGTGGACTAAGCCTAATTCCCCATTTTTGGGAGCTATTCATATGTGAGATTTTTATCCCTTAAAGGGAATATTAAAAGAAAGTCATAAGACCCAATAGTGGATTGGGAGTCAACCACTCAGCCTGTGACATCCTCCTCCACTCAAGGGCGAGCCCATGAGGGAACGGTCTTCAATGCTCTGCAGTAAGTTAATACTCCAGAGCCGCTTCCCGCTCAGAGGACGACACTCAACCTCGTCATCGTGGTTGAACTCGTTCCGAGTTTTGGACTTAAACTCGTCAATCACACTATAGAATTGATCCTATGTAGTATGATCATACCTTCAACATCCAAACTTCCACTACTGGTCACAATGGATGCCGACTCTCCTCAAAACTGGTGACAATTATGTTATTCTCTATCATTTTGTAATATTTTATATAGATTTAAGAAATCAGTATTGTTGATTAAATAATTTCCATATATGGTTAAATGAAACAAAATGAAAATTATTGACAATAAAATAAAAAATTAACCACTAAGGAACTTCACAGAGAAGTTATTTCAATTATGCACACCAACTCTAAATAAAAATACCTAATAAATATATCCAATACACCGAACGCTAGTACAGCTCCCAGGAAGGAAGGAACTATCAGCACCGTTCTCACCTCCCTTTCGCTCATCGTAGCTGGATGAAATTTTTAGCAAAGCTGAGACTTACACCACAGTGTTCGGCCGTCATAGCCAGTCGAAATCTCCCATGGACTTTGCTCTCGCTGTCCTCCAACTGTTGACCCACCATGAGTGGTTAAATCCATACCTTCATTTGCAGAACTATCTACAATGCAATGACACCCCTTGCCAAGACTTCTGCCATAGATATAAGAAGCCACGCCAAAATTGTTCCAGGTACTACAATGTCAGAGACTATGGTTTTCTTCATATCCACTTCAACCTTGATGGGGATGTGAACATTGATGCCAAGAGTCAAAAGATCTGGTACAGTTGCAACGGCTGGAATCTGTACCATGATGGCAAGTTCTTCACCCTCATCAGAAAACCAAGAGAGCCACTCTTCCAGTCATTCAACCTCCAGCTGCCACTACTGCACAGGCTATTGTAACCCCACCTCCCAACAAGAAGAAAAAGAGCAAGTCTTCAAAGCCTTTCACTGCCTCCAGCCAACCCCTGACTGCCCTGCTACCAGCCAAGGCTCCACGGCTACCAACAAAGTACTGCCTTCACAGGACCAACATGCCTAGAATCCTACACCTTCTACCTCAGAACCAGACCCACCGACGTTGCCCAGCCCCACCCCACTGCTATAGAGACAGGAATCCTCTGTTGAAGTCTCCCTTGATCCTGAAGGCAGTCGCCACCGAGACTGCAAATGCACAAACTGTCTCGCCCAGATACTGAAAGAAGCCGCTGCCATGATCTCCAGCTCTCCTTCATCATTCTCACCCATGGCAGAGATGAAATGAAGCATGTCCACAGCCTTTATATACTCTTCACACATCATGATAATATGGTCAAAGGGGGTTGCAGTTCGCCTTGGCTGGAAGAGTACCTTGGTATTTTCTATGTTCATAGGAAGCTCGTGGTCGGTGGCTGCTCTACTAATTTTGAATATGAATACTGATTTATAAAGAAATGAAACTGGTAACCTGCATAATTTGGTTTAAAAAAAAAGGATTGGTACCAAGATTAATTCTTTTAATAAAAATGGTTAGAATTTGGTAGGATTACTTTCTATAACAAATATTTTAGAGGAAATAATCTCAATAGGGAGTTCTCTTAGAGGGATAGCGCGAACGCAGTCCCTCGCTACCAAAAATTTCGCACCCGAGTTGACCACATTTGGGTCAATCGCAAGGGTCAGCACCACCGGAGTGCAATGGTGAGCCTCGCCTTGGGGGAACCACCTTCGTGATCATGGTGTCCCCTGTGCCAGGTAAGTATGCTTAACCAACAGCCTTTTCACCCCTCATGCAACATGACTGCACACATTATACAGAGCAATAAGGAATGATGGTCATAATAACGGACTTTATTCTTGAAAATTAAAATATTTCTTCAACAAAACAAATTTTTTTCTTAATATGAACGAAAACCATTTCTACAACATTAGATATAACTACTAGAAGGAAATATAAATATTTTTGTTTAATAGACCTACCAAAAAGCTATCACCAAAACAATCCTAGTCCAGACCTTAACTTGGCTGCTGGAGAACCCACCCAGGAACCTCAACCAGTTGTCACCAAACCCAAGCAGCTTGCTAAATTAAAAATGGCAGCTGTAGAAGACTCACCGTCATACGCAGCAGTAGTTGCCATTGCTACTGCCAACCCCGGCATCAACATAACAGCCAAGGCCAACCTTAAGGACGATTTAATTATCTCCCCAAAGGATCAGGCCAGCGCCAACATCCTTTCCCAAGCATAAGCCCTCCCAGTTGATACTCTAATCCCCTTAATATTGCAATTATTAATGAAAGTCTGCTCCCTTGTCCAGACTCCCTCCGCTACAATACACTCCCTCCTCTCCACTCTAGTATCCACCTCCCTCGAGCAGGGATAAGCAGCTCTCTTTAACTGCTGCTTTAGCCTACTACTAAAATTCCTTCTCTCCTCTCCCAGACTCTCCTACTTACTGGGACTTGCTACTATCAACACTTTTACCAACCACTAAAACTTTTCACTTTGGTTCCAATATGGACTGGGGTTTCTTGGTCCACAGACAGTCATGCTCTTGGTGCTGAGCGACCGCAACTTGCAACCACGCTCCAGGTGCTGAGCAGTTGCAAGGACAGGCGGATAAAGTCTTCTGCGGCTATACTCTTGGGGCTGAGCGGTCGCACCTGCAGCTATGCTCAAAGAGCTAAGCGGCTGCAGGACCAGTCATGTGAGAGCAGTGTGGCCCTGCTGTATATTATATTGTAATCAATACTGTTGCCTGTTGAGAATAATATGCTCTGAAAAGAGCTCCTGTAAACTAGAGCAGGTTTCTCGTGAGCCGGGAGCCTGCTCAACAGGCTGCCAACGCAAGAGCCCGTGTTCAGTCTATGTAGACTGGACAATCTATACTCAAGCAAGCAAGCAAGCAAATCACCAAGATAATCCCCGCTCACTGACCGTCTTAGCTAGCAGAGAATTACAGCTCCAAGTACAGTCTCCTGGCTGGCTGAAAGACTTGCGGCTCAGCTCCCGAGCCGTCAACACCTACCAGAGGAAGCTCCCGGTGAGATTAGCGCCTTCACTGACTGTCGTCCTTTGAATTGACTGGCTGATTTATGTAGCTGCTCTAGGAAAAGCAGCTAGCTAAGAATTAGGCTCGAAGTCCAGTCAACTAGCTGGCTTAAATATTCAGCTATACCTCTTGACTGTTTATTGAAAGATTGATTGATTGATTTGAAGTTTTCTGGCATCCTGACATCGAAGGTCATCGACGCCGATATCGTTTATTATAAATAAAGATTAAATGAATATTCAATTAAAACCAGAGATGTAAATATGTTTTAAAAGTTAAATAGCATTAAGAAGACCTGCTTATGATATAAATTTAAAAATGCCTCTAGAAGTAAATGTTATGAAAGTTAAATAGCATTAAGAAGACCTGCTTCTGATATCAATTTAAAAATAGTACTAGCATTGTACGACACATCATGTCCAAGGATCTTGGCCAGGATGAACCTGCCATCCTCACCTCGAGCCTCAAACAGATATCTATCTCTTAAGTTATTATAGTTGGGGCATTCGATCAACAAATGCCTCACTGTTAAAGGTACCAAACAGTCGTCGCAATACGGTTGGTGTTGGCCCTTCAGAAGAAACTCGTGTGTCAACCATGTGTGACCAATGCGGAGACGACTAAGAGACGTCTCCATATTTCAGGGCATCATGTTATATCTCCAAGGAGATATGACATTTGTTACCTCTCTCATCTTATTGCCATCTAGACCATCCCAGTGCTGTTGCCAACAATTACAAAACAATTTCCTGATGTTAGGTAGGAAATCATTAAAGAGAATAGGATACCTTCTTGGTAGCAACTCAGATGCAGCATTCTTCGCCAGTAAATCTGCCTTCTCATTCCCAGACACTCCTACATGTGCTGGAACCCAAGAAAATTGAACCATTATACCTTTCCGACTAATAATAAAAATCCATTCTAAAATCTTTGAAACTAGAGGGTTACTAGAATTAAAAACTGCTAGAGTTGAAGAACACTCCTTGCATCACTAAAAATGGTAAAATTACCCTCTTTCTCCAACACTATTTTCTCAATAGCAGTTAGTGTGCCATACAGTTCCGCAGTAAATATGGAAGCTGTTAAAGGAAGTGCACCTCTACAATTATAATCATTACTATGTACACCAAATCCAACGCCAGCATCAGATTTGGAGCCATCAGTATATATTAAAGTCGATCCCCTATGTTCTGCAACATGTTCCATAAAAAGCGACCTGGATTCTAAGTCAGTCATATTCTTCTTAACTTCAATAATATATTTACAAAAAGATACCTCTGGTAATTTCCATGGAGGCGTTGATGATGCCTTAAATGGAAGCATCTTACTTCTATTTATATTCAGACTGTGTAATAATTGTTTCACCCGAAAGCCATAAGGTTCAGGAGATTTAGGGTGCAACTCAAAGTATGATGTGTGTCTTACAAGGCTTGCAGTCTGAAAGGCTAAAGAGTTAGGGAGTCTTTGCAACCTAAACCAATACCAAACAACAGAAAACTTTCGGTAAAGTTCTAGAGGTAATTCTCCAGCATCAGCATGAAATATATTGAATCTAACGTCTTTAATTGGATTGGGTTGGCTGAGGAGTATATTTCACATCCATAACTAATTTTGGAAAAAAATCAAGGCCTTGTATAATTTTAAAATAGTATTGCGGTCCGCCCCCATGATGTATGGGACAATACTTTTAAGAGATTCAGAGCCTCAAGACATTTAGCTTTAAATGCTTTTAAGTGAGGTGCCCATGTAAGCCTACAATCAAATATCAAACCTAAAAATTCAGCTTCACTTACACATGGGATACGTTGACCTTTAATGTACATATCCAGGTCAGGATGTATTCCCCGGATACGACACAAATGGACAAGAGTAGTTTTACTGGTCGAGAACTTAAATCCATTCATATCGGCCCACCAAGTAATTTTGTTAATTGAGAGTTGTAGTTTTCTCTCAACCATTGCCATTCTAGTTCCAGCAAATGATATAGAGAGATCATCCACAAATAATGTTGAGAGAACATCCCAGGGAATGACTGAGGATATCCCATTAATTGCTAGTGCGAAGAGGGTTACACTCAGCACACTACCCTGAGGAATTCCTTCTTCCTGAAATTTACTCTCTGACAGAGCTTCCTCTACTCTTACTTGAAAAATTCTACGTGAAAGAAATGACTGAAAAAATAGAGGTAGCTCTCCTCTTATTCCTAATTCATGAATTGTTTTACGTATACCGTATCTCCATGTGGTATCATATGCTTTGTCAAGGTTAAAAAAGACTGTCACATGGTGCTGTTTGGAAGCAAAGGCTTCGCAAATAGAGGACTCGAGTCGTATCAACACATCAGTCGTTGAGTGCATTTTTCTGTATCCACATTGAAACGGTGATAAAATACCCTTCTTTTCTAGGTACCTAATCAGTCTTGCATTGACCATCTTCTCCATGATTTTACATAAACAAGATGTCAATGCATTAGGTCGGTAGTTTAGTGCTAAAAACTTGTCCTTACTGGGTTTTAAAAAAGCTAACATAAGGGCTAGTTCCCAAACACTTGGATAACTATGATCATGCCATATTCTATTAATAATGCTTAAAATAAATAACTTTGTATTAAAATGTACATGTTTAATCATTGCACATGGAATTCCATCGGGTTCAGGGGCTGTATCGTTGCAATGAGTAAGTGCGGAATCAAATTCTCTTTCAGTGAAAGGACAATTATACGACTCTTCCCTTCCTGTTGCAAAATTTTAAATTTTCTTTTCTTCAATGCTCCTATACTGGTGACCAAGAGCTCCTTCACACTTGCTGGATACACTTGAAAAATGATTAGCCAAGGCATTGCTAACATCATTTGCTTCAGTTACATACTGACCATTCACCTTCAACACTGGTGGTGGGTTGGGGGTGAACTTGCCAGCTATCTTTTTTACTTTCCTACACACAGAAGATGGTGGTGTTAAATGTTGGTTTGTTTGTCCTATGAAAACGCACCCAACGTTCGTTTACGCTGGTAAGTGTAGTGTTTGTCCAATGAGAACGCATCCAGGTTTGTTGACATTATCGAAATAGTTGATTTATTGAAAAATATGTTTATTTGAAAGGTTGATATGTTATTATGATTGGGTCATTACAATTATAAAGAGTAATCCATGTGAATTGTGATTATATTGTGAAAACTGTATTAATTTCCCGAGTGGATGGGAGCCGGGACTTCCCCTCTCCCGTTTTCGTCACGTATTTGTATTTTTTTTACCTTTGGGGAAGCTTTAAAGAGAATAAAAGTGAGAAATTTATGATTTGCTGGTTAAATGGATTTGTCTTGTCTGTATCACAATGTTATCTATTTTTTTTTATGTGAAGTTTTCTACAAAAAGGAACCATGGGACCTGCGTGCTCCCCCAAGCTCTTGTTTGAATCTGTAGTAGAGAGTAGAGAGAGAGTAGAGAGGAATAAAGAGAAAACGAGAAGGTCGTTTCCTTTCTCCCGTAGTTTATTTTTGAGTGTTACGAGAAAATTGAGGAGGCTATGCCTCAAACTGAGGGGCTTATGGCCCAAATACAACATGGTGCCCAGACCCGGGAATCAGATGAGAGCGAGGCTGAATTTACTGGATTCCCCAACGACATAAATCAACTTAGGAGAGCAGTGCTGCAGAGAGAGAAGGCAACAATATGGCTGCGTTGTGCCTCAGAAGATTTGACCAGAGCCATGGCCGGTAATCCGACCTGGCATGAAATTACAAGTCTCGTAAAAGACTACGATAATAAGAAGGCCGACTGGGAAGAAATAATTCAGCGAGACCAGAATTCTATAGAGGATGTTGACGAGCTGCAGAGAAGAATACTAGAAGACCACCATTTTCTGCAAGAGGTAAGAAAAATCCGTACTGAAGCAGCAGCTACCTTAGAGAGGCTGGGCAAGGACAGAAACTTGGTTGCTAATAGGTCCAGTGAAGATATTAATTCAGGCAGTGAAGTCGGTAATGAGGGTTTTAGTGTGCAATTGCCTAAACTCCAGCTAGTGAAATTTGGCGGGAAAATAACAGAGTGGCGGCCATTTTGGGACCAATTTATGGCACTTGTGGACGATCAGCCTATGCCTCTTGTTTCCAAATTTATGTATCTTCAATCTGTTTTAGAGGGTGAGGCTAGGGGTGTACTACAGGGCCTCACCCAAACAACAGCTAATTACAAGATAGCCTGTGAGTTGTTAGAAGAAAGGTATGGCGATCCAGAAAACATTATATCAGCTCACCTTCAAACCCTAATGCAACTTAGCTCATCTAGGAGCGCAAGGACTGAAATTCACACGTCCTCTTTGCGGAAATTACAAGATGAGTTAGTAGGCCATGTGTGCAGTTTGGAGGCCCTTGGAGTTGGAGGTGAACAGTACGGGCGGATCTTGGTGCCTATGATCCTTGCTCTGTTACCTCATGACATAAGGTTGGACTGGTCGCGTAGTGGACGGAAAAGAGGAGATCTCGACGGATTGCTGAAGTTCTTGCAACGAGAAGTGGAAGGCAGAGAGAGGGCAGAGGCTATCAAGAGACTAAGCCTTGGAAAATCCGAGGAACCCAGTGTAGAACGACGGACTAAAAAGCACACTCCCAGTTCAGCCTCTGCCCTTCAAACTTCATCAGAAGAAAGTGGTTCGAAGACGTCTTGCGCATTCTGTGGAAAGCTGCATCCCAGTGAAAGGTGTTTAGGTATAACTAAGCTCCCCCTTGCAGAAAGAGAAGAAGCCGTGCGTAATCGGCGTTTGTGTTTTAAGTGTTTATCTAAAAGCCATTATGCCAAGGCCTGTTGGGCTAAGTGTTCAAAGTGCAAGACTGGGAATCACAACTCCCTTGTATGTCGGAGATCTGAAACGAAACCCTCCGTAACAGCTAGTGAAAATAACCCTGTAGTAGAGGGAGTGCAAGAGGGGTCAAATTCTGTGACCCATGTGGGGGTAGCACCTTGTGAGGTGAAAAACAAGGTTAATTCAAGGTGTTGTGTATTGCAGACGGCCCAAGTCAGGGTAGTAGGCCATCAGGGTATCACATTTGCTACTGTAATGTTTGATACGGGGTCAGATCGGTCTTACATTTCAAGGGAACTGGTCAAACGGGTCAAGCCTAAGTGGCTGACTTCTGAGTATTTATCATTTTCTGCCTTTGGTGGAGGGAAAGCCTCTAAGGCAGATTTGTGTAGTATTTATGAAATAATGAGTGTAGGGGCAAATGATCACAAATATAGTTTTAAGGTTGCTGAGATTGATGTAATTTGTCCTCCATTATCTAGGTCCAAAGTGGACCCTAAGTGTTTAGAACCTTTTTCTCACCTTAAGTTGATCGATGAGTATGGATCCCATCGAAATTTACATATTGATATGTTGATAGGCCTTGATTTATATTGGAAGATGATGATCCCCAACCAGGTTATGTATCATGACGGGCTTGTGGCCCAGGAGACAATTTTTGGTTGGATTTTGTCCGGATCCTTTAATAGGTCTGAAGGTAATATTGGTGTAAGTGTACAATTGTTAGCAATTGAGAATGTACAAGAGTGTAGTTTGAGTCAATTTTGGGATCTAGAGTCTGTTGGCATAAAACCCAACGAACTACATTCTGAGGCGATGAACCCTGACCCAGTCTTGGTTCAATTTGAGAATTTGGTAAGTTTTAAAGATGGTCGCTATGAAGTGGCCCTACCATGGAAATCTGAGAGTATGAAATTCGATTTGATTAATAATGAACATCATGCTTTGAGAAGATTGGAAGGTCTCTATAATAGGTTAGGTAAAAACCCCTGTCTGCAGGAACAGTATTTTAAGGTGTTTAATGAGTATGAAAAGGAGGGTATTATTGAAGAAATTCCTTCCCATCAACGGGAAGGTGGGTATCCTATATTTTATTTGCCTCATCGGCCTGTGGTACGGGAAGGGAGCCTAACCACCAAGGTGAGGCCTGTTTTTGATGGATCTGCACGTGGCAGTAATGGAATATCTCTGAATGACTGTTTAGAAAGTGGTCCTTCACTCAACCCTGATTTAGTTGAGGTGTTGTTAAGATTTAGAAGGTGGAGGGTGGCCTTAACAGCTGATATTACAAAGGCTTTTCTTCAAATAAAGGTAAGAAGGGAGGACCGTGATGTTCATAGGTTTTTGTTGAAAGAGGGGAACAATGTTAAACATTTCAGATTTATAAGAATGCCCTTTGGTAATAAGAGTAGTCCATTTTTATTAAATGCCACCTTAAAATTTCATTTAAAGAAATACCCTCTCACAGAGGTGGTTTCTGAACTGTATGAGAATCTGTATGTAGATGATTGGCTATCTGGGGCTGATAGTCCCGCAGAAGCGAGTTTAAGATTTGAAGAAGCCTATGGTATCCTGCAGGAGGCTGGTATGTCATTGTCAAAGTGTACTTCTAATTGTAAGACTTTAACTATAACTGAAGGTTCTAGTGAAGAGAGTGTCAAGGTTCTAGGCCTCCACTGGGTATCCTCCCCTGACTGTTTTACCTTTAAGGTTGAGAACCTGGACCCCTTTGGAGATATTGTTTGTACAAAAAGAAATGTGTTAAGCCTCATAGCTCGGTGTTTTGATCCCTTGGGGCTCATATGTCCGTTTGTTATGCATGCAAAAATACTGTTTCAAGAAATCTGGAGATTAGGTTTAGATTGGGATGAGCTATTACCCGAGGCTATGCAAGGCAGAGTTAAATTATGGGTTGTAGGATTTTCTGTGCTTGAGTCATTTAGAGTAGATCGGTACTTGTTTTCTGAGTCACCCTTTAAGGAAATTCCTAATGTTCAATTCCATGCATTTAGTGATGCTTCAGAAAAGGGTTATGGTGCTTGTGTTTATGTGAGAGTGCCTGAGGGGGATAAATTCAAGGTATCGCTGGTTGTTGCAAGAGGCAAGGTAGCCCCTATAAAAAGGGTTTCCCTTCCTAGGCTTGAATTACTCGGAGCCCTGTTATGTGCTAGACTCGTTGTGTTTGTGACGTCCGCCTTGCAGCTGGGTAAAGAGGTTTCTGTTCAATGTTGGACGGATTCCACAGTAGCCCTAGCTTGGATAAAGGGGGACCCCAATAGATGGAAAACCTTTGTGGCTAACAGGGTTGTTGAGATTCAACATTTGACACCTCCTTCATGTTGGCAGCATTGTCCAGGCAAGGACAACCCAGCGGATCTTGTATCTCGAGGTGTTTTTGCTGAGCAGCTTTTGCAGTCTGATATTTGGCTGAAGGGTCCTCCTTGGCTCTGTTCCTCCCCGCTCCCTCATCAGGAAGGCAGGGGGGCGGACATTCCTTCAGAAGAGATATGTGATACTGACACAGTTTGTGTTGCAGTTGAAAATGAGCCGCCCTTATTTGAATTCACCCGATGGAGTTCCTTTACAAAGGCCCTTAATGTAGTAGGTTGGGTACTGAGATTTGTTGGGAATTGCAGACCTTCGTCCCGTAAATTAAGTGGACCTTTAACCTATGGAGAATTGACGAAGGCTAAGGTACAACTGCTGTACTTTGTGCAACGAGAGGCCTTTGCAAAGGAAGTAAATGCTCTGAGTAGATCTCTCCCCCTCCCAAGGGGTTCTTCCTTGATTAAACTTGATCCTTACCTAGATGAGGATGGGCTACTGAGAATAAAAGGGCGCTTAGAGAATGCAGACTTGAGTTTTGAGAGTAAGCACCCTATAATAATTCCTGGTACCCACATTGCTTTACTGTTAGTTCGTTTCCAGCATAGGTTGCTCAAGCATGCTGGTGTTGCTACACTTGTATCCACTTTACGAAACAGTTACTGGATCATTCGCCTTCGTCAGATTGCAAAGAAGGTTTGTCGAGAATGTGTGGCTTGTCGGCGTTGTGATGCCTCGGCTTGTTCCCAGCCTGTGGGGCCACTTCCCGAGTTGAGAGTTAAGTCGGCTCCTCCATTCACGGTTACAGGTCTGGATTTTGCTGGTCCTTTATTTTGTATTGATTTTCCATCCAAGAAATTGTATATACTTCTTTTTACCTGTGCTGTCATTCGAGCTGTTCATTTAGAGCTCACCGAGTCTCTTTCGGTTGTTGATTGTAATTTGGCCATGAGACGGTTTGTAGCTAGACGGGGTGTTCCAACAGTGTTCTACTCTGACAATGCTAGAACCTTTGTGAGTGTCTCCAACCTGTTAAGAGAACATTATGGCTCGTTGACGCCCCAATGGAAGTTTATTGTACCTAATGCTCCTTGGTGGGGAGGCTGGTGGGAACGCCTCATTAGATCTGTGAAAGTTGCACTGAGGAAAACATTGGGCACTAATTCTTTGTCCAAGAGTGAATTAGAGACTACACTTCATGAGGTGGAAGCTTGTATTAATTCTAGACCCTTGACATTTGTAGGTGAGGAACCTGATATCGCAAATCCTCTTACCCCTTCCCATTTCCTAATTGGCCGTTCTGCAGGTTTTCAGTTAGAGTTAGTAGATGATCCAGACTGTGGTGTATCCTCAAAGGATTTGTGTGTAAGAGAAGATGTGCGTCTGGGTCAGTTAGACAAATTTTGGAGAATATGGCAGACTGAGTATCTTAGAAACCTGCCTTGTATGGTGAAGGGGTTCAAGCCAAATTGTAACCTTAAAGAGGGTTCTGTTGTACTAGTAAAGGATGAACGGGTGCCAAGGTTAAGGTGGCCTCTTGGAGTTATTACTAAGTTGTATCCTGGAAAAGATGGGGTTGTTAGAAGTGTTGAGGTTAAAACCAAACGTGGATTTATATCCAGACCTGTGCAAAATTTGTATAATCTAGAAATAACAGATTTGAAGGGTGAAATGGGTAGTAATTCCCAGGAGGAGAGACTTGAGAATCTTAGACAGGAGCCTGTAGAATCACCCTTAGTGTCTAATGTTGGTAAGTCCCGAAAGGGAAGACCTATTAAGGTTCCTATTAAACTTGACCTGTAGATTAAGGTAATAAGATAGCCTTGGAAGGCTCTGATGATGATAGGAGTGTTGAGACACTCCTATGGTGGGGAGGATGTTAAATGTTGGTTTGTTTGTCCTATGAAAACGCACCCAACGTTCGTTTACGCTGGTAAGTGTAGTGTTTGTCCAATGAGAACGCACCCAGGTTTGTTGACATTATCGAAATAGTTGATTTATTGAAAAATATGTTTATTTGAAAGGTTGATATGTTATTATGATTGGGTCATTACAATTATAAAGAGTAATCCATGTGAATTGTGATTATATTGTGAAAACTGTATTAATTTCCCGAGTGGATGGGAGCCGGGACTTCCCCTCTCCCGTTTTCGTCACGTATTTGTATTTTTTTTACCTTTGGGGAAGCTTTAAAGAGAATAAAAGTGAGAAATTTATGATTTGCTGGTTAAATGGATTTGTCTTGTCTGTATCACAATGTTATCTATTTTTTTTATGTGAAGTTTTCTACAAAAAGGAACCATGGGACCTGCGTGCTCCCCCAAGCTCTTGTTTGAATCTGTAGTAGAGAGTAGAGAGAGAGTAGAGAGGAATAAAGAGAAAACGAGAAGGTCGTTTCCTTTCTCCCGTAGTTTATTTTTGAGTGTTACGAGAAAATTGAGGAGGCTATGCCTCAAACTGAGGGGCTTATGGCCCAAATACAACAGGTGGTGTTCTACTGTTAATGGAGGAAACTAAAGATATCCATGACTGGCGCCTTGCTTCTTTCATGGCATGACGGAACTGTGCTCTACATTTCTTGTACATAATCAAATTCTATCAGTTCGGCGTCAACGTAATCGTGTTAAGAGATCTTCTTATGGCTCTGAGCAGGGCAGTTATTTCTGAAAACCACCAGGGGACTGGTCATCGTTTGAATAACCCTGTTGTTTTGGGAATTGAATTGACTCCTGCTGTATGGAGAGTTCCATTCAGTAAGTCTATGGTATCATCAATATTTTCTACCTGTCCTGCATCCCCCTCAATTTCGCTTAGCTCACGAAATTTATCCCAGTCCGCCTTGTCAAGATTCCATCGTGGCGATCTCTGTAAAGGTGGACCGGTGCTACTATAGAGTGAGGTCTACCACACTGTAGCATGAGATCTACCTCCCGTTACTACTATAACGTAACACAGGCTTGAATTCTCCTCCTCTGTTACGCTTTCTTTTTTCCTGCATAACAGAACCACATTTATGGCATGGATCTGCTTCTTGAACTGTATCCAAGAGATTTTGCTCTCTTAAAAAGGCGAGTGCTGCATCCTCTGTCAGAATGACTCTTCTATAAAACTCCTTCAGCAACATTTTTAGTACCCTCAATCGATGATATCTCTTTTAGGCCGAGGGAAAAACTGATTTAGGAGTTGTTGTTGTAGATTATAGCCAACAGTTCTCGTTGGCACGGGCCATTCCCTTGGTCGGCCCGTAGTGCGATTTAGGAGCTCCATATGCTTCCTTTCATATGAACAGGTCACGTTTTTGATGGATTTGGGCTGTTCACATGTTCGATGGTTAGGTGCGGGGCTCCGGGACGCTGGTCACGCGGTAGACCTCACCCTCCACCTGGGTAGGCGACATATGGCGGTAGACCTCACACTATAGTAGCACCGGTGGACCTTTGTTGGTCTTTATAATGATTGGTGCATGATCACTAGTATGCCAATCAACTAATGGCCTCAAATCAAAATCGAGAAGGCAATTAGAGCTTAAGATTGATAGGTCAATACATGACAAGGTACCTGTCTGGACATGAAAGTGTGTGGGCTCTCCTGTATTAAGGAGTCCCACATCTTCATTTTCCACAATTGATGATATGATATTTCCCCT
This sequence comes from Palaemon carinicauda, assembly GCF_036898095.1. Lineage (NCBI taxonomy): Eukaryota > Metazoa > Arthropoda > Malacostraca > Decapoda > Palaemonidae > Palaemon > Palaemon carinicauda. The sequence continues at coordinate 58,348,614 of NC_090759.1, forward strand.
CGTGTTTGCTAAAACATCACCCCACAAAGGATGTCTACCATTCAAATCTCCAAGAAAAAGAAAAGGTTGAGGGAGTTATTGAATCACCGGTGCTACCATAGCGTGAGGTCTACCACACTATAGCGTGAGGTCTACCTCCCGTTAGCACTATAGCGTGAGGTCTACCGCTGAATTATTCGTCCCTCATAGATAAAACACATTTCATACATTTGTTTAAGCAATAAACACTCAATTTAAACATATTTTAGAAATGTCTTAAAATGATAATTGGAATTTTAATTACATTGAAAAAAAAATAAAGGTAAAAATAAACATGTTATCATATATTTCCATATTTATTCTAGCGATACAAAACAATAAACACTTAATTTAAACATATCTTAGAAATGACTTAAATAGATAATTGGATTTCTAATTACATTAAAAAAAAGGAATAAAGGTAAAAATAAACTTGTTATCGGTCTACTGCTAAATTATTCGTCCCTCATAGATAAAACACATTTCATACATATGTTTAAGCAATAAACACTTAATTTAAACATACTGTATCTTAGAAATGACTTAAATAGATAATTGGATTTCTAATTACATTAAAAAAGGAATAAAGGTAAAAATAAACATGTTATCATATATTTCCATACATTTATCCTAGCGGTACACACTTCGTACATCTTCTAAGAAAGACACAAATAGATCATTGGAATTTTTTCTCATCACCTTCCAGCAAAAATAATCAAGATGAGACTGGAACAGCTGACGACCAACACCTCGCAATAATCTCTTCAGAATCATCGTTTTAGCGTCCAACCACGATTGCTCAATTGCCTGTGTGTGTGCTCCTGTCGCTGGATCCATATATTATTGCTGGTGGTTCACTGTAGAATGCTGGTACCCCATGGCATTTAGGTTGCGGAAGGTCCAAGCTTGTCGCGTGGTAGACCTCACCCTCCGCCTGGGTAGGCGACATATGGCGGTAGACCTCACGCTATAGTAGCACCAAATCACCTCTACTAAGTTATCATACAAAATGTTACCATTTGGAGGCAAGTACAGAGAACAAACTGTATATTTTCTCCCTATATCAATCTGTACAACCACTGCCTGCAGAGGTGTACAAATAGAAAGAGAAACTTGGGGAACATCTCGCCGAACGTATATGAGACTTCCGCCATGGCTCCCTACTTGGTGATCATATGGTGTCCTATAACTAATATATTCGCGAGGACAAGGAGTATTATGATCAAGTTTGCTCTCCTGTAGACAGATAATTATGGGGGAATGCTCATGAATTAGGAGCTTAAGTTCATATTTTGCCCTTAAACCCTGACAGTTCCATTGCAAAATGGAGGAGAAGACTATGGATTCTTTCTGGAAGACATCTTGGATGAGGTCTTCCCATTAACAGTTTTTAATCTAACATCATTACCTGTAGGTTTCTTCACAGATGGTCTTATGTTGGGTTTTATGCTTGTGGTTTTCTTTGTATCCTATTGATCTATTTGTTGAGGCAGATGGTGGACCTCAACTTGAATTTCTGATTTATTCAGTTTATCTTCTGGTTCATTAGAACATCAACAGACAAAACATCACATTTATTTGATGTCATAACTTTAATGTTTTTAATGGAGGGGGGAGAGAGAGATGGAGGTCTCTCTCTTTTACGATTAAGAGATGGTGGGATTCTAAGTTTTTGCACCTTTCCCACTACAGGGGCATCAGGTAAGTTGGTCTTAAGTGAAACCTCCATCAAATCAGGCAAGGACATGGCCTGGGAGAAGTTTGTACTAGTTTTTGTAATGGGGGACGATGGCTGTACAGCAATGAGCAATGCCCTAGTGTTAATACACCATGGTAAAGCGGCAGGAGGTAACATGGTTACCTCGTTATTTGACATTTTATCAGATGGTATACTTCTTATTCTAAAACTATTGGCAGTACTAGGTTGGTTTAATTTTAATGCCTTAGCATATATAAATAATGTATTTAATAGTCTTTTGGCATGTCCCAGACTTATATGTTCTAAATTTGATTTGTTGAGGGCAGCTTCCTCCAACTTATACAACTCGCAGCTCTTGTCTGTGGATTTATGATTTGAGTTGCAATTTAAACACCTGGCTCCAAGTGCACATTTTCCATGGTAAGATTTGGAGCAAATACCACACATTTTCTCATTTTTGCAAACTTTAGACAGGTGACCAAATTTAAAACAAAGCATTGCAGTGGCTTCTGATTGAATGGTCCTACTTTAATAATTTTGTTTTCAATAATAATATGGAAAGGTACATCAGCATCCTGAAAGGTAAGGATTATCATTGATGTACCTGGGACTTTGTGAACTTTCCATACATTTAGCGGACATATGGCCAGTATCTCCTCCTCTATAAATTCATACAGCTCTCTGTTAAAAACTACTCCCCTTCCATAGCTAAAATTTAGGTTGGATTTGACATCTAACTTAATATCATCATTAGATGTTTTCATGTTGGACAGTATTACAGACTGTGTACTTAATTTTGCATAGATGAGGAAACTACTTTTTCCAAAACGAGATATATCGCCCGGTGCAATAGTTCCTATTTTTTTTCCTGAATCAATTTGCATATTTTAAAATAATTCCCGGTAACCCCCTTCAATTCAGCTATAAGCCACATAGGTGGTTTTGGCATTCTCTGGGAGGGCATAACTAAATCCGCGTCTTTTTTCCAACCAATCGCCTGGCCTATATACATCCAAATCTTTTGGTACCTTATTGCAGAGAGCAGCCGCAACATTCAAGTTATTAATTTTAATATTATTCATGTTACTTATTGCACTAAATGCTTCATCATAACTACTGTAAGATATTCATGAATCCCACTTTTCATCTTCAAGTTTCATCCTTATTTCTTTTATGCATCCACAGCACTCAAATGCTTTATGCAGATCATCGTAGTTTGTCTCTATTGGAATTTGGGTAACATAAAGGATTCGAAGTTACCTTGTGTTACCCAAATTACCAGATTTTGGAATATTAGTAGAATGGTCCTTTCCCATTCAGAGGTCATCAACAGAACTTTCCCTACTCACATTATCAGAGGTCGTCAACAGTGCAGGGGGGAGGGGGAGTCAGCAAATCCAGGGGATGGGGAGTCAGTGTTTGAAGGGTTCATAGTTCAGGGTGGGATTTTCTTTATTTTTTTTTTTTTGTTGGTTTACCTGATTGAGAATTTTAAGAAAGTATCATACGTTGGAAAGGAAATTTGCATTCTCCACAATCAGCACAATGAGAGTATACTTCCCAGATGGTTCACTCCATACCCTAGCCGAAGGATAGCACAAAAACAGATATAGAGGTACATGTGTAAGCTAAACCCACCTATTAGGACTGAGACCAAGGAAATATGGAATCATACTCCCCATATCTGTAATGATGGGATTCTGGCCAGTAGCCAAGAGTCCCACCTCAAGGATTGAAACCCCCCCGGATTCCGATGACCCAACCCTTGAGAGTAGTTCTGCCAAAAAGATCCAAACCATCTTTCGGATGGCTGAGATCATCCAATAGTCTCAAATATAGCTTTGAATGCAAATACCTCCCAACAGTGATCCCTTCTCCCAATCATCTAAGCAGGAAGTAATAACGAATGTGGAAATATCCACGCCATTGAAATAAAATAAAAATAAATAGATAAATAAATGAATGAACAAATAAAATAAATACATATATATATACATATATATATATATATATATATATATATATATATATATATATATATATATATATATATATATATATATATTATAAACTTAAGAGAAATAATACTCATTGATTTAGGACAGCAAGACAAAAGAAAGTTGATAAAATTAGGAGAAGGTCGAAGTAATATTGAGCAGAAAAAATAGAGGAAGGGGAGAGAAATTTATATTAGAACCTGAGGAGCAATATCCTCAAGTTCGAGAGCCCTCTTACCCGTCACAATTCTTGCACAATATGAAGAAACCACATGACTGTGTCAAGGCATTCTCTCATTAAGAGGGTCTTGACTGTTTACTTACAGATGAGCATGCTTGAAGGTGTGTCTTTCTGTGACCTGAGAGACCTATATTTTTGCAATTACCCCTGTCATTGCACATTTATTATTATTCTTTTCTTTTACATATGTGAGTATTGTATTTTGTTGAAATTTGATGTGCATTTAAATGCAAAAAAGAAACTATATAAAATTTCAAGTAGGATATGGAGAAAGAGGATTTATAATTCACTATTGTTACTGCTGGTAGACTACTGATAATTGCTAAATTCAGAATGAATATGGGCAACTTGTTAATGCAACTGGATGGAAGTACCTGAGCATGGAAAGGATAGTGATAATGTGTAAATAAACCAAAAATGATAAAAAAATAAGTTGTATATGACAATATTATACATAAAGATCAATTAAATATGATGAAAACATAATGAATAATTGAAGAGGCTTAAAATTTATGGAGTATTTTATGAATTTTCGATTTTAATCTAATTATTATGAATAAATTCCATTTTATTTATTATTTATAGTTACTGATGTTTTCTCGATGAATAATTGGGTTTTAAATAATATAAACAATTACCAACTGATAAGTGGATACTTCAGCATAATCTCTCTTTCAGAATTCCTGTCACCTATTAAGTCAATAAATATATTTATTGCTAAATATTCAATAACAACAATATAGAATCATCTCAGAGAAATTACAATGAGAGAGACTCGTTTATGAAGTTTTGTTTATTAGTATGATGGTTTTTATTTCTCCCCGAGGGGAGTGGACCGATCCCGGAGGTACTGCAATACCGGGCCGATCCGCGGCAAAGGTGGAGCAAGCCCCTAGCACTTCGCCAAGACCCAAAAATCAGTTTAATATCGTAGATCCCACATGGGGATCGTATCAGATATTAAGCTGATAAGAACAGATACTACACTTTGATCTTAGCCAAAAGGCCGAGAAGCGATACCAACCTCTTCAAATTTTGGAAATCTCCTGACACCTTCTGCAAACACCCGATTAATAAGAATGAGGATAAAAGAGGCATATGTGCTCAAAATTCTTATTCTATTAAACTGATTTAACACAAAAATAATAATGTAATTATCTTTGATTAGAAACTTGAATTACATGTCATTTGAACAGTATAAGAATCTTGAAATAATAATTCTTATTAAGTCATATATTCCTCATTTTCTCTAGGTATGAAGCAACATGCACTTCAAATCAAGCCATGTAATTTGACTCTGTCTTTCTAAATATGTCTCTCTGATCACTGTAGTAAAGAAATACTGTGAAAATAAACCAATCCAGGTTCTGAAGATGGTAAAATTTATATATAAAATATTTTCATGTAAAAAATAGGGAAAGGTATGGTCTGCAGATACCAAGTTAAGATGTACGAGTGTGCGCAAGATCTGGTGTCCGGGTGGGGACTCTTAGACATTCACTCATAGGCCCCAAGGGTGCAAGACCCGACCGGTGGGTAACGATCTAGCCTGATCTTGGCCCACAAGAATCTCAGCTCAAGAGTATTGCTCCGCCCTGTGCAATCTCAATTTTTAGTTACGAGGAAATCATTTCGCCCATGATCTACTGCAGATTTTGAAAAAATTCTTATGCTGAGCTGTTCCATTTTCTTCAGGTGATGCTGGTACCATATCCAGGTCTCTTGGACATTTGACACGGTGCTAATTGAATTGGTTGGCAGACGACAATTTTGGTGCTAAGCTTTATTCCATGGACTTCCAAAACTATTTGCTTGAGTCATGCGGAGGCTGTATAACCTTAGCTATATGGGTTATGACCTCATTGAATGACTTAACTGCTAGCAGGTAATAGAGATTGCTTGCTTGCTATAGATTGCCAGGAATTTTATCCGGAAGGAGGCTCTGTGGACAATATGCCCTAGCCCCCAAGTCAAACTAAAAGCTCTACACCTAGACCTGTTGTGTCAAATGATACTTTCTTATAAGAGCACTCATAGAGTGTTCTGGTCTATCACTCTGCACCTAGACCCTAGACTGTTGCTCTGCACCAGAGCTTTAATATCTCCCTCGGCCCGAAGGCCAATTGAGTGGGTGGCCAGCCCCTGAGCTCCTAAAATCAGTCCCTTTTAGGAGCCAAAAAGAAGATTTCTAGTAGTAGAGAATAGTGGTACAGTAGCAAGTCCCATTGAGTAGGAGAGACTGGAAGAGGAAAAAAAATGTTTAAGTAGAAGAGAGATGGAGCAGAATTAAGAATAAGGATTTATCTCTGCTCGGGGGATGGCTGTGGCAGTGAGCTTTGTTGCAGGAGTGGGACGATGTGGTTTAGGGTCTGACCGAGGCCAGGAAGGTTGTGAAGGGATAGGACTTTGGTGATAAGGTGGATGGTGATGGGTATGAGGTCTCGCAAGGACATAGTGTCCAATTGATGGCAGAAAGTTGGATGGGGATGGGTTAGGAGAAGGATTTGGACAAGGTGTAGGTTCTGGAGTGGAGGAGGTCGGTGGAAGGATGATGGCTGTGCTGGTGGTAGTGGTAGACGCAGAAGCAGCAGCTGGTACTGGAGCTGGGACCGGCTTCCAAGGAGGTCTCTTGCGTGGTTTCGTCTGCGGCCTTGGTTGCAGTGTCTGTGTGTCCTTTGTAGTTATAAGAGTGTGTCCAGAGGTTCTAACCTTTTGAGGCACTCTGGACACCTTTTATTCCAGCCGTGGTGAGGCCGGGAGCAGTTAGGGCACTTGGGCCGAGTCTCTCTCCCACCGTTGTGCTCATCGATGCAATTTTGAGTTGGATGCTTGCCGCTGCAGACTCCACGGATCCCCTTGCTCCTGCAGTCAGACTTGTGGTGTCTGAAGCGCTGCCAATTGAAGCAACGGAGTGGTTCCCTTTCCAAGTCCTTTATGGGAAAAGTTCCCCACAGTACGATCTCCAAGGCAGGTGGGAGAGGTCCTACAAAGGTGACAATGACTTCCCTGGTGGGTGCCTTACGACTGCCCAACTTCCTTTTGGCTTGGGCAATTTTTGGCTATCTGTGATGAGGGACATTGGTATCTTGACTGGGTAATAGTATACCACCAATTTCCTCTGTTTCTTGGTGAGATCAAGGTAGGCGAGGGTGGCTTCACTACGCAGGTGTCTTGCACTATCTTGATCCTTAGGGGTGATGATGATATCACCATTTAAGTTGGTTCTGGCCGTAATCTTTAGTCCTGGATTAGCGGCTGCCATAACGGCTACAGCCGCGTATGACGGGGTCTCTCCGGTGGCTGGTAATTTAAACTTGGGGAGTTGAGTTGCCGTTGGCTGTGAGGCCTCTAGTGAAACTTGGGTACTGCTGATGGCAGTGGCTTCAGCTAGGAGGTGAGTGAGGCACACCAGCAGTTACAATCATGCCTGTGTGCCTTTGTAGGCTGAGTGGTGGGCAGGTTGCCAGGGTCTAGGTCCATAGCAGATATGTCTGCCTATTGTGTAGAGGTGTTGCTCTGTCTTCTTCTTCTTGGTTGTTGGATGGGTTGGAGAAGGTGGAGGTTGTTCCTAGGTTACTGGTTCTTTGGGTTGAACAGAGAGCCAGAACTCTTGCACACAATCTGCACAACACTCATTGTGGTGGCTTCATCTGTAGGCGGCGTGTAGAAGAAAGATTTCTTGGAGTGCTTGTGAGGTGTAGCAAAGATGCTGGTGTATGGGTCCCTGTAGAACAGTGGAGTTGTATCCCAGTTGTTGGGCCAGGGCTCTTGCTCATTGACGAGGGGGGGGGTGGAAATACAGCAAATGGTGAGGGCAAAACAGTCTGTGTACTCACATCCTAAGTTGTGATGGTACATTTCTGGGTCCTTGGTAACAACGAAATCAACCTAGTTGATTAGGTCCTCCCTATAGGCAGATTACCATTTGCAGTCTGGGACCGAGTTATCATTTGAGTAGAGCCTCCTACAGTGTTGGAGCCATAGTGCATATAAGCCCCATGCAAAGTCCTTGAGCCTTTCAAATCCCACAGACATAATGCCTGAGAGATCCTGGCAGTATTAGAGAGTCCAATGTAACAGCCGAAAATTACAGCCAGTTACTGTTCGGTTTCACAGCCGAAAATTACAGCCAGTTTCTGTTCGGTGTCACAGCCGAAAATTTCAGCATACAGCCAAAAATTTTAGCACAATGCCAAAAAATACGGCTAGCAAGCTGGCAGGGGACCTAGGTGTCCCCTGTGGCGAGTAGACAAGTTCCTGAGCGCAAGGAGTAGTCCTCACCGTGTGGGACCAAAGCTGAGACTGATAATGTGATGGGTAATAAAGCATGTCCACAGCCTTTATATACTCTTCACACATCATGATAATATGGTCAAAGGGGGCTGCAGTTCGTCTTGGCTAGTAGAGTACCTTGGTATTCTTTATGTTCATAGGAAGCTCGTGGTCGGTGGCTGCTCTACTAATTTTGAATATGAATACTGATTTATAAAGAAATGGTAACCTGCATAATTTTGTTTAAAAAAAAGGATTGGAAACAAGATTAATTCTTCTAATAAGAATGGTTAAAATTTGGTAGGATTACTTTCTATAAATATTTTAGAGGAAATAATTTCAATAGTAAGTTCTTTTAGAGGGATAGCGCGAACGCAGTCCCTCGCTACCAAAAATTTCGCACCCGAGTTGACCACATTTGGGTCAATCGCAAGGGTCAGCACCACCGGAGTGCAATGGTGAGCCTCGCCTTGGGGGAACCACCTTCATGATCATGGTGTCCCCTGTGCCAGGTAAGTATGCTTAACCAATGTTGTTGGGGTATTAAAGCCAACACTTGTTGTTGGCATGGGCCTTTCCCTTGGTTGGCCCGTAGTAATGCTTAACCAACAGCCTTTTCACCCCTCATGCAACATGACTGCACACATTATACAGAGCAATAAAGAATGGTGGTCATAATAATGGACTTTATTCTTGAAAATTAAAATATTTCTTCAATAAAACAAATTTTCTTCTTAATATGAACAAAAACCATTTCTACATTATATATAACTAATAGAAGGAAATATAAATATTTCTTTTTAATAGACCTACCAAAAAGCTATCACCAAAACAATCCTAGCCCAGACCTTAACTTGGCTGCTGGAGAACCCACCCAGGAATCTCAACCAGTTGTCGCCAAACCCAAGCAGCTTGCTAAACTAAAAATGGCAGCTGTAGAAGGCTCACCGTCATACGCGGCAGTAGCTGCCATTGCTACTGCCAACCCCGGCATCAACATAACAGCCATGGCCAACCTTAAGGACGATTTAATTATCTCCCCAAAGGATCAGGCCAGCGCCAACATCCTTTCCCAAGCAGAAGCCGTCCCAGTTGATACTCTAATCCCCTTAATATTGCAATTATTAATGAAAGTCTGCTCCCTTGTCCAGACTCCCTCCGCTACAATACAATCCCTCCTCTCCACTCTAGTATCCACCTCCCTCGAGCAGGGATAAGCAGCTTGCTTTAACTGCTGCTTTAGCCTACTACTAAAACTCCTTCTCTCCTCTCCCAGACTCTCCTACTTACTGGGAATTGCTACTATCAACACTTTTACCTACCACTAAAACTTTTCACTTTGGTTCCAATATGGACTGGGTTTTCTTGGTCCACAAACGGTCATGCTCTTGGTGCTGAGCGACCGCACTTGCAACCACGCTCAAGGTGCTGAGCAGTTGCAAGGACAGGCGGATGAAGTCTTCTGCGGCTATACTCTTGGGGCTGAGCGGTCGCACCTGCAGCTATGCTCAAAGAGCTGAGCGGCTGCAGGACCAGTCATATGAGAGCAGTGTGGCCCTGCTGTATATTATATTGTAATCAATACTGTTGCCTGTTGAGAATAATATGCTCTGAAAAGAGCTCCTGTATACTAGAGCAGGTTTCTCGTGACCCGGGAGCCTGCTCGACAGGCTGCCAAAGCAAGAGCCCGTGTTCAGTCTATGTAGACTGGACAATCTATACGCAAGCAAGCAAGCAAGCAAATCACCAAGATAATCCCCGCTCACTGACCGTGTTAGCTAGCAGAGAATTACAGCTCCAAGTACAGTCTCCTGGCTGGCTGAAGGACTCGCGGCTCAGCTCCCGAGCCGTCAACACCTACCAGAGGAAGCTCGCAGGGAGATTAGTGCCTTCACTGACTGTCGTCCTTTGACTTGACAGGCTGGCTTTTGTAGCTACTCTAGTAAAAGCAGCTAGATAAGAATTAGGCTCGAAGTCCAGTCAACTAGCTGGCTTAAATATTCAGCTATACCTCTTGACTGCTTATTGATAGATTGATTGATTGATTTGAAGTTTTCTGGCATCCTGACATCGAAGGTCATCGACGCCGATATCGTTTATTATAAATAAAGATTAAATGAATATTCAATTAAAACCAGAGATGTAAATATGTTATAAAAGTTAAATAGCATTAAGAAGACTTGCTTATGATATAAATTTAAAAATGCCTCTAGAAGTAAATGTTATAAACGTTAAATAGCATTAAGAAGACCTGCTTCTGATATCAATTTAAAAATGATACTAGAATTGTACGACACATCATGTCCAAGGATCTTGGCCAGGATGACCCTGCCATCCTCACCTCGAGCCTCAAACAGATCTCTATCTCTTAAGTTATTATAGTTGGGGCATTCGATCAACAAATGCCTCACTGTTAAAGGTAACAAACAGTCGTCGCAATACGGTTGGTGTTGGCCCTTCAGAAGAAACTCGTGTGTCAACCATGTGTGACCAATGCGGAGACGACTAAGAGACGTCTCCATATTTCAGGGCATCATGTTATATCTCCAAGGAGATATGACATTTGTTACCTCTCTCATCTTATTGCCATCTAGACCATCCCAGTGCTGTTGCCAACAATTACAAAACAATTTCCTGATGTTAGGTAGGAAATCATTAAAGGGAATAAGATACCTTCTTAGTAGCAACTCGGATGCAGCATTCTTCGCCAGTAAATCTGCCTTCTCATTCCCAGACACTCCTATATGTGCTGGAACCCAAGAAAATTGAACCATTATACCTCTCCGACTAATAATAAAAATCCATTCTAAAATCTTTGAAACTAGAGGGTTACTAGATTTAATAACTGCTAGAGTTGAAGAACACTCCTTGCATCACTAAAAATGGTAAAATTACCCTCTTTCTCCAACACTATTTTCTCAATAGCAGTTAGTGTGCCATACAGTTCCGCAGTAAATATGGAAGCTGTTAAAGGAAGTGCACCTCTACAATTATAATCATTACTATGTACTCCAAATCCAACGCCAGCATCAGATTTGGTGCCATCAGTAAATATTAAAGTCGATCCCCTATGTTCTGCAACATGTTCCATAAAAAGCGACCTGGATTCTAAGTCAGTCATATTCTTCTTAACTTCAATAAAATATTTACAAAAAGATACCTCTGGTAATTTCCATGGAGGCGTTGATGATGCCTTAAATGGAAGCATCTTACTTCTATTTATATTCAGACTGTTTAATAATTGTTTCACCCGAAAGCCATAAGGTTCAGGAGATTTAGGGTGCAACTCAAAGTATGATGTGTGTCTTACAAGGCTTGCAGTCTGAAAGGCTAAAGAGTTAGGGAGTCTTTGCAACCTAAACCAATACCAAACAACAGAAGACTTTTGGTAAAGTTCTAGAGGTAATTCTCCAGCATCAACATGAAATATATTGAATCTAACGTCTTTAATTGGCTTGGGTTGGCTGAGGAGTATATTTCACATCCATAACTAATTTTGGAAAAAATCAAGGCCTTGTATAATTTTAATATAGTATTGCAGTCTGCCCCCATGATGTATGGGACAATACTTTTAAGAGATTCAGAGATTAAGAGATTCTAATATTTGATTAATTGATTTATTATCATTTATTAAACAATTTCTTTTACTCATGCTTAATTGTATTGCTGAATGCCCTTTAAAGTGGTTAACGCTGGACTAGGCCGTAAATCCCAAAATCTATTCCTTCACATCTTAAGCCCGCGACAAATAAATATCGTCACCCTCATAAACTAACTGCTTAAGTCCTTTTTCAGAGATTTTTATATTTTTGCTAAATCACATCTCCAACATATGGCGCAAATAATGATATAAATGCCCATGTCATATCTAGATAATAAGTGGTATAAAATTCCTCGTAAATTTTTTGCCTATATCACTAGATGACTTAGGCATTATTGTCTGTATGCCTAAGTCATCATTATGATTTAGGCAAAAAATAAATTTCTTCCAACACGGAGTACTTACCTCGAACTATTTTCTTAGGAGTATCTGGGATCTCCTCCCAACCGACCAGAATTTTGCGCAGTTTCCCCTATCTCTGTTTTCTATAGTGGGTCTCTCTGTAGCGGATGAATAGCGCCGAGGCGACCCGGGTAAGCAAGCGTGCGTGGCCAGGTCTCGGTCACCAATAAGTTTTTGGTCGCGTCGTGATTCACATCTCACCGCTCTCTCTTCACCCAGTGCGACCCTTTGTGTCTCCACGCGGTCCCCACGTGTTCAATCCTAACCTTATCCACCTCTTTCCTCTGTGTCCCTGTGTCGATTGGTGCCTTAGTGTTCATGATGGAGCATCCCCGTCGTTGCCCCGGGGCTATGGCCGGTAAATCTTGTGGTGCTTTTCTCTCCAAGCCGGAGGTCGACCCTCACACCTTGTGTTTGTCGTGTAGGGGCAGTGTTTGTTCCTTTATAGCCATGTGTCCGGAGTGCTAGTCTTGGAATGAAATCCAATGGGTTCTCTACGGAACGAAGAAAAAGAAGGCAGCCAAGAGATCACCTAAGAAGACTAGCATCTCCTCGCCTTTAGCTTCGCCCGATGCCTCGTCAGAGAGGGGTTCCCTACCGCCTTCCCCTACCTAGAGTAGGGGACGAGGTAAGTCCGTTGCGGGGAAGCGGCCCATTGCCCTTCCCCAAGAGTCTGATATTCCTGTTGGGGGGGATGTTGTGTCAGTTCAGGCATGTGAGGGGCCTGAGGGAGGGGTGGGAGTGTGTTCGGGAGACGAGGTCCTGGTGCCAACGGGGCCTGTCTCTGCCGAAGATCTGATGTGAGGGAAGCCTGCTACGGCCCCTTCCCCCGCATCGTGGGTATGTATTTCAGGTGCTTCAGCGACCGGGGGAGACGCTGAGAAAGAAGCATTATCGTCGAATTCGGAATCCGTTGCTTGGACGGCACCCAGGACGCCCTTCAGGTCGCCCATGAGACTAGGAGGAGGAGTTCAGCACCAAGTTTGTTCCCAAGAAGGCCCGTCATCATTCTCCTCCTCTTCGTCGGATTCGTTCTCCTCGGAAGATGAAGGCCCGAAGGACTCAAAGAGGAAACGGGAGAGGTCCCACAGGAAGAGGTCCCGCTCACGCCAAGAAGGAAACGGGCTAGGACCTCCAGGAAGAAGTACAAGAGGAGCCGTTCGTCTAAGGATAAGTGGGTGCGGGTCACAATCCCCCGGAGTGAACTCCTCAAGGCTACCTCCGCTCCGGGCGCCTCCGGTTGGCTCCCTAGAGCCGCTTCTTCGCCCTCGCGACACGGCTCCTCCAGCAGACCCGACCATCGTCAGAAGTCGACCCACCAGGTCACTTTCAGCAAGCATAAGTCCGCGAAGGCACCGGGTCCATCTGCCAAGCGGAAAGAGCCGCTCCTTTGGCCCGGCAGCATAGTCCCAGCCCCCGGGACTGCGACGACTTTCCCCGAGCAACAGAGCCAGCCAGCTGGCCCGGAGAAGCCCGCGGCTCCACGAACCTCCGTGGGAGAGAGTAGACCCATGAAGGCTACTCCCGTCCCAGCGGATCCACCTGCTCTGCGGGTCGCCACGCCGATGGCTCGGCATGAGAAGGTGGTTCTACCTTCCCATACGGCTCCTTCCGTTGCTGACGAGGTTCCCCATGAGGATGACCAGGTAACGGAAGGGCTGGTAGAAGGAGGAGAGTGCTCGTCAGACGACGTCTCCTCCTACCGGAAAGTCTTGGCACTCATCAGACGCCACAATAGGCTGGATGAACCTAAACCCTCGGCAGAGCCGGCCTGGCTCTCCAGGCTGAGCAGACTAGTGGACAACCCGGTTCAGCAGAAGCCTTCCCTAGCCCTACCTCTGGCACGGGACGTGAAGCTGGGTATGGACCACATAGACAAGTTCATAGCCAGCCAAGCGGACGCCTCCAGGAGCCAGGGTGCCTCCAAACTTCTACCGGGACTTAAAACGCAGAAGCGCTTTTACGTCCCAGAGGGTCGTCGAGGAGGTCCCCATACGATCGAGCCAGCTATCGCCATATTGAATCAGGGAGCGGCAGAAGACAGGGCATCCTCCGCTCCAGTGTGCTTCTCACCAGCAGAAACTTCCATGATGGAGGATATGGCCCTAGACCTGGTTAACGTTTCTTCTAGGTTGGACTGGTGGGCCTGCACACTGGTGGGGTTCTAGTCCTCTCATGACCTCTCCGTCCCAGAAAACCAGTCCTTATTACGAGAATTGATCAGTTCGGGGGGAAAAGCCATAAAGTTTCTCCCCCATAAATCCCTCTCTCAAGCAGCCAATTGGGTTCTGCGGAAATGCGACACAGTTCTGAGCAAGTTGGTACGGAGGTTACCCGAACGGGAGGCGAGATCGCTGAGGAACTTGCCAGTTTGGGGCGAGTCCATGTTCACCCTGAAGGTGGTCGAGGAGGTGATGGCGAGGGTAAGGAAACTTGAAGAAGCAGGAGAGCCTAGACCCTCGCCTGCAAGACGTCCAGCTCACAGGAGACACTCTTCAGACGCCCCTCACCCGTCCCATTCTTCGCCAGTCCAACCGAGGAGAGAGTCTCCGTCTGTGTCTTGGCACCAAGCCCCACAGCCCTCCCGTATGGGAGGTTCAGCCCCACAGACAACCTTTAGGCCCTCCTATGCCAACTCTAGGAGAGGGCGCTCCACCCGCGCCTCTAGGAGGAGATAGGCAGAGAGGCACACTACTCCTGCCGAAGCCTCGGGTAGGGAGATGCCTCAAACACTCTTGGCAAGCTTGGCGGGACTACGGAGCGGATCCGTGGACCGTTGCAGTACTGAAGGACGGGTACAGGTTGCCCTTCCTAGCGGAACCGCCTCCTCTAATCCCGGACCAACAGGCGGAGTGGTTGGCGCCCAAGGACCCTTTAAGAAGAACAGCTTTACAGTAGGAAGTGTTGGCCATGATCGCCAAAGGGGTGCTGGAACCAGTCAGGAACCCCAGCCCGGGGTTCTACAGCAGGCTCTTCCTGGTGGAGAAACGACAGGGGGTTGGAGGCCGGTCATAGATCTGTCAGCCCTCAAAAAGTTTGTTTGCAAGACCAACTTCAAATTGGACACCCCGAAGTCGGTTATGGCGGCCTTCAAAGAAGGAGACTTCATGATGTCATTACCCCTCAAGGATGCCTACTTTCAGATCCCTGTCCACCCTCCAGCAGGAAGTTCCCAAGAGTGAAGTGGGGTACCCAAGCTCTGCAGTTCAGAACTCTCTGCTTCGGGCTGTCGACAGCTCCTCAGGTCTTCACGAGAGTCTTCACAACAGTCTCAGTCTGGGCACACGAACAGGGCATCTGCCTGATTCGTTACCTGGACGACTGGTTGTTACTTTCACCCTCAGAGGGAGTACTGAGGGAGCAAGGCACGAAGCTTCTACAGTTCTGCAGGGACTTGGGCATCACCATCAACCTGGAAAAGTCGCAGCTGACGCCCTCCACCAGGATGACATACCTGGGGATGGTTCTAGACACCCAATTGGTGAAGGCCTACCCCTCCTCAGAGAGGCTCGACAATCTGGATCGACCCTTCCTAACGGATCAGACGAGGAGAGCCAAAGACTGGCAGATATTGATAGGCCACCTCGTGTCGTTGGAGAAGTTAGTCCCCCGGGGGAGGCTCAAGCTGAGGGGGATCCAATGGAACCTAAAGGAGCTCTGGACCCCTAGGGAGTCCCCGCACAAAATAGTTCCGGTGTCCCCGGAGACAAACGAAGTCCTGAAGTGGTGGCACGACAGGACAAACACTCTCAAGGGAATGCCCTTCGCGAGCGACCCTCCGGAGATGCTGTTATTCACGGACGCATCAAAGGAGGGGTGGGGAGCCCACCTGCTCGACGAGTCAGCGAAGGGGAAGTGGTCCCTTGCGGAAAAGACCCTTCACTTAAACGTGCTAGAGCTGATGGCCGTGCAAAGGGCGTGCCTAGAATTTGTCTATCTACTCCGGGGAAACACCGTGGCTCTGATGTGCGACAACGCCACGGTGGCGGCCTACGTGAAAAAGCAAGGAAGACTGAAGTCGAAGGAGCTGTGCAGTCTCACAACGCAGTTCCTGGAATGGGCCTAAAAGGAGCAGGTCGAGGTCAGAGCCAGGGTCATTCCAGGAAAGAAGAACATGCTAGTTGACGGCCTCAGTAGGATGGGCCAAGTAGTAGGGTCGGAGTGGTCCTTACACCCAGAAGCGGCCCAGACGGTCATCCTGAAGTGGGGCTCGCCGGTGATGGACCTCTTCACCAAGAGACTCAACGCACAGCTCCCCGTGTTTTGTTCTCCTGTGCCAGATCCAGCAGCAGCGTTCGAGGACGCCTTTCAACATCCTTGGGACAACCTCGACGTGTATGCCTTCCCGCCCTTCGGGATGCTCAGGCAAGTCCTTAACAGAGTAAGGAGGGCAAGCAACCTGTGGATGACTTTGGTAGCACCCTGGTGGCCGGAGAGAGAATGGTTTGCGGTCCTAAAGGAACTGGCACGCCTCCCACCATGGCCCCTTCCAGACAGGCAAGACCTCCTCCAGCAGCCACACTTCCAAAGGTTCACAAAAACCCTCGGTCCCTCCGTCTACACGCGTGGAGGTTATCGAGCGGCTCCTGAAGAGGGAAGGCTACTCATCGAAGACCGGAGCAAGGATGTCCGGGTACCTTAGACGGTCCTCTATCACGGTGTACCAAGCGAAGTGGGCCACCTTTACCAAATGGTGCACCTCACAGAACATCAGGCCGTTGGAGGCCTCCATTCATAAGATAGCCAATTTCCTAGTCTATCTGAGAGACGACGTGGGTATGTCGATTCCAGCCATCAAGGGTGTCCAAGCGGCTCTGGGCCAAGTCTTCCTCCTGAAAGGCATTGATCTAGGGGCTTCCAGGCAAATCTCGATGCTCATTAAGAGCTTCGAGCAATTGTGTTCCCCCCCTGCCTCTAGAGTGCCCCAGTGGGATGTGGCCAGAGTTCTGAGGGCCCTGTTGGAGCCTCCCTTCGAACCCCTCAAGGATATTCTAGACTAAGAGCTCACCCTCAAGACTGTCTTCCTCTTAGCCCTAGCTTCGGCGAAGAGAGTGAGCGAGCTCCATGGGTTGTCGTACGAGGTCTCACACACTAAAGGTTGGAGAGAAGTAAGTTTCAGGTTCTTACCCAATTTTGTAGCCAAAACTCAGAACCCAGCTTACTGGGACCCTAGGTTCGAGGAGTTTTCAGTGCCAGCGATTCCTCGTTCAGGGAACCCGAAGCACTTGTTACTATGTCCAGTCAGAGCTGTACGAAAGTACCTGGAAAGAACGTCCAAGATTCGGCCTAGGATCAAGTCTGTTCGTCTCCTCAGGACTAGTGAAGAAGGCAGTCTCCAAGAATACGATCTCGTTCTGGTTACGACAAGTAATTATGAGGGCTTACAACGAGACAGGAGTCTCTCTTCTGGGAAAACCAAGATCCCATGATATTAGAGGCCTGAGTACTTCGTTAGTCTTTCAGAAAAACATGGCTGTGGGCCACATCCTAAAGGCAGGTACTTGGTCCAGGCAGTTCACCTTTACGGCACACTACCTGAAGGACTGTTCTAGGAAATCTTTGGACGGCTTCTCCATTGGGCCTGTCATTTCTGCGTTCCAGAAGATTTAAAGGTTGTAGCCCCGGGGAAGACGTGGACGGTAAGTCCAAGAGACACAGGTTCCTTCCTTACCTTTCCCTTTATTACCACTTCCCCTCCATTTCCCTTAATCCCTTCTCATGCCATGTGGAACACATTCAGTTGAAGACATCCAGGCCAGAAGATTCTTGCAGAGGTGAGTTACTTAGATACTAAGTTAGTTTTATGCGTAGATTTCCCTAAGTCTCATTTCTGTGTTGGGTCACAAGAACCTAGCCTCCTATCTAGGTTCGATCACGTTTCAAGCCAGTCTCTCGGTCCGAAAGGTCACTCCCACCTCCTAAAGTATAAGTCTCCTAAGAAAGTAGTTGGAGGTAAGTACTCCATGTTGGAACAAATCACAAATTTTAAGTTATTTGTATTTTTCCTAACAGTACTTACCTCAAACTACTTTCGGGTTATGGCCCACCCATCCTGCCCCGAGTGCTTTACAGGACTTTTGATACCATATCTATCATAAACTTACTGGTGACCGAGACCTGGCCACGCACGCTTGCTGACCAGGGTCGCCTCAGGGCGCGTATTCATCCGCTACAGAGAGACCCACTATAGGAAACGGAGATAGGGGAAACTACACAAAATTCTGGTCGGTTGGGAGGAGATCCCAGATACTCCTAAGAAAGTAGTTCGAAGTAAGTACTGTTAGGAAAAATACAAATTACTTAAAATTTGTGTTATTTCATAAACCAAACAAGCAGTACTTAATCATTTTTTTTATAGTATCCCCTTAAATTATATTTTCTATTATTGGATATTTATTAATTTTCTATAATTAATAACCACTGCTGCTGTTGTAAACAAAAGATACAAGCCCTGGGCCATGCCTTAAGTGAGTGTTGCCTTGTAAATTTTGTGTGTTTATCAGTTCTACTCTGATAGATAATGTACAAGACAACTACTCTTGCATAGTGTGTTAAGTAGAGAACTGAGTAAGAGATCCTAGACTGGAGAAAATAAGGAGAAACTTGAATGGAGCAGCATATGTTGATGATGCCTCAAATGTGACCCACACTACCGCCCACATGATAGTGATTCCTCAAGCTCTGGAACTGCTGTAGCTGAAGACAAACCATGTATGTTGAAGAATTTAGAGCCCCAAAGGAATACTGGCATCGTTGAGAAGGTATGTATCCACAGATTACTTTTAATTTATATAAATATCTGTAGCTAAACAAATTTAAGAATGTATGTTGATATGAGCTAGGGAGCCCGAGGTTCTGGGCTGGGAGTACATCAAGGGGCTCTAGGCCTGGATTCACGAAGCTTATGCAATCCCTAATCTCCCCTTGAATGCCATATCCTCATATTCCATTATCATAATCTTATCACTATCAATTACTAAAACACATATGACATTTGTTATTATAAGTCTGGGTAGTACTGTAAAATGTTTTCAATTGCAAGTAAGGAATTGTGTTATTCTCAAGGGAAAGGCTATTATTTATTTGGTTTATTATGCCTCTGACAACTGCTTCGGGAATCTTTGGGCTAAGTCTTTGGAGCTAAATGTTAATTTTTAGGTTTTTGTCAGTGCTGTGATGAACTTTATATTTTTAGTCCTCGTTTGCAGCTGAGACTGCACTTTTTTTTTAATGTATCTGCTGAACCCAAATACTGTTTGATTAATTAATCTATTTGTCTTTCTTTGCAGATGGTGGTGGATAACGTAAAGAGGCAGAAACGACCACATAAAGAAAAATGGAATCAAAATATTATGAAGGCGAAGCGGTTGAGGGGTGAACAGTATAAAAGGAAAACTGGGGAAAATGTTCCAGCTGCTGAGATGGGACCTCCATGCCAATCTACTTTTTGTCTGAAAGCCAAAACCCATAACAGTCAAATAAGAACTGAAGAACAACGAAGGCACATATTCCAAAAATTTTGGGCACTAAACACTTGGGTGGAACAGAGTTTATATTCGAGCCCTAATATCAAAAAGAGAAATAAACAGAAGAAAATAGCACAAGGATCAAGGAGGCAGTCATCCTATGCCTACAATCTAAAACTTCCTGATGGATCATCATATCAAGTCTGCAAACTACTCTGCTTCAACTTTTGGTATCCCTGCAAGAACTATCATGTCATGGCTGAAGGATAATGAGGATAAAAGGACAGCATACACTTAAATTGCCAACCCATCAGGAACCAGTGCATCAGGCCAACGTGGTCCCAAAAGTGGAAAATCTGCTAAAGTGAATGATTCTCATAATGAATTCCTCACAAACTAGTTAAATGCATTGCCCACTGTAGACTCACATTACTGCAGGAACACAATAACATACAAAGATAAAAAGATCTTGTATCCAGGGACCACTATTGCAAACCTTCATCGGGAATACAAAATGGATGCTGAAAAAGAAGGAGTAAGAGCTGTTAAAGTCACCCACTCCAGTAATAAATTCCATGAGGAAATGTTTTCTGTATTTGTACCTCGAAAAGGTCGCTGTGATACATGTGAATCATTCAAATATGGCAACATTACTAAGGATGAGTATGACCAACACATAAAGCTCAAAGACGAAGCCAGAAAGGAGAAGGAGCAAGATAAGGAATCTGCTAGCGTCAATAAGTCTGTTTGGACTATGGATCTGCAGGCTGTACTATAAAACGAAGCTACATGTGCATAACTTTACACTGTATAATCTTCCTTCTAAGAATGGTTACTGTTACCTCTGGAATGAAACAGAGGGTGACTTGAGAAGTGAAGTTTTTGCGTAGCTGCAGTACCATCCTTTTGAGAAGATAATTTTGGATAACTCAAATTTGCAAGAGCTTGTGATTTGGAGTGATGGATGCAGCTATCAGAACACAAGCATAACTATTGTCAATGCTTATTCTGCTTCAGCTAGAAAATATGGCATCAACATCATTCAGAAGTATTTCATTGCTGATCACACACAAATAGAATGTGACTCCATGCATAGCACCATTGAACGTAAGATGGTTAATGATGTCTTCACTGAGCGTGACTATGCAGTACTCATCCAGTGTGCTAGAATCAAACCATCACCATACATAGTCAAACAAATGAAACACTAAGACTTCATGATGATGGATAATACACACTTCAAAAGTATCAGACCAGGGAAAAAGAAAGGAGACCCAATGATTCATGATCTGCGTGGGTTGATGTACCAAAGCAATGGAAAAGTAAAGTACAAGTTATTGTTCAGTATTCAGTCGACCAGGGAGGACTTGCCACATCGGGTTCATGACAATGAAATTTAGTGGATCCCACTATTTTCATCAAGACTCCCTATCAAAATGAGAAAATTTATTGATTTGCAGTCCATGAAAGCAGTAGTGCCAACCGACTGCTATAAATTCTTTGGTTCTTTGCCTCATGAGTAATTAAATAACAATTGTGCACACAATAAATATTTTGAGAAACATTAGCCTTTAAAAACTTGTAAGGCCCATTTACAATATCTAGTATTTATTAAATTTCTGCTTATATAAAAGGACTTATAAGAAATTCTCAGAGGCTTCCCAGATTTTAAGGATTAGACTACAGTAGGAATATATTTCATTTTTAATATTAAATCTTTTTTTTTTTTTAAGAAGATCAGTTCTATTTTCGCAGAATATCTGACTGCAGTTTTCAGGAAATCCAAGTATCTAATATATAATTTACTGTGTAAATGTAAACTTTATAATCATGCCTAAGTCATGGGACATAATACTTATGTAATTGCCGAAGTCAGTTTACCTTGTTTTATTTCTATAACAAATATTTTTCCAGAGGAACATGCCATCGATTCTGTGTATCCTTCTGTTTAAGAATTTGTGAATTGAAGCTCAAGGTAATGATATGAAGAATTAAGAAATGAGAAGTTTTTTTTTATTTCCCAACAAGAGGAGAAAATGACTTAGGCAGTTAAGTTTATGAGGGTGACGATATGCAGCTTATACGATTAGGACTCCAATCGTGTCATCAAAAGAAATTTCATTTCAAACAAACCTTGTTTACAATTGGTACTTCATTTCTGCGTATATAAAGCAGTGTTTCTGATAAATAGTAGCCAATCAATCGACAGTACTAACAATGGAAATTCTACAAAGATCTTTCTCTCCTCTTCAGCCAAGGATATTGTGGATAATGTTCACAAATATTTTACTAAAGAAAAGAAAAACAATGCTCCTTTGATCGACGCAGCAAAAGTTTGTGATCATACGAGTGAGGCAACAGCAGTTCTAAAGAGGGCTGTTGAGAGAATAATTTAACAAGGAAATGAATTCGAAAACGAATTTGGACATCGAATGTTCAATGATAAGAATAGAAGTCGTCCTCGACCAGTGACCGATGAGGATGATTTAAACAAGCATGCATTACGTCGAATAGTGTTAAGGTTCTATGATATTAAATAGCTACATACCATTACTACAGTTTTGCAAGAAGCGCGTAAAGACATTAAATTTAAGGGCTGTCGTGAATCTCTTAGGATATTCTTGCATGAAATCGTTTTTCATTATGGGAAAGTGAATGGCAGAAAATTTTTATCAGAACTAAGTGATGTGTCAGCTGCAAGGAATAAGTTTTTGCGTGTCATGAGGAAGGTATACGAAAACGAGAATCAGCCTCTCGGGTACCAGGATGAGACTTGGCTAAATCAGAACTGTACTGTTACGAAATGCTGGACAACCAAAGAGAAAAAAGCAAATAGGGGTTAACCACCCTACCGGCAAAGGGGATAGACTGATAGTCGTGTTTGCCGGGATTAAGGAGGTTATGTGGCTAGTGCAGCATTAATTTTTAAGGCAACTATGATGGTGTTTACCATAATCCTTTGCTGACGACACTACCCTAAGCCACAGGATCAGTGCGTCCAGCTGCAGGCAAACATCCAGAGGGTCTTCCACTGGGCTGACACAAACAACATGCAATTCAACGAGGATAAATTTGAAATAATGAGACTGGGGCCCAATACTGAACTCATCCACTCCACCGAGTTACTGACAAAAACACAGCAGCCAATCCCACCCAGCAATGCAGTCAAGTGCCTTGGCGTCCTCATGGACAATGATGCCACCTTCCAGCAGCACATCAAGGACACCGCCACTAGGGCCAGGCACATGGTTGGCTGGGTTCTGCGTACCTTCCATTCAAGGGAGCAGGAGGTCATGCTGAAACTGTGGGAGACCCTCATACAGCCAATCCTTGACTACTGCAGCCAGCTGTGGTCTCCCCATAAACAGGGGGACATACAGGGGCTAGAGTCAGTCCAGAGGAGTTTCACAAGATCAATTAAAGGAATGAGGGAGCTCAACTATTGGCAGCGCCTGCAAAAGCTGGGACTCTACTCTCAACAGAGAAGAAGAGAGATATAGAATAATATACACCTGGAAAATCATGGAGAGGCAGGTGCCTGACCCTACCCCTGACTTACTGAGGGCACGTGAAAGTGAGCGTTCTGGGCGCTCATGTGCAAGACAAAGCCTCTCCTCCAGGACACACGTGAGGATAAAAACCCTCCTTGCCTCCAGCCTCACCCAAAACGGGCCCAGACTGTTCAATACAATGCCGAGAAATGTCAGAGACACCACAGGCTGCTCGGTCGCCAAATTCAAGAATGCACTTGACACCTTCCTGCAGACGCTGCCAGATGAGCCTCCTGTGCCAGGCTACACAGCGTGCTGCAGGGCAGCCACAAACTCTGTGCCAGACCAGATCACCCTCATGAAGAAGGACTCACGGACTGGCGTCAGCGGTGGACCACCACAGCTGTGAGGAAGACCCTCTAAATTCGACCAAGTATACCAAGTAAGTATACTAAGTATAAGTATGATGATGATGATGATGATGATGACAAGGAAAATGAGATTTAAATATCACCAGTAATCTTTGTTTTTATCATATGTATCATACCTATGAAAATCATTTCCCTATATTGTATTTACTATACATACCGAGCATATTTTCCGTTTATAATAAAATGTATATTTGTTCATATTCTGCACATCATTTAACTAACCTTTCTTATTATGGCCTGAAATATATAAATATAAAAAAATGAAATCTACATAGCATATAAATGATGGCATAGTTTACGTTAGATTTTTCTCATTAAGAAATTTACGTGCCCATATACATGCTTTATATATGTGTGTGAATATATGCATGCATGCATGCATACATACATACATACACACACACACACACACATATATATATATATATATATATATATATATATATATATATATATATATATATATATATATATGAAAGAGAGAGAAAGAACGAACTAGGTTGGAATGAGGGAAGCAAAATGTACATAAAACTGATTCCAAAAAATTTCATCCAGCTGGGAACTAAAACTATAAAAAGGGAAATGACTAGGAGTTAAAAGGTTAAGAGCTAATTGTCAAAGTCGTCTCAAAAAAGGACAGGATTAGTCTGACATGCTAAATCAGCTAATCCACAGGTCAGATTCTTCTTCATATCTTCAGGGAGTCTTGAAGGTATGCTGTCCGAAATATTTTGATGTAGATACGATTCACTGAGAAGAGAGCTTCTCTCACTAGCCACTTTGGTTTGGTTTGATTGTAGGGGCTGACTGTAAAAGTAGGAACAGTCAGTCTCAGCTCAGCTCCCGCAGTAGAAAGTAGTCTCAGCTTGCTCCAGAATCGGCTTACCTGGCACAGGGGACACCAGTTCCCTGACAGGGATAGCTTCTACTGTATCAACACAGGTCAACCATATCCATGGCTCCCCACTTTTTAGGCGACTGAATATGGAAGCACCTGTACAGCGAATACAGACGATGCAGGTGGTCCTACACAGATGTGTGCATATGTACTTCCTCTGCACAGTATGCATGGTACAGAGTTCATATCTAAAAGCTCGTAGGGATAACAAAATCCAGTCTGAAGACCGATCAAACCAGAGTGACCAGGCACCCAGACACATGCAGCTACAGTTACTGCAAGATTTTATCAGAAAAAAATACAAAACCACTTCAAGAACCATGGGTCCTTTGATTTCTCAAAGGTAGGAGGGATTAATCCTCAGCCAGAGCCCAAATTGAAGGGGGCTGACCACCCGCTATATCAGAACCTTCTGTTGAGATACCACCTGCCAACAACCCAGACCAGCAACCTCCAAGATTCAAGCTGCCAGCTGTAGAAGGGGCATCCTCCAATGCAGCAGTGGTTGCCATTGCAACAGTGAACCCAATCTTCAAAATCAAAGCCAGAACCAACCTTAAGGATGACCTGATCATCGCCCAAGAAGACCAAGCCAGTGCCTTCTACCTTCAGGAGGAGGCCTCATTGACCCACCTGGATCCAACCAAGAAATTAAGGAAGGCAGTTGTCTGTAACTTCCCCACCGACATGCCGCTGTCTTTCATCACTGATTGCAGCAATGTCCACCATACAACACGTCGTCTTGGCAGCCACAAGCGACCCACAAGAAGAGTTACAGTACCCTTCATCGGGAAAATTCCAACTTCATTAGACCTTGGTCTATGGGGAAATTTCTCTATAGGTGACCTGGAAGTTGATCCACTATGTGTTTCAACTGCTAACGGTTTAGCCACCACAAGACTGCCTGCAGAAGTCCAGCAATATGTGGAGTCTGCAGCCGTTGGCACCCGACTCAGCTACCACATTGTGAGGACGTCTCTTTGCACCCAGAAATCAGTCTACTCGCCACACAGGACTGCACAGCTTCCCTGCCAGCTGGATAGCCGTATTTTTTGGCCTTGTGCCGAGATTTTCGGCTGTGCTGAAACTTTCGGCTGTATGCCGAATTCCATCAGCTACTACACTGAACAGTAACTGGCTCATCATATCAGTGAGTTATACGAGACTCAAGGACTTTGCCTGGGACTTGTACCCGGAACGCCTTAGACACTGCAGAAGACTCTACAAAAAAGAAAGGTCGATTTCAAAGTGCAGAGACTGTGCACTGTATTCCTTCATTCCAGGGAATATAGTATTGACCTCCAATGATAATAGAATGCAATGAAACCCACCCCCCCACCAAAAGTCTCCTTCCCCAGGTATTTTACCGCCTGCTACAGGGAAGAACTCATCAACCATGTGGGTTTTGTCCCTACTGAAGACTCAACCTTGTACCATCATAACCTGAGATGTGATTGCATGGATTGTCTCGACTTTACACTTGCCTGCATCCCCCACTTCTTCAAGCTAGAGACCAGGCCCAGAAACTGGGAAATATTTCCTCCAAGTACAGGCCCATACCAAACGATCCTGGACTAACCCCAGCAGGTCTCCAGTTTCCCACACTGCTATAGAACACCTGCAGATGGACAACACCACCCAACATGTTGCTGCGCACAGAGTGTGCATGAATACTGGCCCTCTCTCCCTCCTGAAGAGCCAGACTTTGAGCAGCAACCTTCACCTTCTCAAATTCAACCAGCCATCAAGGAAAAGACGACGGACTACCCCTCTGCACAGGATACCCTGCCTCCCCACTTGGAGGCGCAAACCGGTCCTGAAGAAAATATGACTGCAGCCACCTCCACTCAAAAGGCAGATATTTCTTCCATGGAACTAGATCCTGTCTCCACCCAGACCACAGAGGACCACACACAGGATTGCAATTGCACGGAGTGTCTCGCTCAGCTCCTAGCTGAATCCACTGCCATTAGCAGCACGCAGGTCTCAGTTATGGCCACACAGTCAGCTTCATCCCAAATACCAAAATTCAAGCTACCAGCCACCGGAGACACCTCATCATATGTGGCTGTAGCCGCTATGGCAGCTGTCAATCCTGGCCTTAAGATGACGGAAAGACCCAACTTAAAGGGTGATATTATCATCAGCCCTAAAGACCAAGATAGCGCAAAGCACCTCTACAAGGAAGCCACCCTCACCTACCTTGATCCTGCTAGGAAACAGAAGAAAGCGGTGGTATACAACTACCGAACCAAATTGCCAGTTACCTTCATCGAAGAATGCCAAAATGTTGGGCAGTTGCAAGGCACCCACTAGAGAAGTTGTTGTCACCTTCATTGGACCCATTCCACCTGCCCTGAAACTCGGACTGTGGGGAACCTTTCCCATTAAGGATTAAGAAAAGGACACCACAAGTGTGACTGCAAGAGCCTGGCTATCTGCGGAGGCAGCAGGGGAAATCATCCAACTCAAATCTGTATCCACGAGCACAACGACGGGAGAGATACCCAGCCCAAGGGCCCCAACTGTTCACAACCACACCACGCTTGGAACAAAAGGTGCCCAGAACGCCTAAAAAGACTGAGACCTCCGAAAGCCGCCAACCCTACTACGAAGGAAGCAATGATGATGCAACCAAAACCGCAGAGGAAACCACATAAAAGACCTCCTCGGAAGTCGACCCCAGCTCCATTACCAGCTGATGCTCCTGTGTCTACTAATGATCCTGCTCCCAATCCTATTCAGAATCCTCCTCCTCCCCCCTCAATCTCCTCCATTACCCAAGCAGAATCCTTGCCATCTGAAGAGCTGATCCCCTTGATATTACAGCTAATAGTAAAAGTCTGTACCCTTGTCAAGACTCCTTCCAATACCATTCAATCCCTCCTCTCCACCTTAGTAACAATCCCCCTTGAGCAAGGATAAGCAACTAGCTTTAAACTGCCCCTTTGCTCTACCACTTAAGATTCTTCTCTCTTCTCCCAGTCTCTCCTACTTACTGGGACTTGCTACTATCATCACTTTTACCTACCACTAAAACTTTTCACTTCGGTTCCAATTTGGACCAAGTTTTTCTTGGTCCCCCAGGTGGTTATGCTCTTGGTGCTGAGCGACCACACTTGCAACTATGCTCAAGGAGCTGAGCAGTTGCAAGGCCAAGCGGATGAAAACTTCAGGCATCTACGCTCTTGGTGCTGAGCGGCCGCACCTGCAGCTATGCTCAAGGAACTGAGCGGCTGCAGGGCCAGTCATGTGAGATCAATGTGGCGCCACTGTAACTAAAACTATTTGCCTGTATATTGTCGAACTGCTCTGAAAGGAGCTACTGCTGAAAAGAGCAAGTTTCTCGTGAGCCGAGAGCTTGCTTAACGGGCTGCCAACACAAGAGCCCGTGTTCGGCAAAATGCTGGACAATCTAAAAGCAAGCAAGCAAGCAAGAAGCACACAAGAATGGATTGGAGACCCATCCAAAGTGCCCCAACTGTGCAGGATCCCACCATGCCTGGAACTTGAAATGTCCAGAGCTGCTCAGGAGATTGGAAGCACTGCAGACTGTCCCACCTTCCACAGCAGCAAAAGCACAGCCGCAGCCACCAAAGCCCCAAAGGGGTACCTATTCCAAACCACCATGACAGCCACCTGCCAATCCTACTCCAATCGCCGCTCCTGCTCCTACCATAGCTCCCACCCCAGTCAACAATACTGATCCTAGTCACGGTCCCTCCCCTTCCCCTTTAACCTTCATCCTTATCTCCCAAGTAGAGTCCTTGCCCTTTGAAAAGCTAATCCCCTTGATCCTCAAACTTGTAGCTAAAGTATATTCCCTTGTTCAGACTCCCTCCAACATTATTCAATCCCTCCTTTCACCCCTAGTACCTGACACCCCCCCCCCCCCCCCCCGAGGAAGGATAAGTAACTATGTTTTGAACTGTTCCTTTTCTCTACCACAAATGATACATCTCTCCTCTTCCAGTCTTTCCTACTCACAGGGACTTGTTGCTATTACTACTTTCTCTACCACTAAAATTCTTCATTTTAGTTCCAATTTGGGCCTGGTTTCCTGGTCCTTCTAGCGGTCATGCTCTTGGGGCCGAACAACTGCACTTCTCTGCCTACAGTTATGCTCTCGCGGCTGAGTGACTGTACGTCCTTTCTGAGTGCCTGTTCTGGTTGTGTGTGCACTTGGGAAAACTGATTCTCCAGTACTTCTAAAAACTAAGATTACTCTGGGAGGAGCAATACCCTTGAAAAAAAAATCCCTTTGGGCCGTGATCAGGAAAGACTCTGACCACACCAGTCGGGTCTTCCAGCCTTGGGGGCAATGACTGAATGTCTGAGAACCACCACCGGAAAATAATGTCCGGGCAATCTGACCGATTCGAACCAGTCTTCCTATCATTATCATCATTATTATTATTATTATTACTAGTAGTAATAGTAGTAGTTGTAGTAGTAGTAGCTAAGCTACAACAGTAGTTGGAAAAGCAAGATGCTATAAGTCCAAGGGATCCAATAGGGAAAAAGAGCCCAGTTAGGAAAGGGAATAAGGCAATAAAAAACTATATGAGAAATAATGAACAAAATAAAATGTTTTAAGAACAGTAACAACATCAACACAGATCTCTTATAGATAATCTATAAAAAGACATTAGCTGCAAATTTGAGCTTTTTGAAGTTCTACCAATTCAACTACCCGATGAGGAAAATCATTCCACGACTTGGTCACAGCTGCAATAAAACATCTAGAATACTGTGCAGATTGAGCCTCATGATAGAGAAGGCCTGACTATAGAATTAACTGCCAACCTACTAATACCGTCAATTCTAATAGTCAAACCTTCTTCATCATGTGGCTCAATATTACACAGAATTCTATAAGTTTTATTCCAGCTGTGACCTAACAGGATTACTAATATAATACCGGTAGTGTTAAGACACGCAGTAATTTAGGAGCTATTCATGGTTACCATGATCTTCCCTGACTTATAATCTATGCTTATTTACATACTATTATTCTTTTCTTTTACATATGTGAGCATTGCATTTTGTTGAAGTTTGATGTGCAGTTAAATTCAAGTATCGATTTCACAGCATTGTCTGCTTTTTTATTTTAAATAGCAATTATAATCAAATTATAAAAATGCTAAAAATAATAATAGGCTACTTAATTCAACTGCTCACTAGAAACTAAATTAAAAATTTCAATTAGGATAAGGATAGAGAAAATATATAATTCACTTTTGTTACTACCAGTAGGTTATTGATAATTGCTAAATACAAAATGAATATGGGTAACTTGTTAATGTGACTATTGAGAGCACTTAAGTACAGAAAAGATAACTACAATAGGGAAATAAGCCAAAAATTATGACAAAATAAGATTAGACAATATTATAAAGGAAGATCAATTAAACATGTTGAAAACAATGTTATTGAATAGGCTGATAATCGATGAAATTTTTTCATGAATCTTCAATTAAACTATTATTATGAATAAAACCCATTTTATTAGTAGATTATAGTTACTGATATCTGGACGAATAATTGTTTTTTAAATAATATAAACAATTACTAACTGATGGGTGGACCCTTCATCATAATTAATATCTTTCAGTATTCCTGTCACCTATTATGTCAATGGATATATTTCTAGCAAATTATTCAATGACCTTATGATACATCATCTAAGGGAAATACTAATGAGGGAGACTCGTAAAAGGAATTTTGTTGGTTAGAATGATGGTTTTTATTTCTCCCCGAGGGGAGTGGACCGATCCCGGAGGTACTGCAATACCGGGCCGATCCGCGGCAAAGGTGGAGCAAGCCCCTAGCACTTCGCCAAGACCCAAAAATCAGTTTAATATCGTAGATCCCACATGGGGATCGTATCAGATATTAAGCTGATAAGAACAGATACTACACTTTGATCTTAGCCAAAAGGCCGAGAAGCGATACCAACCTGTTCAAATTTTGGAAATCTCCTGACACCTTCTGCAAACACCCGATTAATAAGAATGAGGATAAAAAGGGCATATGTGCTCAAAATTCTTATTCTATAATGCTGATTTAACCCAAAAATAACAATGCAAGTATCTTTGAGTAGAAACTTTAAGGAAATGTCATTTGAACAGTATAAGAATCTTGAAATTATAATTCTTATTAAGTCAAATATTCCTCATTTTCTCTGAGTATGAAGCAACATGCACTTCAAATCAAGCCATGTAATGTACTCTTTGTCTTTCTAAATATCTCTCTCTGATCACTGTAGTGAAGAAATACTGTGGAAATAAACCAGGTTTTGAAGAATGGTAAAAATTATATAATATATTTTCTTGTAAAAAAGGGAAAGCTATGGTCTGCAGATACCAAGTCAAGATGTGCGAGTGTGTGCAGATTGCCCTGATC
The DNA here is from genome assembly GCF_036898095.1 of Palaemon carinicauda. Taxonomy (NCBI): domain Eukaryota; kingdom Metazoa; phylum Arthropoda; class Malacostraca; order Decapoda; family Palaemonidae; genus Palaemon; species Palaemon carinicauda. The sequence continues at coordinate 58,379,535 of NC_090759.1, forward strand.
TTGTGTCCGGGTGGGGGCTCTTAGGCATTCAGTCATAGGCCCCAAGGGTGCAAGACCCGACCGGTGGATCAGGATCTAGCCTTATCTCGGCCCACAAGAATCTTGGCTCAAGGGTATTGCTCCGCCCAGAGCAATCCCAATTTTCAGTTACTAGGAAATCAGTTCGCTATGAAATACTGCAGATTTTGGAAAAATTCTTATGCTGAAACGTTCCATTTTCTTCAGGTGATGCTGGTACCATATCCAGGTCTCTTGGACATATGACGCTGTGCTAATTGAATTGGTTGGCAGACGACAATTTTGATGCTAAGCTTTATTCCATGAACTTCCCAAATTATTTGCTCGAGTCATGCAGAGGCTGTACAACCTTAGCTATATGGATTGTGACCTCATTAAATGACTTAACAGCTAGCAAGTAATTGAGCATGTCCACAGCCTTTATATACTCTTCACACATGATAATATGGTCATAGGGTGTTGCAATTCGTCTTGGCTGGTAGAGTACCTTGGTATTTTTTATGTTCATAGGAAGCTTGTGAACGGTGGCTGCTCTACTAATTTTGAATATAAATACTGATTTATAAAGAAATGAAACAAGTAACCTGCATAATTTTGTTTAAAAAAAGGATAGGTACCAAGATTAATTCTTTTACTATAAAATGGTTAGAATTTGGTAGGATTACTTTCTATAACAAATATTTTAAGAGGGATTAATTTCAATAAGGAGTTCTTTTAGAGGGATAGCGCGAACGCAGTCCCTCGCTACCAAAAATTTCGCACCCGAGTTGACCACATTTGGGTCAATCGCAAGGGTCAGCACCACCGGAGTGCAATGGTGAGCCTCGCCTTGGGGGAACCACCTTCGTGATCATGGTGTCCCCTGTGCCAGGTAAGTATGCTTAACCAACAGCCTTTTCACCCCTCATGCAACATGACTGCACACATTATACAGAGCAATAAAGAATGGTGGTCATAATAATGGACTCTATTTCTTGAAAATGCAAATATTTCTTGAACAAAGCAAATATTTTTCTTAATATGAATGAAAACCATTTCTTCAACATTTGATATAACTAGAAGGAGAAGATGGAAATATAAATATTTCTGTCTAATAGACCTACCAAAAACCTATCACCACGATAATCCCTGCCCACTGACCATCTTAGCTAGCTGGTTTTTTCAGCTAGCAGAGAATTACAGCTCCAAGTACAGTTTCCTGGCTGGCTGAAGGACTTGCGGCTCAGCTCCCGAGCCGTCAACACCTACCAGACGAAGCTCCCAGAGAGATTAGCACCTTCACTTACTGTCGTCCTTTGACTTGACTGACTGAATTTTGTAACTAGTCTAGAAAAAGCAGCTAGCTAAGAATTAGGCTCAGAGTCCAGTCAACTAGCTCGCTTAAATATTCAGCTATACCTCTTGACCGTTTACTTACAAATGAGCAAACTTTGTGACCCAAAAGACCCATCTTTTTGCAATTACCCCTGTAATTGCACACATATTGTTCTTCTTTTCTTTTACACATGTGAGTATTTTATTTTGTTGAAATTTGATGTGCATTTAAATGCAAATATTCCTTCAGAACGATTTCTGTAATTTTGTTTTTTTAATTTAAATAACAATGATAATCAAATAATAAAATTGCTAAAAATAATAGAAACTGAATATAAAATTTCAATTAGGATATGGAAAAAGAGAATTTATAATTCACTTTTGTTACTGCTGGTAGACTACTGATAATTGCTAAATTCAAAATGAATATGGGTAACTTGTTAATGCGACTGGATGGATATACCTAAGTATGGTAACGATAGTAACAATGGGTAAATAAACCAAAAATTATAAAAAAATAGGTTGTATATGACAACATTATAAATGAAAATCAATTAAATATGATGAAAACAGAATGAATAATTGAAGAGACTTAAAATTTATGGAGTATTTTATGATTTTTCGGTTTTAATCTGATTATTATGAATAAATTCCATTTTATTTATTGGTTATAGTTACTGATGTTTTCTGGATGAATAATTGGGTTTTAAATAATATAAACAACTACCAATTGATGTGCGGATCCTACGGCATAATCTATCTCTCTGAATTTCTGTCACCGATTATGTCAATGAATATATTTATTGCTAAATTTCCAATAACAATATGATGGATTATCTCAGAAATTACCACGAGGGAGACTCGTTTATTAGTATGATGGTTTTTATTTCTCCCCGAGGGGAGTGGACCGATCCCGGAGGTACTGCAATACCGGGCCGATCCGCGGCAAAGGTGGAGCAAGCCCCTAGCACTTCGCCAAGACCCAAAAATCAGTTTAATATCGTAGATCCCACATGGGGATCGTATCAGATATTAAGCTGATAAGAACAGATACTACACTTTGATCTTAGCCAAAAGGCCGAGAAGCGATACCGACCTGTTCAAATTTTGGAAATCCCCTGACACCTTCTGCTAACACCTGATTTATAAGAATGAGAATAAAAAGGGCATATGTGCTCAAAATTCTTATTCAGTAACCCTGATTTTACACAAAATAACAATGCAATTATCTTTGATTAGAAACTTGAAATATATATAATTTGAACAGTATAAGAATCACGAAACAATAATTCTTATTAAGTCTAATATTCTTCATTTTCTCTAAGTATGAAGCAACATGCACTTCAAATCAAGCCATGTAAAGTACTCTTTGTCTTCCTAAATATGTCTCTCTGATCATTGTAGTGAAGATATACTGTGAAATTAAACCAAACCAGGTTCTGAAGAATGGTAAAAATTATATATATTTTCTTGTAAAAAAATAAGGAAAGCCATGGTTTGCAAAAACCAAGTCAAAATGCCTCATGACTTAAAGGCACTGATGCAGTGCCCACCAAGTTGGACCCATACCAACAACCCTGTAACTTGGAATATGGGGAACCTTGCCCACCGAGGACTTCTCACCAGAATCCCCTTTCAGTCTCACCTTAGCTCAGCTCCGACACTGATAGGACCTCTCAGCCAACTCAAGACCACGCTTACCCGGCACAGAGGACAGCAAGTTTCCAGCCTGGCTTACCTAGCACAGGGGACGCCACCTCACTGCTGTTTTTTGCTCCAGCTTAACTATGTCCACTCACTTACTTGGGGATTAGGTATGGGACAATCTCTACCACAAACACATACACTGTACTGAGAGGTACACCAACAAGCTGTGCAACTGTGAGGAGCGTGTGATTTACAGCTGGCATAGAGGCAACATCCTCTACCACATACGAATCTCATGCAAGTCTCTGTCAATCGTGACTTTCAAGGCTGTGACAGATTCTCAGACCGAATCAGAAATTATTGGGACAAATGTTGCTACCTGAAACTCCACAGGATGAAATTGTCACCCTGGCCTCTAAAATGAAACAGAATCCCAAGACTGCATTAACTGCTGCTCTGCACTTCTACCCCAAAGCAGGCAGGGCACCCTGCCACCAAGGAAAATAATGAGCCACCTGCATCACCTGCCACCAAGGAGGGACCCAAGGAGCCACCTGTGTCACCTGCCACTTTAACTGCCGCTGCCTCTCCAAGGCCCTACTCTCAGCAGCCCCTAAAACTCCTACCCACTCTCAAGCAATAGTAGGTTGTGGTGGCAGAAGTGGTAACATCCCTGACTGGTGAACGCCAGACTGGGGTTCGATTCCCGCTCAAACTCAATAGTTTCTTTGGTCGCTGCAACCTTGCTATCCTTGTGAGCTAAGGATGGGGGTTTGAGGGACCCTATAGGTTCATCTGCTGAGTCATCAGCAGACATTGCCTGGCCCTCCTTGGTCCTAGCTTGGATCTTGAGGGGGCTTGGGCGCTGATCATAAGTAAATACGGGCAGTCTCTAGGGCATTGCTTCTCCTTGATAGGGCAATATCACTGTCCCTTGCCTCTGCCATTCATGAGTAGCCTTTACACCTTTAAACCCGCTGTCAAGAAAAAAATTTTGGACACTCTGTCTGCTGTGACACCACAGGCTAACATCCCAACCAAGGCTTCTTCTCTTGCTACCACTTCACTCCCCACCACTCCATCTGCTGTGACACTACCGGCTAACATCCCAATGAAGGCTTCTTCTGCTTCCACTCCACTGCCCACCACTCCGGAATGTGAGGACACTTCAGCCATGGAACTTGAAACCACCACTGACACTCCAGCACTTGAGCTGGCAAAGTCACATCTGCCAGAATGCAACTGCACCAGGTGCCTGACTCGGCTGCTAGCCGAGGCCACTGCCACTCTCACCCCTGCTGTAGAGCCTACTCCAGGGCCACGTTCTTCTACAACGAATCCTAAGCAGCTGCCAAAATTCAAATTGCCAGCTGTCGAAGGAGCACCTTCCTATGCAGCAGTAGCTGCTATTACAACGGCCAACCCAGGAATCAAGACGACTGCCAGAGCCAATCTCAAGGGTGATATGATCATCACCCCAAAGGACCAGGATAGCGCCAGCCTTTTTCAGAATGACACCTCCCTGGCCTATCTTGATCCAACCAAGATATTGAGGAAAGCAATTGTCTGCAACTTCCCCACCAACATGCCACTGTTCTTCATCACGGGCCTGGTCAGCCAAAGTAGCCCAGCAGGAGTCACAGTCACCTTCATAGGACCAGTCCTCAACTCACTGGACCTCGGACTATGGGGAACCTTCCCCATTAGGCTGTTTCAACTGCCCACGATTCGGTCATCACAAGGACTGCAAAAGTCCTACGGTCTGTGGCATCTGCAGCTGCCGGCACGCAACTCAAAAATGTATTGATGCACACATGAATGGGTTAGAGACCCTTGCAAAGTGACCCAACTGTGCTAGATCTCACCCTGCCTGGAACAGGTAGTATCCAGAGCTACTCAAGAGATTAGCAGCACCACAGACCACCCCACCTACAGCAGCAGCACCTCAGCAGACACAAAAGCCCCAAAGGGCTCCACTTTCCAGACCTCCTCATCCGTCCACTGATCCTGACCCAGTCACTACTACCCTTGCCACTGTCCCTGCAACTGTCATCGATCCTACCCCAGTCACCATTCCTATTCCTAATCCTAGCCAGATTCCTCCTCCTTCCTCTTCAGCCTCCACCCTCATCTCCTAAGTTGAGCCATTGCCCCTAGATAAGCTGATCCCCTTGATCTTACAGTTTTTAGTTAAAGTCTGCTCTCTTGTTCAGACTCCCTCCAACATTATTCAATCCCTCCTCTCTCCCCTAGTAACAACACCCCCCCCCCCCCTTGAGCAAGGATAAGCATCTATGCTTAGAACTTCTCCTTTTCTCTACTACTGAAGATCCCTCTCTCCACTCCCTGTCTCCTACTCACTGGGATTTGCTTCTATCTCACTTTTATCTACCACAAAAACTCTTCACTTTGGTTTCAGTATGGGCCTGGTTGCCTGCTCCTCCTAGTGGTTATGCTCTTGGGGCTGAGCGACTGTTATGCTCTTGGGGCTGAGCGACTGTATGTCCAGTCTGAGTGCCTGTTGTTGTGTTTGCTCTTGGGCGGACTGATTCTCCAGTGTGTGTTTTTTTATTATACTTTTTTTTTACGACAGCTCTGGACGGAGCTAACTCTGAAAGGCAAGTTTCTCATGAGCCAGGAACTTGCAAGACTCTGGCCACAAGGTCAAGTATGCACACCTTGGGGGGCTAAATGACTTTGAGTCAATAGAGCCCCCAACCGACGTATGAGTGGTCAAACTGAATGCACGCAGAACCCCTTGGATGATTCAAGTGTCCACACTTTGGACATAATAAAGTTAACTCCAGGAGCCATACGGTCTGTGGTATCTGCAGTTGAAGACATCCCACACAGACCTGTATCTGTAATTAAAGATATCCCACACTGACCTGCATCGACACATATAAGGAATGAAAGGAGACCTTTCTGAAATGTCCCAATTGTGCCTTTCCCATCACACCTGGAACCAGTGGTGTCCAGAGCGCCTGAAAAGGTTTGAAGCAGTGACGACCGTTCCACCGACCACAGCTACTGAAGCAATGCCCAAGATACAGGCATCACCGCTGGCATTGCTGTTCCTGTTCTAGCTGCCTTTCCTGATCCAGTCATCACTTTCACACCAAAAAACCTTACCTTTCCAGAATCTTTCTCCTGACCTGTCTATACAGAGTCCTTCTCCTTCCTCATCTATCCCTACCTTTACTCGTAAAGTAGAATCCTTACCCATAGAAAACCTTATGCCCTTAGTCCACGGCCTTGTATCCAAAATCTGTTCTTTGTTACAGATTTCCTCCCTCAACATTCAGTCCCCCTTTTCCCAACAACTTTCACCTCCCCTAAAGCATGGATAAGCTTTTATGCTTAGAACTGCTTCTCTTCACTCCTACTCAAAATCATTCTCGTCGCTTCTATTTACTGGACTTCCTGCCATAAAACTTTCTCTACCACTAAAAATTCTTCTAAGGTTACATGAGGGGCCCGATTTTTGGTCCATGCAGTCACGCTCTTGGGGCTGAGCAACTGCGCCTGCCTTCAGAGTCCTAGACTTGGTTGTGGTGTGACAAGGCTGGTTCGTTTTTAAAAGAATTCCAATCTGAAAAAGCTCAGTTATAATAAAAAAGACTTGACAACTACTTTAGGGGCTGAGCAGCTGCAAAACTGAGAACACACTTTGTGTGAACCTTCTGAGGAGAGAAATGGAGTGCATTCACTGGCGAAATTCAATTAACTGGACTAAACTGTCTTCTATAAAAGATAATTATGGGTGGAAATGTCAACTTAAAGTGTACAAAAATTAAAAGCAAAGTTTCTATTTGTAAGGACTCATTCTTTGCTAAATCTAAACTTCCACTGCAGAAGTGGATTCAGGCTATTTATTACTGGTGTAACGGCATGAGTGAGACTACCTAAACATTTCAGAAAAACTATGATTGATATTTACAGTTTTTTTTAGAGAAATCTGCATGAAGTATTTCGAGGCAAACCCCGTTAGACTTGGTGGTAATGGCATACTTGTGCAAATTGAAGTGTCTTCCTTTGCACTCAAAAACAAACATCCTAGAGGACGTGCACCAAATCTGCCAATATGGGTATTTGCAATGGTCGACAATAACATTAAGCCAGGTGTTGGATATATGGAGATCGTTGAAACACGTGATGCTGCAACTCTACTTCCAATCATACAAAAAGTAGTTTTGCCTGGTTCAGTAATATACAGTGGTGAATGGAAAGCTTATTAAAAAATCAATCACATCTAAGTTTTCAGCACCAGACAGTAAATCACTCCCATAACTTTATTGATACAGAAACAGGAGTACACACAAAGGCCATTGAAAGTTATTGGAACAAGCACAAATCAAGGATTAAGTCAATGCGTGGATGCCAGAGAGAATTTTTAAATTCATATTTACAGTAATTTATATGGTAGGTTCGATTATTTTTGTACTGAAATTGCAAGACAATACGCTTTTAATTGAATATAAGATTGTTTGTATAAATTTCTTCTTTTTAACAAATATATAATGAAGTAATTTTTAATATATATATATTATATATATATATATATATATATATATATATATATATATATATATATATATATATATATATATACATTTCCTTTTTCCTATATTATTATAAGCCAAAATGGATCCTGAAGATTGGAGACGTCAATAAGCTGGGGTCAGTTATATTCAAGTGCAGAAAATCAGGGTCTCTCTTCTTCAAGTGAGTGTAGTTGGGGTCCTTTATCTTCAGGAGAACTATTTGGGGTTGCTTATCTTCCGTTGATCCAATAAGAAATAAGATGATTTAACCGAGAAGTTTATGTGAAATCTTGTTGTTATAATACCTTCATTTATTTAAAGACGTAAACATATATGATAAAAAAATATTATCTTATAGGAATCCAACATTAGAAAATAACAACTCTGAACAAAAGAAGCCATTTTATCCTCATTCCTATCCATCAGGTCTTTGCAAAAGGTCCAACAAACATACTGTCCATATCATGCTCCTGTTTGACCTTCCTGTGCAAGGCTTTGACTACACCTGCTCTTTCTGGGGTGACCCCCTGAATTCTAACAATTCAAATCCTCAGCAGAAAATAATTGGGTGGTAGTACATTTCAGACCTTGGCCTCAAAGTCATTGATGTTGATGTTACAAATGTATGAGGTTGCATTTGGGACATCTTTGTACCTCTTGTAGTGCCGCTGCCATCATAGCACACGCCCCAACCTATTGAACATTATCCTTCGCCAAGTACTATGTAGAACAGAGTCTTGGATATGAGTACCGTCCCTGCAAACTACATGGCTTAACAGCATATCCAACTGGGGCCTAAAGGCGGGCTTACACGGCCGAACAGCTCGGCGAGCCCGGTTGTCGAACCTACTTGTAGAATGGCTCGAAGAGCTTTCAGACAGTACATCGAACCTCAGTGTGCCTCATGCTAAAACAACGTCAACACATCTCTCGACCAGGACGATTTGATAGCCATTGCTTTAGCAGTGGCACTAAGAAAGAAAAAAACAAAAAGATCAAAGTGGACGAAGGATTGGCTACTAAAAAGAGAAATTTTCACACACCAACTTGCTTGTTGCTTTAAAATTAGAGCCAGATGACTGACGCAATTTTTTGCGTATAGATGAAGACACGTACAATAATCTACTGAATCGTGTCAGCCCTTTTATTACTTATGAAGATACAACTATGTGGAAGGCCATAACTCTACATGAAAGACTGTGTCCGCTATTCCTTTGTTTCTGGCTACTTTATTGGAATAGTCTTTTGATTTAACTTTCCATAAAGCTGGATGAGCCCGATATGCACGTATAAAATTAAGTACGACTACCTTCTCATTCTTGCTTTCATTGATGGCAGCCATTACTCATTTCATTGATGATGTTCCCTCTAGCAGGTTTGAATAACAACTGAGGTTCGATGCTCGACACCCGTTCACACGTTCACACCGTTCGTCAAACAATGTAGCTCCGCCCACAAAAGTCAAGATGAGTCTGACTTTCATCGAGACGTTCGACGAGCGCGCTCGACAACCAAATAGCCCGTTTACACGCTCGAACATCAATTCAAACACAGGGTTGTCGAGCCAGGCTCGACGAGCTGTTCGCCCGTGTAAACCCCGCTTAAGAGAGAACATTTCTATTCAGGTGATCTTATAGCTTTAAATGAACACCATAATGCTGTTTCTTGTTTTTCCGTGAAATATTGCAGAATTTGCCAAAACATCTCATGCTGAAGTGTTCCAGTTTCTTCAGGTGATGCTGGCCCCATGTCATGGACTCTTGGATATATGACACGGTGCTAATTGAATTGGTTGGCAGATGACAATATTAGTGCTAAACTTTATTCCATGGACTTCAAATATGATAAGCTTGAGTCATGCAGAGTCCTGTCTATATGGAATTTAATCTCATTAAAGGACATAACTGCTAGCGAGTAATAGAGCATGTCTTCAGCCTTTATATACTTTCCAAACATCATGAGAATATGGTCATAAGGTGTTACAGTTCGCCTTGGCTGGTGAAGTACCTTGGTTTTCTTGATGTTCATAAGAAGCTCGTGGACAGTGGGTGCTCTACTTAAATTTTTGGGATCAAGTAAAGATAAGCACTCCCGGGGTGCTTATCTTTACTTGGTCCTTATTGGGGGTGCTTATCTTTACTTGGTCCTTATTGGGGGTGCTTATCTTTACTTGGTCCATATTGGGAGTGCTTATCTTTACTTGCTCTATTCAGAAATACCCGATGTTTTAACAATTTGTTTTCAATTTTCAATGTTAAATCATTGCTTGTTTTTTGTTTCTAACACATAACTAGATACTAATCTTTAACAAGTTTGTTTCTGTTAAGAATGTAAATCATTGCTTGTTTTTGTTTCTAAACACATAATTAGATACTAATCTCTAACAAGTTTGTTTCTGTTAAGAATGTTAAATTAGTGCTTCTTTTGGTTAGTAAAACAGTTTCCTATTTGAGAAAATAGTCGATCGTTGAACTTTCGTTTGTTTTAATTCTTGTTTTGTAGTCGCAAAATTCAACATTTTACTTCAGTACAAAATATAAAGCCTCCAAACATGGACCGTTCTCTATATGAACAAATCATTAAGCCATTGGTGGTTGAAGACCCCCTTCCTGCAATAAACTGGATGAAGCACAAGAATCTTCTGAGGAAAGAACTAAAATGTCCTCTATGTAAAAGTTTGATGAAGTGGACAAAATGGTCTTTGATTCAAGATAAATACGTCTGGAAGTGCCTAGTCAAAAACTGTGACAAATACAGCTACTACGAATCAATTCGTAAAGATTCGTTTTTTTATCAATCAAAGCTTTCATTGCAAAAGTGGATAGAAGGCATTTTCTACTGGTGTCAGGATTTGAGTGTATTGCAAACCACACAGTTTTTGAATGTTTCAAAAAGGACAGTCATTGATATGTTCAGTTTTTTTCGTGAAGCTTGCGAGAAATATTTTGAAAAAAAAAAAAACCATATTAGACTTGGTGGGCCAGGAATAACAGTGCAAATTGATGAGTCTTGGTTCAGCCACAAACCAAAACACCACATGGCACGCGCTCCTCAGAATCCAATTTAGGTATTTAGGATAGTTGACCCATCTTCGTCACCAGCTTTGGGCTATATGGAGATAGTCTATTCGCATTATGCCGAAACGCTATTACCGATAATTAAGAAAGTAGTTTTGCCAGGAACAACCATTCACAGTGATCAGTGGGGAGCATATTGCAACATTCAAAGGGACCTAGGATTCGCTCATCATACTGTAATCACTTGTTAAATTTCGTTGATAGAGCTCCCGGAGTTCATACTCAATCAATCGAGAGCTATTGGAATAAACACAAAATAAGAATAAAACGCAGGCTCGAATGCAGAAGGGAATTGTTGAACTCTTACTTAAATGATTTTTTGTGGAAAGAAACCACAATGACAAATTTCATAGGTTTTGTGAAACAGTTGTTTGTCTAGATTGCCCAGGCATTAAGCCAGAACTGGGGCTCTTAGACTTGAAGTCCCAGCCCCAAAGAGGTGCAGTCCCGACTTTACAGTCAGTTCTGCAATTCCAAGTTCTCGGCTCTCGAGAGACTTAATCATTCTAATCAAATTAGTAGCTCTCTCTTTGCATGGCTGTTCTACTCAATAATAGATATCAGTTCGCTCAGACAGCAGCTCGACCACAATAAGCTCACCTGCCCAGACTTACAGTCGCTTAGCTCCTTGAGCATAACTACAAGTAGGGAGACAGTTGTAAATCAATATTGTTTTGATTAAATTCTTTATTTACATTTGTATGTGTACATGAAATATGTATTCATTAAGTATGATTTTTAACAATATGATGTATCCATTATAAAGATATTTATATTTTATTTGGTTTGACAATAAAATTCTAAAACAACACTTTGTCATCATCTTTACGCTATCTACATAATTTTTGGGGTGCCCATCTTCACTTGGTCAAAATTGGGAGTGCTTATATTTACTTGGTTAAATCCGGGGGTGCACATCTTCACTTGCGCGAGTTGGAAGCGCTTATCTATATTTGATCCAATTTTTGTTGATACCATGAGCATCACTAGCAAAGAGAATTCTGCTCACAATCAAGAACTCCATCACAGTGTGAAGCTTCAATTTTTGGACGGTGATTAGAAATGAAAAAATAAGGATTTGTACTGAGATTGATTTTTCTAATATAAAATGGTTAGAATTTGATAGGATTACTTTCTATAACAAATATTTTTAAAGGGATTAATTTCTATAAGAAGTTCTTTTAGAGGGACAGCACGAATGCAGTTCTTTGCTACCAAAAATTTAACACCCGAGTTGACCACATTTGGGTCAATCGCAATGGTTAACACCACCGGAGTGCAACGGTGAGCCTCGCCTTGGGGGAACCAACCACCTTCGTGATTATGGTGTCCCCTGTGCCAGGTAAGTATGTTTAATTTGCTTTCTGCTTGCTGCTTGCTGCAGATTGCCTGGAATTTTATCTGGACATGGGCTCTATGGACAATGTGCCCTAGCCCCCAAGTCAATTAAGAAGCTCTGCACCTAGAGCTGTTGTGTCAAATGGTACTTTCTTATAGGAGCACTCACTAAGAGTTCCTTATCTATTGCGCTGTTCTGTCAAATGATATTTTCTTATAAGAGCACTCCTAGAGTGTTCCTGCTCTACTGCTCTGCACCTAGAGCCTAGACTGTTTCTCTGCACCAGAGCTTTAATATCTCTCTTGGCCCGAAGGCCAATTGAGTAGGTGGCTCGCCCCTGAGCTCTTAAAATCGGTCCCTTTTAGGAGCCAGAAAGATGATTTCTAGTAATAGAGAATAGTGGTATAGTAGCAAGTCCCAATATGTAGGAGAGACTGCGAGAGGAAAGGAGAATGTTCAAGTAAAAGATCGAAGGAGCAGATTTAAGTATAAAGATTTATCTCTGCCTGGGGGATGGCTGTGGCAGTGAGCTTTGTTGGAGGAGTAAAAGGATGTGGTTTAGGGTCTGACCAAGGCCAGGGATGTTGAAAAGGGATAGGACTCTGTTGACAAGGTGGATGGTGATGGGTATCAGGTCTTGCAAGGACATAGTGTCCAATTGTTGGTAGAAAGTTGGAGGGGATGGGTTAGGAGAAGGATTTGGACAAGGTGTAGGGTCTGGAGTGGAGGATGTCGGTGGAGGAATGATGGCTGGGCTGGCGGTAGACGCAGGAGCAGCACCTGGTACTGGAGCTGGGGCCGGCTTCCGAGCAGGTTTTTAGCGTGGTATTCTCTGCGGCTCTGGTTGCAGTGTCAGTGTGTCCTTTGTAGTTGTTGGAGTGGTAGTCTCCAGAGGTTCTAGCCTTTTGAGGTGCTCTGGACATCTTTTATTCCAGGCGGTGAGACCAGATGCAGATGGGGCATTTGGGCCGGGTCTCTCTCCCAGCGTTCTATTCCTTAATGCAATTTTGGGTTGAATGCTTGCCACTACAGACTCCACAGATCACCTGGCTCCTGCAGTCATACTTGTGGTGTCCAAAGCGCTGGCAATTGAAGCAATGGAGTGGTACCCTTTCCAAGTCCTTTATGAGGAAAGTTCCCCACAGTCCAAGCTCCAAGGCAGGTGGGATAAGTCCTACAAAGGTGACAATGACTTCCCTAGTGGGTGCTTTGTGACTGCCCAACTTCCTTTTGGCTTCGACAATGTTTTGGCAATCTGTGACGAGGGAGATTGGCATCTTGACTGGGTAATTGTATACCACCGCTTTTCTCTCTTTCTTGGGATCAAGGTAGGTGAGGGTGGCTTCATTACGCAGGTGTCTTACACTACCTTGATACTTAGGGGTGATAATGATATCACCTTTTAAGTTGGTTCTGGTCGAAATCTTTAATCCAGGATTAGCGGCTGCCATAGCGGCTACAACAGTACATGACGGGATCTCTCCAGTGGCTGGTAGTTTAAAATTGGGGAGTTGAGATGCCGTTGGCTGTGAGGCCTCCAGTGAAATCTGGGTACTGCTGATGGCAGTGGCTTCAGCTAAGAGCTGGGTGAGGCACACAGTGCAGTTACAGTCCTGCAAGTGGGCCTCTGTAGGCTGCATGGTGGACAGGTTGTCAGGGTCTAGGTCCATGGCAGATGTGTCTGCCTCTTGTGTAGAGGTGGCTACGGCTGTATCCCCTTCTAGGCCGCAGGCTTGCAACTCCAAGAAGGGAGGCAGGGTGTCCAGTGAAGGAGGGTGCTCGGTCTTCTTCTTCTTGGTAGCTGGATGGATTGAAGAAGGTGGTGGTTATTGCTTGATTGTTGGTTCATTGGGTCGAACAGAGAGCCAGAACTCTTGCAGGTGGGGCGTTGTGAAGATACTGGTGTATGGGCCTTCGGACGGTGGAGTTAAGTCCCAGAATTTGGGCCTGGTCTCTTGCTCCTTGAAGTGGGGGATGCAGGCAATGGTGAAGGAGAAACAATCAGATCACTGACATCTCATGTTGTGATGGTGCATTCCTGGGTCCTTGGTAGGGACGAAACCAACATAGTGGATAAGGTCCTCTCTGTAGGAAGAGTACTGTTGGCAGTCTTTGCCGTCCGAGATCAAGCCATCATAACACGTAGAGCCATCTACAGTGTCGGAGCCATTCTGGATATAAGTCCCACACAAAGTCCTTGAGCCTTTTATAACACAAGGACATAATGCCTGGGAAATCCTGGCCTTATCAGAGAATGCGATGTAACAGCCAGTTACTGTTCGGTGTCACAGCCGAAAATTTCGGCACAGCCGAAAACTTTGGCACAGCTTAAAAATACGGCTAGCAAGCTGGCAGTTCACCTGGGTGTTCCCTGTGGCGATTAAACTGGTTCCTGAGCGTGAAGAGTAGTCCTCATAGTGTGGGAGCAGAGCTGAGACTCGATGTATGTTTAACCAACAACCATTTCATCCCAATGCTACAAGACTACACATATTATACGGAACAATAAAGAATGGTGCTCATAATAATGAACTTAGAAATTTATTTCTTGAAAATTAAGACATTTAATAAAAGAAATATTAATTTTTTTTTTTCCATATGAAGGAAAAGCATTTCTTCAATATTGGAAATCACTAGAATTAAAAGGAGGAAATAAAAATATTTCTGGCTAATAGACCTACCACAAGAGCTCTCACCGAGATAATCCCTGCCTACTGACCATGTAAGATAGCTGCTTTTTTCAGCTAGCTGAGAATAACAGCTCGGAGTACAGCCTCCTGGCTGGATGAAATTTTCAGCTCAGCTACTGACTTTTGACTTTCATGTGAGCGACTACAGCCGAACTTTCATCAGTTGGGTAGTGTATAAGAAATGGCAGGTACTCTGACAGGACTTTTCCCATCCTATGTTGAAAACATGTCCAGATTGTACAACATCAACCTTGATGTTGACCATCATAAAATCTGGTATAGATGCAATGCCTGTGACTTCTTCCACGGTATCCTGTACAGATGGAAGACAGGGAGACCTATGAATCACCCAACTCTCCAAGAGCCCAACCTAACAACTGACAAATATCCTTCAACCTCTCTCACCTATCCAGTTATTGCCCAATGTCCTACATCTTCCCCTGCTGCTGTTCCAGAACCATCACATGCCACCAGTCGTGTCCTGCCAGCTCAGGACCCTCCTGCTACTGTTCCAGACCCACCACCTGTCATCAGTCGAGTCTTGCTAGCATAGGGCCCTCCTGCCACCATTCCAGCTGACCCACTTGCCACCAGTTGTGCCCTGCCTGCTCAGGACCCTCCTCCTGCTGTTCCATCTTCATCGCCGGGCTCCAGTAGAGTCCAGCCACCTCAGCAACACCCTGCCACCACTGATCCACTTGGTCAGAGAAGACAGTCAACTGCCAGAATTCAATTGTACCAGGGGCTAGTACTATACACGGCGAAACTAGAATTTTAGATGAATCGCTGCTGCCCGTAAATACAAACTAAAACAGTGACGTATTTACTGACAAGTTGTGTTATTACGCATAATTTAAACATTGCTTGAGTGTTGTTACACAATATCCACGTACTGCTTAACACGTCCATAGGTCATGATTTCGTAAGTTTAAGAGTTTTTACACATGCACTAAACAAAATATTTGCAACTTAAAATTTTTTACCGTTATTTAAATTAATCAAAATGGAGAAATAAAAATGGAGTGAGAAAAAGAACAGGAGATTAAATTTAATAGAAAATATTAAGCTGGAGAGCGGATAGAAAAGGATATCATTATAGAGAGCGAGAGATGAAATCGAAGAGTGTGATAAAAATGAAGAGGGAGAAATTAATTTAGATAGAGAGACATGCAGATGAAGAGGTACTCTACGTAACATTTAATCACTCTTTATTCTGGTATGACTGGAGAAGGCGCAATTGTGGAACCTGTCAAAGAGATTGACTTCGGTACTCCTGTAATTGTGGACTCTGAGGAGTCAAAACAGAGGATCATCAGCCACCATCTCCTGAAGAATCAACCTCTCGTAAGCGT
This sequence comes from Palaemon carinicauda, assembly GCF_036898095.1. Taxonomy (NCBI): domain Eukaryota; kingdom Metazoa; phylum Arthropoda; class Malacostraca; order Decapoda; family Palaemonidae; genus Palaemon; species Palaemon carinicauda. The sequence continues at coordinate 58,395,516 of NC_090759.1, forward strand.
ATGTCAAACTCTAGTTCATCCAAATCGTCAACAACACCAGAAAAATAGGTAAGGAAATATGCTTTGAAATGGTCTAAAGATCCTAAGCTTGCATGTTTCTCTAAGTATGAGGGAGATAAACAAGAATTGAAATTCAAAGCATTTTGTAATATTTGCTTTAAATTAATTGAAGGAACAATCTCTCATTGGCAGACATCTGAAAACTAATTATTAAAAAACTAGAGCAAAGTCTGTGAAATCCCCTAGTGTATCATCTCTATTGAAAAAGAAGTATTTGCCTGCGAGGCAGAGATAAAGATTTAGATTAATGTTATTCAAATTTCTTTGTGAACACAATATTTCATTTAATGTAATGGACCGTTTAATGAAAGTGTTCAAAAATGGAACCCATGACTCACAAATTATAAAATCTGTAAAATCAGGAACATATACTTCAAGACAAGAGTATAGACAGTAAAAGTTTGAAGGAAATTGTAGAATTTTTAAAGACAATAGATGATGAGAGCACAGATATGTCCATTACTAAGCAGATAGCCATTGTTTGATAATTTTTTTAAGCAAGGAGCTTAAATGTTCCTCTCCCTAGTTCCTTTTAAAATAAATCTCAGGACGCTTGCAATCCTTTTCTTTGACCTAGTGTTCCCCAGTGAACACTGAGAAATGTACAGTTGAGGATAAATTTTTACAATTATTCGCTGTAGAAGATTCAAGTGCTGAAGGACTGTTTCACCAATTGAGTACTTATTTTTAATGAAAATAACATTCCATTTTCTGATATGCTTGGTTTTTCTGCTGATAATGTGTCAAGTCATGATAGGAGATAAGGGTGGTTTAAAAGCAAAACTGCAGGGAAGTGCCACATTTGTTTGTTATTGGGTGCATTTGTCATTCATTACATCTGTTCTTCTGCAGCCTGTCTCAAACTCCCAAAAGCTGTAGAAGATTTGTGTAAAGACATAAATAACTTCAGTAATCACATTTCTAAGAGATTGCAGAAGTTCAAGGAATTTCAAGAGTTTATTAGAGTTGCTTTTCAAAGACTTCTATATTCCAGTAAAACAAGATGGCTTTCCCTAGACTCAGTTGTTAATAGAGTACTAGAACAATGGTCAGCACTCATACTTTTCTTCCAGGCTGAAGCCTTGGACTCACATGTACAGTCTGCAGCAAATATACTAAATGCCCTAAACAATCCTATTCAAAGACTTTTTTCTGTTTTCTTAGCTATATAATTCCCATAATCAATAAGATCAACAGAGAATTTCAAAGTTAATTAGTCATGATACATACTGCTTACAAGAACGTGTGCCTTTTACAGGACTATTCTCAGCAATTACATAAAAAGAAGAAATACTGAAATCAAAGTCAGATCCATTTGATGTAGAATTTCAGTACCCATCAAAATTTTGTGCCTGGAAATGAATGGTACTTTGGCAGCAAAGTTGAGAAAATGATGGAAGTTAAAAATGTGTCGGGGGGGGCCTCTAACCTGAAGCCTGCAGGTTTCACGTGAAGTGTTTAAATTTCTGTATAGAGTTGTCGGAACAAATCAGTAAAAGGTTCAGAGGACTGAGTGATGTATTCCCTTTTTTAAATGCCTGTGATCCTGCTCTAGCTAGAGTAAGCACAGTTAAAAGTCTAGTGCCACTCTTCAAAAAGATTCCTTCAGCTTATTCACGAGTCACATTAAGTGTGCAATAATGAATGGTAGGCACTTACTTTTCATGAAGAATCACTGACTACTTCCAATAGCACAATTGAGTTTTGGTGTTCAGTTCAAAAACTTTAAAGTAGTGATGAAACAACTTTTGTTCCCAAATCTGTCAAAATTTAGGTTATGTATTTTAGTTCTGCCTCATTCTTCTGCTACAGAGGAGGAAATATTTTCTCAGATCAAACTAATAAAGACAGACACAAGAAATAGGTTGAATACTAAATCAGTAAATGGACTGCTATTAAGCAAAGGCAATGGGGGAGCAGTTCATTGCTATCAATGGGAGCTTAGTAATTTGATGATAAACTCTGCCCAAAATGTATTCAAGGAAGGATAAATAGTGAAGCATATGTAGATGTATAGGCAGAAGACATACAGTAAGTTTGTAGTTTTATATTTTTTTAGGAAAGGTTTTCATATAATCGTATTGTGCAGTGTTAGTGTATTGCATGCAACTTCAATATATTTTTATTAATACAAACCAATAATAAATATAATATTTTTCTTAAGATCTAATCAATAGCATTATAAGTTTTGCTCCAAATTAATAGTGTATGACTATACGTTACTGTATCATCACCATCACCAGGCAGCAGATAGCAACATGGCTGCCAGTTGTAAGATGTCTAGCAATAGGGTAAAGCAGGCCATACACGCAGAGGATTGGCGCGAACATGTAATGGGGGGTAAACAGGACAAACCTGACGCGACTAACCTGTCCTCTCACCCTATGTGACCGGAAAGGCCAATCCTGTCGCGATTGGCAGTATGGCCTGCCAGTCTCGTGTGTGTGTGTGTGGGCACGATCGAGTAAGCTGACAGGGTTGATTCACCTATTTTGACACATACAGTATTCCATACTTCGTCCCTTGCTCGGAGCACTTTTTATGTTATAAAGATAAACTAATTGCATTTCACATGTTTGTAATATTATGCATTTCATTGCTCTATATTTAAGGTTTTCCCATCACATTTTCATTCACCAAGTTATGAATTCCTTAATTTTCCTCTCCTTTTTAAAAGCATATTTTATCTTTAAAGCAACACAGTATTCTACCTTATTCGCGCAATAGTATCTTGTATTCTGATAATAAACAGATACTGAAACAAAAGGAAAAAAATTTATATTCTTATTAAGTTTTATGAATTCTCCTCATAAGCAAAAACGAAGGTGTAAAATATAGATAGAGGATAAATATAGTACCTACTGATAATTCTATTAACTTGTGTATATCTCTCTTACATTTTCTCTCTGACTATATAAATACATCAAATTTCTATAAATTAACGCTAAAACAAGTACGCCTAATTAAAAGTGCAGTAGTGCTTCAGCAAGAGATAATCTCCACGCAAGAGTCCGTGCTCAGCCTATGTAGGCTGAGCAATCTACAAAAAAAAACTCTCTCCAGAAAGGTCTAAAAATCCATTTAGTATATTCCTCCCAGGAGACAATTGGACTCTCGGATTAATGGGGATAAACGGACAAGGTAATCTTATAATGACTTCAAAAGAATTAAGTACATAACACTGTAGCAGACAAATCATCACCATGTAGAAGCCGACAGAGAATGCCTATCACGTTCCTTCCTATGATTATTTCAAGACAGATTTCATAGATTTATACTATATAAAAAATAAAAAAAGCAAAAAGTAACAAAATTTGGCATTTTCAACATTAGATGTAGACTACCAATTGTACTTAATACCCGATACCGTCCCAAATTTAGTTGACAAGTACCAAAAACGTAACCATGTGGGCCTATCCTGTGTGCCCGATCCTCTTGAACTAAGCAGGCTAGTCCATATCGTGTGGGCATTTCTCACAGGATTGGAGCGTCGCTCCAGTCCTCAAGGACAAACCGTACAGTCAGTCCTCTGCGTGTATGACCAGCTTAAGAATGAAAGAATATTAATCAATTAAAAATACTTTTCTTAACCACATCCCATTAACTATAACGCATTTTTTTTGAGTGAATATATTGGATACATTTTGGATATTACTTCATATTATTTGTATACATTTTGTACATTCTGGATACGTTTTTGGGTGCATTAATATTTTTCTCACTTGCAACACTGGTGGTAGCAAGGGTGTAAGCCCTTGTACCTCGTATTTCACCGCATTCCTGAGAAGGGTTTTGGTACAGCACTGTTTCTCCCATAAAACCATGCAGAGGAACTTGATAGTCTCGGGAGAATAAGACTGATCAGTCGACCTGTGCTTCGGTGACTTCTTCGTCGGAAAGTGCCACACCTGAAGGTTCAGTTGTCGTCTCTGGAACTCTGCAACGGGGAGCAGCAGAGGCAGCACACAGCATGTGCTGGTTTTCTCTCTCCAAAGGAGAGAGATATCATCTAGGAAGGGGAATGGATGGCGGTGCCCTTGTGGGAGAAAAATGGTAAGATTTACACAAACGTAACTTCTTTTGATCAGACTTACTGAACTTCTACAATGGCAGCTTCTACTCAAACTTGACAGAAGTTGTAGCAAAGATAAAGGAAAAAGGGAAAACGGAGTTCATCATCTTCTGAGCCATGTAGGCTGATGATGACTCTCTGGTAGGGCAAAACATAGTCAAACGATACATCCTTAGTGGTTTCCGGGATCGGATGGCACTGAAAGGAAGGGTGGCGCCCTCTTTTTTACACTTTGTAGCAGTCTGCCGGAGGAGCATCAATAATGTTCAAGGAAAACCTTCTTTAGGCTCACGTTGTCGGACACACACACGAGGGATAGGAGAGCAATAGACATGTTGCCCGACAGTAAAAAGTATATTGGGTCATGGCAGGAAGCACTGAAACTGTAACACAATTAATCATCAGGAAACTCTGCATATATCCAATCATATCTCTTGAGCACAACTGCAAGAACAAGTATTCAATCTGAACAAAAAAGCAAAAGATTAACAGCCAGATACAGAGGCCGAGAAATACACCTGTACTCTCCGGCAGTTGATGTCAAAGTGGAGGTTGCGCTACCTCAGCCTACCTGCCAGCTACTACACTGCCTCATTTGAAGTTTACACGGCCGTTCCAGCTTTGCTGAAGTCACACTTCTATTAATCTTTTACTAAAGGTAGAAGCTTTGTATTATGTAGGCCAAAAAGAAAAGAAAAAAAATCATCTTAAAATCAATTACAATGTAGAGTAACCTAACATAGAAGGTCTCATACTTCCATTACTCCCATGTAAACAAAGAAGGTTCAAGTAAAATCTTAACAATCATGTTATCTGCATCAAATAAAGCGAGTACAGGAAATCAGCCACTTTCGATGTTTGGGATTGTAACGTCCATTACTCATCAAGTAGGGAAATGTAGCAGAAAATTAGTTTCATAACATAATTATACAAGTAAGCTTCCTTCAAAAGGCAACTCTACCTATCAATTTATTTGTTAATAATTTTGGCTTAGTAGGACCCACTCCCCAATTGAATGAATCTGGAACATTGGTTTGAAACTGATAGGAAAAGGGAATGAATTTGAAGTAAAGAATGGAACAGACACTAGTGAAATTCTCACCTGATTTCAACTGCGTAAGGGAAGATACATTAATATTAGTCATCTGGAAGCTTTGAAAACGTTATAGATGCTGAGCAAAGATCTGACAGTAATTTTAGTCATCTGGAAGCGTTTTAAACATTGGCTTACAGGACTGCATCTTAAGAATGAATAAATATATGAAACCAATGTTGGAATCAGTAAGAGTGTACCAAACAAAAACAGGTAATGCTGCTTTAAAAAGAAAGGGGAGGGGAAGGAAAGATGCCCAAAAGTAGGCTATATAAAAATGCATCTTATTATATGCAATATAAATCAATTAAATGCTATGCTGATTGTATAATTCAATGTTGGCTTTCTAAAATGCAATTGAAAAGAGAATACTCAAAATTAAGACATCAAGTTTGGTATACATATCTCTCTCTCTCTCTCTCTCTCTCTCTCTCTCTCTCTCTCTCTCTCTCTCTCTCTCTCTCTCTCTCTCTCTCTTTTTGTTCTAACTAGCCCTCAGAGGCATGGAAACTTAAGGTATATTTCTGACTTACTTACCAGATAACTAATTTAAGCTTTCTTAACATAGTGACATTGAAGGTCACTGATGTCGACATTTTCATTTATGGAAAACAATTAATTAAAACTGAAACAACTTAAAATAAAAATAAAAACAAATATTGGCAGTTATTAAATCTTTTATTAAAAATCAGCACCTGAAATAGTACATTTACCAAGAACTCTGACATTACTTCTACTATAAAACTTGGGTATCGATTTCTTTCTTAGGTCCCCCACACAACCGCCATTCCCTCTAAGGTCTAAATGTCTTATATCCATTACTAAACAGTTAAAGGTGACTAACTTAATCAAAGTTATTATTGTATTGATATTAGTGAAGGGTAACCTGTTAAATTGACAACAAAATTACCTGTGCTCACCAGGGCTCGAACCTGGGACCTTCTGTGTGTTAGACAGATGTGATAACCACTACACCATGAGCACATGTTTGGGTATAGCATTTGGCACAAATCTCTCCGAGGGTAGAAAATTATTTTGGTTTCTTCATCAAAAGACATCAATCAGTTAGATGGTCAAAAATGAGAGCAGAAATCGTCGAAGAGGTGCTGGGGAAGGTGAAGAATGAAATAATGGACGAGGTCGTGAGTACGATAAATAACAGGTTTAGCCAGAAAGAATTTGGAGATGTAGGGCAAAATCAGGTAGAAGTAGTTAAATCAAAAGTATTGCAGGAACTAGAAGAAGAGGAAGAAAAAAGGAGTGTGTGCAATTTAGTGCTGTATAATGTAACAGAAAGTGAAAGGGTCCAGAGGAAAGAAAAACTGAGGATACTAATTGGTGTGAGGATATTTTCAGAAATAGTTTAGAGCTAGAGCAGATAGAGATGGAACAGGTAATAGCTAGGGAAGCGAAATGAAGGGGGGAAGGGACGATCTAGGCCAGTGCTTATTAAATTTAAGAATGAAGAAATGGAGTGGAAAATCCTAAAAAGTGCTAAGAAACCAAAACATGAACAGAATCCTTCGAAGAAAAGAGTAGGTATAACAAAGGACATGACATAAAAGGAAAGAGAGGTTATGTCAAAACTTAGGGAAGAGCTCAAAGAAAAACAAAATAATGGAGAGAATGGCTGGATAATAAAAAACGGAAAACTCCTCAGAGAACAGGGGGCCAGAGAAAGGAGGTAGAGATAGGACCACAAGAAATGCTAAATGGGAACAGAAAAGGGAATAAATACGGATCACGCAACAACCCAAAGGAAAAGAATAAGAGAATTAGTTTCAAAATGATGAATATACAAGGCTTAACAAAGCAAAAATACATAGAAATGGAGAGTCTCCTAAACGATAGCTTTGATGTCAATATAGTAGTGCTAACTGAAACATCAGAAAATAGATAAGATGAATATAAGTGATGGGACAATTAAGGAGAGTATGAGGGATTTTAAAGATAAAAAGGGAGGGGGGTTAATGGCGATATACAAAGACGACAAAGATATAGAAATGGGAAAAGTTCATTCGAAGAATTTAGATATATTAGATGTGAAAGGGAATATCCTTAAAAAGAAAAGGAGACTTATTGTAGTATATATGGATTGTGGCGGGGATTGGGAAGGTAAATAAAGAAACTTAGTGATACGAGCAGAGTTAAAGAAAAAAATAGAGGAAGTGGAGGAAGATGAAGAACTAATTATAATGGGAGATTTTAATGGTCATCTAGGCTTCTTGGGATAACAAGAGGAGAATGAAAACGGAAAGAAAATACTCGAGGTAATAAATAATAGAAACCTTGTATTATTAAATGTAGATGAGAAATGCAAAGGAACATATACATGGGAGAGAGGCGATCAAAAAAGTGCCATAGACTTGGTGTTGGTAAATGAAGAAAGGTATGAATACTTCGATGAGATGAACATAGATGAAGAAAAAGATAAAGTAAATATATTTGACCATAATCTGGTTGAGGTAGAGGTCAGCGTAAAAGCGAAGATAGAAAACTACATAAAAGGATTTTGGAAAGAAAGTATATATTACAAAACAGATGAAGAAAGTCTTAGGGAATATAGGGAAGAATTAAAAAATATAGAAAGCAGACACATTACAAGGATGGATGAATTTGATGAAGTTGTAGCAGAGGCAGCAAAAAGAAAGCTACAAGCAAAGTACAGACGGAGAACAACTAGAGAAGAGAAAGCAAAGATAGAACCAGAGTGGATGACCAATAAAATCAGAGAGGAAATAAAAAAGAGAAAAAAACTTATCAGAGAAAAGCGATACCTGACAGGAGAAGAAAGGGAAAGATTGTTTCTGCTGTATAAACAACAAAAAGAGAGAACGCAGGTCGTAATAAAGGAAGCAATGTGGGAAAATGAAAAGAAGGCTAATGAAGTAAGGAAGGATAGGAACAAAATATTCAAAACTATTGACAAACTAAAAGGGGAAAAAGGAAAAGGAAGAAGAAATACAATTATATGACGAAAATGGAGAAAAACTGTCAAAAGAAGTAGCAGAGGAACAAATAGATAGGATCTGGGGGGAAAACATTTATAAAATGCACGAAAATAAAATGAAAGAAGTATGGAATAATGAAGAAAGACAAAGTTATATAGAAAAATTAAAGGAAATAGAAAAAGAAGAAAATTCATTAGGGCACTCATTCCCTATAGAAATAAGAGACCACATGGATATGATTTTAAGAAAAATGAAAAATAAAAAGGCAGCAGGTCCAGATGAACTGAAACCAGAATTATATAAAACTATAGCAAATGACAGCAAGTGTTTGGAAATCATTACAAAGTGCCTACAAAATGAAACAAAGGAGAAGAACAAGCCCGAAAAGTGGAAAAAGTCTAAAACAAAAATAATAAAAAAGGTAAAGAAACCCACAGTAAAAGATTTAAGACCAATTGCCCTTACAAATGCTTCATACAAAATATTTATGGCCCTCATGAAAGATGAAATAGAAGAACACCTAGAGAGAAATATGGAGATGAAAGAAACGCAAGCCGGGTTCACAAAAGGAGGAAGAGTAGAATATAACATATCTATTTTACAATACTGTGTAGAAGAAAGTTACAAAAGGAAGGAACGTTTGATAGTAATTTCAATAGATTTCAAAAAAGCTTATGACTTAATAAAGAGGGAAAAAAACTATAAATTACGAAAGAATGTAGAATACACCCAAATGTAATAGATACATTGGAAGAAATCTACGTAGGAGACAAAACTAAAATAAACACAAGAAATCTAGGTTGATAAGGATTAGCAGACACAGAACACTACTTCCATGAGGGTGAGCACTGCTCCGAGTAGGTGAAGAGACAGGTATTGACAGTAATGATGCCTTTGTCAGTCACAGAGATGTTATCAGTATAGCTGATACCCACACAGCGGAAGGGGAGTACACGACTCATTTGAACCTTGGACATAGGAGAGAGTTAGGGCAATTTAAAGAGTTTTTTTTTTTTTAGTGCTTTAGCATAGTAAGCAATTCCTTCAGAGTTGGCAGATAGTTTGTCTCATTTTGGTAAACAAATAGTACTGGCAGAGAAGGCCCACGAGCATCTTTGTTCAGCTATATTGCTGCTGGCAGTAAAAGTATTGAACCAGTTAGGGCCCAATAGGGTACTCTTGGGGAGGTATATAGGAGGCTTCACTTCTTCCACCCGGGTAGCATTTTGTTACCATTCCTGACACCAAATCAACCTATACTCAGCCTTATAAAGACTTAACTGCTGTCTCATTTTTCTAGCTCAAGATCCTGAGTTAACGTTCCTAGGTACATGTTCTGTAAGAAGTCGAACTGCTCCTATCCCAGAGGAACCTTCAGCAAACCCCAGGATTAAAACTTTTTGATGTTGGAAGTCATACTTGAGCAAGGTAGAGTGCACAAAATGTTATATCATATCAGCGATCCACATGCCTCTGCGTAGCCATTAGTGCTCCTTAAGATACAAGGTCCATCTCATGGGGCTGTGAGTGACTGAGAGCCATGAAACATGCATTGTGTCAGATACAATTACTGTCTTATCTGCTAGAATGGCCTCATCTTCTTGAGGGACATTTGAGCCAGTTTTTTGGATGAAAGTCCTCTCGTGATAAGATCCACCGGATTGTCTGTGGTTGGTGCATAGTGTAGAAAGGGCTGGTATTTGTGAAGAATTTTCTTCACTCTTCTTTCCTTTTATATTTTTGTCTTGCTCCCACTAATATAGTAGTTACCCTTCAAATTATCTCTTTCGCACTTTACATTTTCTACCTCCGAGACACAGGTAAACTGGGTTTAACTGAATGTTGTTGACGAACTCCACGTTTCATGACATCACTGCGTAGAAACGCAAGACAAAGATCATATGCTGTGTGACATTGGTTCTTTTCTTAAACTATGTGTTTTACGATAACTGATTACTCTGGTTTGAATATAATTTCAGTATTGTTGACTTATAAGCAGCTTTTATCTTGCAGTACCAGTTCAGGTCTAATTAATTTTAGGATTTTATGCCCACTGTAACAGCCCTGTGCTAATTACTTTTTTTTTTTAAACTATTCATTTTTAGTAAGACAGAATAGGTAGGATTACTATGTATGTATGTTCCCCTAGAGCTGCAAGACTGCTCTTTGTATTTTGTAAAAAATCCTGCCTCCACCTCACTCCTTACACAAATATAGTGCCCTGCCCAATAGTTCCAATATGGCACCTCAACTACGTTATCTTACGCACAACAAGGCTCACCTGTCAGAAGCTGGCCCCACATGAACTGAGCCGACCCAAGAATCTGTCCATTCGCTAGCAAGCAGCCACTTTGACCGGACGAGTCAAACTGCATCAGTCTGACTCACCCCAACTCCCCCGCCAAGCAGAGGAGGATGGAGGAGTTTTGGTGTCCTGTCGGCTGGAGAGATGGAAATCAACCTGGAAGCTTGCCAACGATCCTGACCTACCAAAAAGTGAGGAACAGAGGAGTGGGCCAGTCAACGAAAGGGGCAAAAAAGCTAGAACAACGACCATTATCTGGACATGGCCTTTCCAAAAGTGCTGAAGTGAGTGCAGGTAAAACACGTGGGCACTTAAAATTTCCCCATTTTTTAGATTAGATTTATATGCTTGCATTATTTAGGTATTGCTGCCTTTTTTACATAATTCAGTCTGTGTGCGTGGGATTTTGTGTATAAACTTTGTATAATTTTTTACTTTTAGAGACTAGTCCAATCTCAGGGTCACAGGACTACGTGTCTGAGCTCAATTTTAATCAGTTGACATGGCAAAAGACCTTGCGTCTAGGGCAAGAATGTTTTGATTACTATTTTGCATTTCTTTGATTGATTTTAATTATTTCCTTTAATTTTTTGCCAATGTTGGTATATCCGATTTAACGTTGTATTTTTAGTATAATAAAGCAATTAGATTACGGTAAGTTTTACATGTTCGTATTTCTACTCCCTTTGATTGATAACGTCTTGTATTACAATTTGTTTCAAGGTAGTCATACCTGATACATTGACAGGGGTAAGTTTATCTAAATAACTTAAAGGTATTAGTGAGTTAGCGAGAGTACTCACTACTCATTCTCAGTGTTTTGAAGGTAAAGATCTTTATTTTAACTTTACTTCAATACATCCCTGCTCCCCTTCATTGCCATTGTCTCCAATCATAACATAAAATTCCTGTCCAGCATCTTGCTGGAGTAAATTAAGCATTGTCTGTGTGAGCTGTTAAAATGGGTGAAGATTTTTAGCGATGGCACATGAAATAACCAAGGTGATTTATCTTGTGCTGCTTTCATTTGCTCACTAAGTTTCATAAAATCTCCCCTTTACCTTACCCTAAGCGGAGCAATAAGACAAAAACAGTACTGCAATAAGATTTGGTTGTCTGTAAAGCAAAGGGTATAGACAACACTGGATCCCACAGACTCGCATACTAACTGAATTCCTGAGGCTTCAAAACACCAAATTAACCGGGCTACTCTTTCAATGTGACTAACAACTCAACAAATCTACAACAGGTTATATAAGATACTATGAAAATGGGGGAAATTACTTAAGAGGAAGGGATGAAATTAATGAGAACTGACAGCTCTAAATTGGGTTTCATAACAGTAAACATTGTTTATGTTATAGTGGTCAAACAAAGCAAGTGACAAAGTGCTATTGCACTGATTGCTGTTCATCCTCTCTGCATAACTCCAGGATTAATATTGTCTTTCCTCTTGATTGAATGATTGGTTAATTCGGGGAGTTTGGGAAAAATGGCAAGGCATGGCACAGTAATTAGTGATATCTTTCAGTGCCAAGTTGCAACTGTTGGGGAATCCCGCAGTTACACTATGGAGCAAAAGTTGAAAGAAGTTACACAGCAAGATAGAAAACAGGAAGCAAAATTGGAGGAAAATTAGAAGCAGGGTAAAAGTCACTTGCAGCTAGTAGGTGAAGGGTAACGAAAAAGAACCTCGTTCCTTCCTTTAGCTACGGACATATCACAAAGGAATTGGAAGAGAAGGTTCTATTCGAAACATTCATGCTCAAGATATTATCAAAACATTTAGAATAAACACATCAATAGATTATCGTTTACTCGCTCTATGACTTCTAGTGTAGATGATGTAGTATCTGCTCACTTCTTTCTTTATACTGGTAGCCTATAACTCTAGGTACGGATACGGATAAGGATAGGGAGGTGGGGAATATGGGGAAAGGAAGAGTACCCCTGGATACAATCCAGTTTATAGCCCGAAGGCAGGTACTCGGGAAGGGAAAGAATAAGGAAAAAGGGAGAAAGAGAGGTAAGGGAGAAGAATAAAAGAGAGGGGCAGACCCTCGTGCGATGTTGGATAGTATGGCAATTCAACTCTAGGTATATTTTCTTGCAACTCTGAGTTCGGTATATTTTCTGGATTAGTGTTTCATCTCCTAAAGGTCTATGCCACTAAACTTATATTTTATACGTTCCCCATACATAATTTGACATGCATGAACGTTTAAATATCAAATGCTTTTTTTCAACTCCCACGCCAACAAACTCCCCTATTATGGCTAGTGATCAGATAATCAAACATCTGTCAACGGTTCAGATACCTGAGAAATTATTTTCCCAACTCCAATAACTCAATCTAGATGTGAGTTCCTATCTATCCATCAAGAAAAAAATACTAGTCAAACAAAAAGAGAACTCTTTAGTTTTCCATCTTGAAATTGCCCTTTTCCACTCCTTTAGATCCTCTTCTGAAGGCAAGAGTTCATCTCACTTAGTAGAATTTATTCTCGTTTTAGTTTCAATGTAGCAATTACTTTAAATTAGAGTCCACTCTTTGATGATGAAAAGGTCCGTCAGTAAATATGATACATTAAGTGCAAACGTCAGTTAAAGAGAAAAGGCAGTCTCTTAAAAGTATACCAAGGAATAAAGAACAAGCATTCGAAAAAAACAGTACATAAGAAATATAACAATCTTCATTGCAATACTAATAATAGTTATCTTAACACTGCACGGAATATGGTACATTATTGAGGTTAGAGAGTATACAAATGCACTTCGTAAGTTGGGGGTAAGTGAAAAACTTCCTGTGCTCACCAGGGCTCGAACCTGGGACCTTCTGTGTGTTAGACAGATGTGATAACCACTACACCATGAGCACATACTGTGCCTCAGAATGAAAAATAATTTGGGCTAGAGTTAACAGGAATCTCTGAATGTTATTACATTTTGACTTTAATATTTGTTTGCACTGTTACTTTTTATAACTGCATAAAAGAAAAAGGCCTGTAAAACTAAACTCAATGGAAGAAATATCATATCTATACAATTGGACGGGTTTATATGAAAAAATATACAAATTCCATTACTGCAAGAGGGAGAATTTGCTTCTCGTCAATATTTTGCTAATCAATAGGGAAAAGTTATAAGTGCAAGACTGATAGGGTGTATCACAAAAAATGTCTGTTCAATCTCATCCGAAATTTAAAAAAGGAAAAGGATTTTTTTTTTCAAATCGGCACAATTAGCTCGAAGAGAAAGAACCCGTGCTAAAACAGGGTCAGTTTAATTGAAACAACAAGAAGCAGTCATAGACTAGTTACTTTATAGTTAACTAAGCATGTTCTCGTTTAAAGACTTCAAGAACTATTTGCTCATAGACATTCGTACTTTAAAAGAAAGCATCTCTTGATGGTGAATGTTATTGCCAAATCAAGGGGATCTACTGGCAAATTCACAACTATCACTATCATTAAAATAATTCTACTCAAAACGAAGACACGTACATAAAGAAAAAGATGAAGAGGCCTTGCTCACAATGTCCTGGTCCTAGAGTAAGTCAAGTCACCCAGAATAATTCTAAAGAGGAAAAAATGCATATGTAATCATAAACCAAGGGTAGTATCTAATTAAAAGTTGAAGAGCTTTCAAGTACACCTTACTATAACTTAGAGAAAATTAAGCAGATAGTTGCTATGTGAGAAAATTGTGTTCAGAAATCTTTCCATGACACTACCTCACCTCTTCACACAGCGATTCGGACCACTCATCAGCATCACTTTGACCTCTTCTATTTATTCTGAACAGAATCTCTAGCTTCTATGTTTCCTACTCCCGGGGTTCCTTTGATGTTTAGTGCCTCCTATTCCAAAAAGGTCTAACACTAAAAATCAGAGCTCTTTCTTGGTTTCCCAAGATGATCCAAATACGCATCCTTGTTATTAACCTTGTCTAATCTTTACTGGTGAGATGTTAAGCATAAATCTTAGAATTTGGGATTGGATAATGAAAAGTAGGACAGAGGACAGACAGTCACAGGAATTGGTGAAGCCATTCAGAGATGCCATAGATATCTAATATTCATGTTAAAATGTAACAATATCATTATAACCATTATCAAAATAAAAAAAAAAACATTTTTGCTTATCTTTTTATGAACAATTTGTCTTTGCCTAACTCCCTATAATCGGTTGTACTATATGACAATAAAAAGCAGTTAGAAGCAATAAGAAAGTAGAATCCATTAATACCAATGTTTTTAGTGGTATTTGACATGAATACTAAGTATAATTCTCCTGTTTCTGCATTAAATATTTGATATCGGCTACTCATTGAGATTCTACCGCTCGAGTTATTAGGTCCTTTGATTAGCTAGATAGTACCACATTGGATCTCTCTCTCTCTCTCTCTCTCTCTCTCTCTCTCTCTCTCTCTCTCTCTCTCTCTCTCTGTTACAGCTCATTTTCCCTTTGCCTACACATACACTGAAAAGTCTGGCCTATTCTTTCCACATTCTCTTCTGTCCTCATACACCTGACAACACTGAGATTACCAAACCATTCTTTTTTGCTCAAGAGGTTAACTACCTCCCGACCACCAGGACTGCTATAAATCCACCAGGGCCGATTATGTGGACCTTGTACGTGACAGATGAATAGACTGACAACCTTACACAGAACTCTCTTCTACTGTCTGCACTCCGGGTGCCTATATGAACTTAATTCACATGCACGCCCTCAAGTGCCGTCATTGGCCAACCTATAGTCTCCTTGCATCCTAGTGACAATGAGCACCTGGCAGCTTGAATGAGGAGAGTTAGCTGGCAGAGCATCAAAGACAGATGTACAGACATCAAAGTTCTTTGGTCTTCGCTGACGGTGCCCAAGAACCTAGCCGGCTTCCCTGCATGCCACTGTGTTGTTCTCTGCCCATCTATTAAGCAGTCCATCATCGGGGGCGTAGTAGACTTGACAACAAACCCGCCTAGTCCAATGCCTATCGATGAAAGTACTGTATATGTGTCTCTATTGCCTTACAAGAGGCATCAGAAGTGTAAATTGCGGAACAGTAATCACAGTGGAGGTCTGTCATCATTCAGCCAGATGAACGACTCACTGCTTTATGCAACATGTCGTCACTTCAAAGGGGAAGGTGACAACAGTAATACTGTACATGGACGACATAATCAAAGACCTCCACAGCTGTTGTGCGTCGGTGCACCTGGGAGAAACAACAAGGCTTGGTATAGATAACCTCAGAAAAATATATGTCACAGCTACAGCATACAAGAACATCACAGTCATAAGGAGTAGTCCCGGCGCCTACACCATCTTTGCCGGCCCAATGTTCTTGCATGGAAATTCGGATTTCATGACGTACGCTATATTCTTAAAACCTCTCCTGGGCCTTCTAGACCATGGTCAGTTGACAATAACAATGGGAAGTGTCCTGCAATAGGCAAAGAGAGCGGAATTCTCTTGTGGATCTATCATCTCCTGTATACAACATTTGCGAAAGTTTTCTGAAAGAGTGACGAGATCCTGAGCTTAATCTTTGGAGAAACTGGTTTAGTAAGTGCTGACGACGAGATTTTATTTCAACACTTGCTGGCTAGAGCCATTAAGAAACATAATAAACTGATTAGTGACCACGCAGCCTTTCATGGTTACCTCAACAACCAAATTGTTCTACTGTTACTACAAAACCTTCAAGCCCAGATCCAACTGCAAGCCAGTCAGCAACCACATAGGTTCGAGCCTCAGCTCACAACATAAACAAACAATAATTGTGAGTCCTTAAATGCTGTCTTTCAACATGTTACTGACAGGAGACCACAATCAATGATCCTGCTCATAGACAAACTATACAGCATCACACGCAAACAGTTCAAAGAGCTGGACCGCAGCCTGGTTAGACAGAGTTCTTTGATCCTGTCCGAGGCATACAAGCGATATGCTGTGTCCATAGATGTATGATGCTCATGGCCATAACAACATCGTCAAAACCATTTCAAGTAATTGCTTTAATAACTATATTTGCTTTATAGTGGTTGTTGTATGCTCAAGGCATTGTCTATAGTTATCTGTCATCATTTCAGTTAAATGAATTAATTTTTTGATGTTTCCAGCACATTTCTGAGTGCTCCGAAGAAGCCTGTAGTGAACCACTTGAACCACATGTGCAAATGCACTGGAGTGGTGTCAACACTTGGAGAGTGAAGTATTAATTAAGGGTGGTTATGGATAGCTCCAGCATTGGAACAGCTCGCACGGGTGAAAAAAACCAGGGCAACAGAAAAGAATGAAAGCAACAATTAGTTACAATAAAAAAACCAAGCTAGATGTGTAATTGTTTAAAACAGTGTTTCTTAAAGTGTGGTCCGCGGACCCCCAGGGGTCCGTGGAATATTCAAAGGGGTCCGCAGGATAATTTTTAATATCGATTTCAGTCAAATTTTTGGCCAAAACGTCCTAAATTCCTATTTTTGTAGCACCAAATCCTGATGGCTTTTTACAGTGGCTAAGTCACATTGGGATGGAAGTAATTCAAGTAATGCCGCCTTCCTCCCTTGGGGTGAAATCCTCAACGAAATTCCGAAAAAGACACACACAAAAAAACAACTTTATAGAAGGCAGTGGTGTTTATGATTTGGCAACATTGTACTGATTGATGCCCGGTGGTGCGGCCGCCCGCCACATATCAGTTGACGTTAAGGCTGCTGTGAGGAACACCCGGCAGTTGCTTGTGCTCCTCTTTGTAGGTAAGAATAGCTTACTTTTTAGCATCAGGATAATGGATCTGTGGCTCAAGACAGGCTTACTTACAAAGAAAAAAACTGATTTCCAGAACAACAACCAAGACAGCACTGGCCTTAAAGAAGAAAGAAACGATGCTAACAGTGCAACTCAGCTCAAGCTACTGGAGGCAGGCGCAGATGCCATGGACGAAGGGAACACCGCTGACACAAACCAAAGCAGTACAGATGCCTCGGTTACCACTGTAGGGCACAAGCAAACACACCAAGAAACAGCCAAAAAGAAGCGTAAATACTGCAGTGATTACTTGAAACTTGGATTTTTTTGGCAAGGCAACAGTGAGGATCTTATCCCACAGTGTGTTTTGTGCTATGAAACATTAGCTAATGAGGCTATGAAACCCTCAAAGCTCAGAAGACATTTCGAGTCCAGACATAAGGAATATGTGGGAAAACCCATAGAATTTTTTCAAAGAAAATGTAATGAACTTGATATTCACAGAAAAAAGGAAGCTTCATCTTTTTTTATACCTGGAGAAAATGCAAAGGCCACTGAATCTTCATACAAAGTGTCGTTATTAATTACAAAAACAGGAAAGGCGCATTCCATAGGCGAGACTTTGGTCAAACCAGCAACCAAGATAATGACAGAGATCATGCTTGGATGAAAGGCTAGTAAAGAAATAAACAAGATACCTTTGTCCAACGACACTGTCAAGAAAAGGATAACGTCAATGGCTGAAAATGTGAAAGTTCAGCTGGTGTCACAATTACAGCAGAGAGTGTATTTTTCACTACAGCTGGACAAGTCCACAGATATAGAGAACGAGGCAAATCTTTTGTGCTTTGTTAGGTACATTTACTGTGGGGAAGTACATGATGAATTTCTTTTCTGTCGTCCTCTTCCTACAAACACAACAGGAAAGGCTATCTTTAATGTAGCTAACAATTTTATTGTCCAAAATGAACTCTCCTGGTCACGATGTGTTGGAATCAGCACAGATGGTGCAACTGCGATGACTGGTAAACTAAGGGGCCTAGTGAGTCGGGTACAAAGCATTGTACCACAGGTAAAGGCAACACATTGTTGCATTCACCGTGAACAACTTGCTGTGAAACATATGCCTACCTGTCTTAAAACAGTTCTGGAAGAGGCAGTAAAAATTGTCAATTTCATCAAAGGGAAAGCACTGAACACCCGCTTATTTACAGTTCTGTGTGAAGAGATGGGAAGCGAACACACAAAACTCCTTTACCATACAGAGGTTTGCTGGCTGACACGGGGAAAAGTTCTTTCCCGTCTCTTTGAACTTCGTGAGGAAGTGCAAATTTTCTTGTATGAACGTCATGACCTCTATAATCGAATGCATGACACCCAGTGGCTCACAAAACTGGCATACCTGTCTGATATTTTCAGTACACTAAACGGATTGAATCTGTCTTTGCAAGGAAAAGATACTACCATCTTTAAAGTGCAGGACAAAATACAGGCAACACGAATGAAGCTGGACTTGTGGTGCGGCCGCATTGACCGCAAGAGATTTTGAGTCTTTTCCTTCATTAGCAGATTTCCTGCTTACTTCCAAGGAAGAGCTAGATGGTGACACAACACAAGCTTTCAAAGCCCATCAGCAAGGCCTTCACTCAGAGTTAGGAAAATATTTTGAAGAACCAGACCCAAGCTTTGAGTGGATTAGAAATCCATTTGTTACAGATAAAGTAGATATAGAAAAGGTCAGTGTCAACCTGTCATCAAAAGAGGCTGATAATCTTGTCGAGATTGCAACAAGTGGGACACTGAAGACCCTATTCAGGGAAAGAAGTTTGGCCAATTTTTGAGCTCAAGTCCAGCCAGAGTACCCTGGACATGCAGAAATTGCTTTGAAACACTTGATGCCGTTCCCAACAACGTACAACTGTGAAATTGGATTTTCTACACTGGTTGATCTTAAAACGAAGAAGCGCAACCGAATCAATGTCGAACCCGACATGCGACTGAAACTCAGCAGACTGGAGCCAGATATTCCAACAGTAGTGAAGCAGCAAAAACAGTATAATTCATCGCATTAAGTATGGTTGTGAGATATGAGGAGGAAGCGTTGCTGTTAAGTTCATGAAAATTTGTATGCAAAATTATCAATGCTGTGGAAATTATGTTAAGCAAAATATAAACTTTATGTTGAAGATAAGCCATTAATAAATAATTCAGTTGTAATTTCAGTGTATTATGATCTGCAAACACTTTCAAACTCAAGAGGAAAATTATAATAATAACGGGTCCGCTACATGAGTAATTTTAATAAAAGGGGTCCGCTGCACAAAAAAGTTTAAGAAACACTGGTTTAAAACATGTTTGATTGATGGCTACAATTGTATATTACACTTATGACCAAAAATGTATGTTTCAGATGCACTGTTTTGATATCAAAATAAAATAAAATTGTATTGTTAGCTATAGCTGTAGCATCATGTAGAAGTGGACAATTCACAGGGAATAATTAGGGATTTAGTAGGCTGTGTCCATATCTCCAGAGTAGCTAATTCACGGTGTATATTTTCAGAACTATTTGTATAAGGAAAGGACTTTAATTCCATTACTGGAAGAAGTAAACCTTTAAGTAACTTATTTGAAACTCGTTCATGGGATTGACCATATTTTTATCAGCAATCATATTTCTGTCTACATTGAATTTTTCTGCTCTACTTCCAAATAGCTTTGGTTGCTGTCAAATGTCTATCTACTAAGAGAATTTGTCCTCTATTGAGGAGTAGGAAGTGTTGGTTTCAAATCAAATTTAGTATGGGCTTTACTTTATCAACTGCCCTAAACCCGATGCTTATTAGAAAATTTTCCAAGCCAAGTAAGTGCCCTATCAACAGACCAAAAATTAACTTCACAAAATGAGATAAAAATCACATGTGCTCACCAGGGCTCGAACCTGGGACCTTCTGTGTGTTAGACAGATGTGATAACCACTACACCATGAGCACATATAATAACTACAGAATATTTCTATGGCTGAATCACAGTTTAATTGCCTAGTTTTATTAATATCCATTTTTTTATCTTAATGGCAGGAATAATTCAAATGCTATTTTCATCACTTAAAATTAGTAAATAATTGAACAAACTTTCATCACGCTTGCCACTTGAGTACAGACCCCCAGATAACGACAGCCCATCGTACAGCTTCTGAGAGGCGAGAGCCTCACAGATCTTGACCTAATAGAGTGCCACACCTCTCACACAGCTCTCGTAGTGTAGTGGTTATCACGTCTGCTTTACA